>NC_133974.1:100013497-100328334 GCF_047716275.1 Strix uralensis | reverse complement strand
CACCTGAAATGCTCAGGCTGGCAGAGCTGTGAAGGTAATGATTACTCATTGTTTCCAACATGGTACCACGTGTTTAAGAGATGACTACAAATGGGCAGGGAGAGTACTCATCTTGTTTGCCTTTCTTCTTCTGTAAAATAACTTAGAGAATAAAATGAAGATGCGAAAGATGCCATTTCTTCTGTCAAAAAAATCTATACAGAGAGAGGAAGTCCACCAGTTTATTACTAGGCAACGTGTCTACTATGGAACACTCTGTGGATGACCAGAGAGCAAATATGGCAACATCATCACAAGCATCAAGAAAGTAGAAACTGAGTAAGAAAAGGATTTATCTTCAGTTTGCCTCATATAAGTAGTTCAATCAAGCAAATTTAAAAAAATCTTGAAAATTGTATTCAGTTAAGAATTGAGGAAGATCTGAAAATACATTTAAAAATGAAGGTCATCAAATCTGACCTTCTGTATTGTTCAGCCAATGAAATTTCCTCCACTTACACTTTTGTCCATGGCTTTTGCCTGCTGCAACTTTTTTATTAAACCTTCCAGCCGACAAAAGGAAATAGCGAAACCAGAAACAAGGCAAGACATTCTTTTTCAGGGAAACTGGAAACTAATTCAGCAAAGTGGGTCAAAGGAAATGCTAAAAAATACAAATCCATCCTACAGTTTAACTTAAGCGAGAAAGTACTAGTCTACACACAGTTCTTCTAGCACTTAATAGATAGCTGAAATTTGGTTTAGAAATCAGTAGAGACAAAGCAGAACAGTTACCCAATATGGACAAACAGGCCAGCATTTGGGACTCAGGAAAAGGCTATGCTGATAAAATAATATAGTGGCAAATACATGTATTTGCCAAGACCATACAGGTCCTGTTCCACCTATTTTGAGAAATGCAGGAACCTGTTATCTGTTTATCTACTAAAGGTGCAGGTTAAAGAGAGGTACCTGACAGAGAGTAAGGGCAAAAGAGGACTGGAGATCAGGAGAGACTCCAGTGACAAACCATCTCCCTCCTTTAGATGAGGCTGATGGTGGCTTTAGTTGTATTACAAGGGAGCAAAGCAATGGAAGAAGCCCTCCCTCACAGCAGGATTAAGAGCTATTGTAAACAAAATGGATTTGTGCATCTGCATAGTTCTCAGAAAGGAAGAAGTAGCTAAACCAGAATTAAAGAAAAGAGTGGTAGGAAGAGGGTCGAGGGTGTGGAGCAGGGGTTGCGTAGCCCAGGAACTGGGCTGGGAAAGGTTCCCGCTGGCAACAAGCATCACCACCTCCTTGCAGGGTGGCTGTTTTGAGCCAGGCTCTTCTGGGCAGCACTGCGAGCAGCAGTTGCTCTACCAGAGAGGTGAGAAGACCTCATCACAGGCCATTTTTTTGAACTCTGTGACACTCCATGGCCATGTCTTATACCAGATTTGTCCCTCAGCAAATTTCAAGGAGAAAATATTTACAGCACAGGAAACTGCAAGTACTGAGGAAGATTGTTTGCAGCCACCAGACTTGTGCCCTATTTTATGCCTACAAATGTAAAGTCAATGAGAGGTGATTTGGCAATGGTGTGAAAAGGCTGTCTCTCTGAAACTCCAACCTTTCCCTCAGTTTCAGGCCATGCCATGCCTCCTATTTTACTTTCAAACAGCTAACTGGCAGAGAAATCCATGATGTAAGCTAGTAACTACACAAAATTAGCTCCAGCCAACTGTGAATTCATTTGTTCTTTCTATTTGCAGTCTCTCCTTTGCTGAAACATAAAACTTGGTACGAGTCAGCATATTTCACCACATTTAAAATTATAACAAGGGCAAAGGCACAAAGAAAAATATCACTAATGCAAAGGATGAACAAAAATCCAGCCTAGGGACAATCACGGCAGCAGAGCAATTTAGTATATCTGAACTACTTTACCACCATCTTTCATTTTCTAGTTCTCGTCTAGTCTTTTTACCCTCCAAAAAAAAAAAAATGGTAATCTCTTCCTATGGATGATAAAAATTTAAAAAAAACCACCACCAAACTAACCATTCTTCATGCTGATTTGTGGAATAAGACTTTTTCTGCAAGCTTTAAGTACCTCTATATGATTAATAGCAAAATAAACACCACTTGCCAAATAAAACTGCACTAATCTAATCTAACAGCATCTAACCACTCTCCCTGTTTCCCTATTGTTATACCCCTATGGAATGATTTTGCTAGCCCTCCCCTAAACCCATTGCTTCCTGTAGCTCCTGCATCTCAAAGGCATGCAAATAAATCCTTAACAGCTTTTCCCCCTTCTTTGACACATCCAGTTTTCTTTTTTTTTTTTTTTTTTAACAGGCTAGAAACAAACACACATGTATTTATTTACATTGTGATAGTCTCCAAAGGCTCCATCTAGCACTGTGGTTAGAGCAAACAACCAATAAGCAGAGCAAGTCCAGAGTTCAAGCAGCAGTAATCAATGTGCTGAGCTCATAGGATGGCAAACTTTGACATACGAGTACCCACAAAGCAGAGAAGTGCTCACTGTACTCCAGCAGCACTGCAAGTTATAATTGCTTCCTCCACTGAATTGTTTGGCATTTGAAGTATGGGGAAGTATTTCCTCTTAAATACGGTTTCTACCCTTCACGCTGACATAAAAACTGATTTCTGTCACCTCTGTCAATGTATACGAGCTATTGCAATAACTAGGCACAGCCCTTATCCCCAGTCAGTTAAATCTATGTGGGTAGGTCAAACGTTACTAGAACAAAGCCAAAAAACACACAGCCAAATGGAAGTATGGTTTCTTGACTTAGATAAGATTTTAAAAAAAGGCAAGGGCAGCATTTTCAAACATAAGGGCAAACAATAGGCCCCTAAATCAGTACTGGGACACACTAATTGAAGCCACATACCTCTTTAGGAATCTATTTCACTTAAATAGGATCATTTTGGTTTAATAAACTCTATTTCAGTTAAATCCCAGGTAACATACCTATGAAGCCGTCTGCAAACTTTTAAGAGAAGAGCACAGCACATAGTTCCACAGGACTGCCCACCACAGAAAACTTGGGGCTGTTACTGTTGGCTGAGATATCCTTGTGTCCCCTCGTGATACAATTACCCTAAGCAAGCACAGAAAAGGGTTCATTATTTGCCACTCTTGCCAGCGCTGCCTCTGGCAAAACTTAACACACTAATCAGCCTATCCCGCTTATCTTGCTGCACAAAGCGCATCCCTACACCTGTCTGAATAACCACGGAGTCACTTTTTCTTCCAGGTTGTGTGATACAGCTTCTGAAAATACATCACTCTAGGACAGAATAAAAAACAAACAGCAAGGCTGGCTCTAGCATAAACAAGAGGACTGCCCCTCCTTGTCCCCACATCATCACACTTGGCTGTAAAAGGTGATGGTCAGAACAGCAAGAGCTGTCAAGGGTTAGTTTTTCCATGGGGTTTACCTAGTAGGAATCTTTAAGAAAATAAATCCAGGCTTCAGGTGAGGATGCCAAACTCTGTCAGTGATGGTAGGCAGGGGTCACTGAAGTGCCCTTTCCACATGTAAAAGAATTTAAGCTTGCCTTTCTATTGGAGGAAGGAGAAGGTAGGAAATTTACAGCTGAAAAATAGAGATTATTCCTGAATTGTGGGGCCAGGAGATGTCTACCAGGTGAATATGAAAGACGTCTCTCCTTCCATAATCAAAACAGACATTTCAGGAAAAGTGCACACCTCCAGATGTTCTCCTGAACCACCTGCAAATATCCAAGAGTATTTAGGCTGAGTTTTAATCAGATGGCCAGCAGAGAGGATCATCCAGCTCTTACAAGCAATTCACTGTGTGGCCTTAAATAAATCACATGCATATGATCAGCACTAGAGAAGAAAGTTTTCTGATCCTTTTCTTTTCATGTATAGTGGCATTATATGAAAACAGACAGAAATATTGGCTGTTAGACAATGAGAAAAAAAAATGAAAAAAAGTTGATACTTTGTTATTTATAGCAAATCTTCTCTTTCTTAGTTTTGGAAAGAGATTTTTAAAGGAGATCACTGTACCACAAAAGACCACTGCAAGTAAGTGAGAAAGGGGAATTTTCAGTTGGACTTGGTGACGGCTTTTAAGGTATTATTCCAAAATAACACAAATATCTGAAAAAATATTTGAAGAAAATCTTTCCTTAGAGAAAATTAGGAATTGTCATAGCTCAGAAAGAAGAGAAACTGTCATCTAAGAGCTTGACAGAAAATGTAATGTTCCTCTCCCTTGCCTTTGAGGGTCATCTTTATTCTTCGTGAGATTCTCCCTCTGCAGAAGGGGTGAGCAAACAAAAACACATCACATATATCTGCTGATCTTCTGTACAGAACTAAGCTTCCCATGAGGTTCCTTGATTTTTCCTGCCACTTATCAGTTATTAATACTTCTCTACACGTCCAGAAACTAGTTAATTTATACCAGTAGAATGGGTACATGTCTATGACCTGATCTAACTAGTAAAAGAGGACTCTGCCTGTAGATCTGCTTTTAGGAACTGCCATTTGAACCACGCAGCACCAAGGGTGGATCAAAAAACCCTGGGTGAAGCGCAAGGTACAGCTGGATCACAAAATTGGATTTTCTGAGGCCCCTTTCCCTGCACCCCCAACGCTGTGCTCCCCAGGTGCTGTGCTCATGCCCTATAGATAAGCATGAGCTGCAGTACAAAGCACAGTTGGCAGCTAATTTGGATTTAGCCATTTCACACTTGCAAGCCAGGGATTCAAAGCCAAATACCCGGGCCCCCTCCTACTTTCCAACACAGAAACAATTTAAAACAGATCTAACACCTATGCAGTACTGATTTGGTTATCTTCAAAATCCTCATTGTTCTGTTTAAAGAGCATATCCTCCTAGAATAGCCTTCTTTTGATAAACAACTCCTTCTGCATGTCAGCCAAACAACAGTTTTGGTCTTTATCACAAGTGGACCAGCAGCAGAAACAGTGTGTGGCGAAGTGGGGGAGGAGGGAATTTTAGCTGAAAATAGAGTTCATTGTCAGCCGGACTTTAGACGCAGGTTTTTAAATAGGTTTTGGAATGTGGATATGAAGCAGTTAAAAGAACTCTACCTCCAGCCCTTAAAGGAAGAAACCTCTGTTCGCAGGCTTAAGAGCATAGTAGAACCTCAAGTAAGGAGGTCGTTTGTGTTTTGTACACAAAAGTTTCTTGTATAAGAAGGTGAAAATATACAGGAAACAAAAAATTCCTCAGGAAACAAACAAAAAACTTGCTTAAATAGAAATACACAACCCCAAAGGACACAGTTTTTAAAAAGTTTCAAAAAATAAATTATGACATTTAAATATTTTTTAAAAAAACATAAAACCAGATATATCATTTTAAACAGTTGTGTAGGCCAGAGATTTCTCTGCCTTTTACACAGTTGTAGGAAGTGAATAGAACTGCTACAAATTATTGATATTCTTTTACAGTCCAGGTATTTGCTTGGTGGGATGCAACCATTTCTGAAGTGTTTATTTTATGAAAAATATTAACTCTTTTCGGTAAAATATCATTGGCATGAGTCTATAATAACACTATGCAGTTTGATTGTATATTTACTTCAAATATCCCTTCAGCATGGCTGAAAACAGTTTTACTACTTCAATTCTCAGGATTAGTTGGTATATGAGTGTGACATACACACTCTAAAATCTGCCACAAAAAAAAAAAAATCTTATTTTGTCTTTCATTAAGAGCAAGCTACCCTAAGAAAGCTGATCTTCAAAAAGCTGATATGACTGACTTTAGTAATCATCAGCATGTGTGGGAAATAGTAAAATGGAAAAAATGTACACCCAAACACAAAAAGTGATGACCAAAGCAAATACCATTTATACTCTAGCTTCTGGAAATCATGCAACTCTTGCACTATCCATGTGTTTTGCTAGCAACTGCATAAAACGTTCCTGTAGTTAGAGAAGAGGCAGTATTCCTACCATAGTCTTATGTTAAAAAGTGCTCTTAGGTCCGCAAGCTGCCAGGGAAACCACATCACTTTGTTCTAAAATGTTTGTTGAAAAGCGGTAAGTGGCCTAAACAACGTGAACTTCAACATCTTCAGCAGTGCTATCTCCTGTCAGGGCTAACTGACAGCACACCCCGTCTGTGCGGTGATGCCGCCTTGCACAAACAGGCTAGACCTCGGATAAGACGGTTGATTTGGGAAAACACTGACGGTCGGTGCTGCCTGGTTTCTAGGTTTCCCACAGATAGAGCATCTGGACAACGTTAACTGTGGCATACTGTAAACACTGGCTGGACAATAATGGAGTATAACAGGCAACAAAGTGACCGTGTAAGACTGTTTTCTTCTGTTTCGGTGGTAATCAGATGGCACAGCCAAATGTTGTGCCTGTGGAAAGGAGGTCTGGAAGTAGTTAAAGAATTGTTTACAGCACAGTCTGCAACAGATAAGGAGACAAGATGCTCTTCAAAAGTCAGGAAAATCGATCCAAGCGTAAGTTTTTTTTCTCCTGTTCAACACCAAGAGCCACAGATACCTCAAATGCAATTTCAGCCAGGACATCAGACTAGATTTTCAGCAGATTTCCAGTGTTCCAGACTGGGCAAAGTCTTGGTCCACTAACACCATAATGGCAAAGCTCCCCACTGGTCAAAGAGGTGACAGAAGTTCTCAAGAAATCTTATATATAAGGCAAGAAACTTTTCAGGTCTTGCCTCTACTATTTAAATAGGCCAAGCAGCCTATATGCACATACATATAACGAAATCATCAAATGAAATGGGAGAAACTTGAATATAGTTGTTGTGCAATTGATAGGAAGGAACTATGGTGATTTTCTTTTTATTAATGAGTTTTTCTGCATATTGGTGGCAAAGGTAAAATATTGCCTCAGTAGTATTTTCTAAAGAAATACAAGTTAATTCCATTCATTCGTCTCCATACTGAGAAATGAGTGGCAGCAAGGATTCACAGTTGCTGAACTGATCTTCCTCCCATTTGTGATCATCTAATTTCCTTGTAACAACTACAGTGATTGCTGCTGCAGAAGAACAACTGTTTTAAATCTATTTTGGCTAGCCTTTGCTGCAGTTTGGTGGTTGAATGGAGGAGGATGACTCTTTCATGTGACCAGTCTCCAGAAGTTTTACCTGGACTGCTGATGAGCATTCACCCACAACATGAGAGCCCAGTCTGTGCAGCTCACTGAAAATGTCATAAGCTATAAAAAAGATGCATCAAAGGAAAATAAGTAACTCATAAATGTAACAATCGTTTATGCTTGTAAAAACCTAGAAATCTGCTATTATAATGAGGACAGTTGGCATTTTATGTTCATCTCAGATTCAACTACAAGAAAAGAGATATACAAGCTATCTACACTCTTGCAGAGACTTATTGTTTTCACAAGTTTGGGTTTTGGGATGGGTTTTTTGTTTTGTTTTGGTTTATTTTTCAGATTGAAATAACCTACATTCAAATAAAGCATATGGTTGTTCTCAATGTAAAGAAAGAGAAAGGCTTTCCATCTTAAAGTTAGCTACAACTGAAAGGAGCTTAGAGACCAAAAAAGGAGAAAAGAAATAGATTTCTTTTTAAGGAAAAATAATGGATTTACCTAGTAAAGGAAAGATTTACATTTAAGGACTTTGAGTAACATTACTGAAGAAAAAAACAGTCCATGCATTCATGCTATCATGCTGCAGACAAACATGCACGTAGCAATTATGTGCAGGTATGTCACTGAGGAAAACAAATACTGTGTTACAGAATTAAACAGAGAGATGAAAATTAGCTGCAAACTAAAGGTGGGGAGGAACAGAGTCCAATTCTGGACCTAGGGCTCTGACAGCATGCTTTACATATTCAGAATACAAGGTCAGGATCATCAAGATTGCTGTGAAGGGAATCTAGGTTCATTTCAATGACACACAACAACTCCTCTAAGGAAATCAAATCATATCGCAGAGATGTGGAGGCCCATCAGATAGCAGAGGGGGTTACAGCAAAAATAGAATCCCATGTGCTCAGTGCTCCCTGGTGCGGCTTCTACAAAATAAACATTTTTCTCCCGCTTTCCCTTACTTTTCTTTTTAACAAATTTGCAAATGCTTATGAAAAGAAAACAGACAAGATTGCATCTGGTTTGTCTATGGCGCCATTTCTTGCTATAGGGAGACTACTTGGAAAAGGTGATGAGTGGTAAGCTGGTGAATGATATTAATAGAGAAACAATAGACAAATTGCTCTCAATGTTATGGTTAACCCTTCAGTGTTCACATTTTGGTTTCTCTCTCTTCTTTTGGAGGCCCAAGGAGAGGATAATGATTACATCTCCTTGCACAAGCTGCTAGTTGTTTTCCCCTCCAAAATGTTAACATTTTTCTCCTTCTCATTTCCATGAGCACTGGGCATGTAAAAACATCTTTGGAAGTGGGGGAGAAAGCAACTCACTGAAATTTTTTTTTCCCCTTATTCAGGTCCTTAGGCAGAACTGAACAACATTTCATACTTTAATAAAAAGAATGACTTCAGCACAAGTCAAACACCATCTAACGTATTTTTTCCTGGAGGTGTAGGTGGAGAATGCATAGATTTAAAAGAAAAACTCCACCCCTGATACCCACCGAGCAGAGAGCTGAAGCATGCAAACCACTACTTACTGTAAAGATATAACTTTGTTGAATGCAAAGAGCATCCCTTCAAGAGCCTTTAATAAAGGAAAAAAAGGCCACATAAAAATGATTTCCATTACCCAATGAGCACATCAATTACTTAATTAAATATTGCTTTCAAAGTTGCAGTCACAATAGCTCTTGTCCCTTGCCAGTTGCAGTAAGAAAGATACATTGACCAAGGATGTCAGCTGAATACAAGCATTGATGTTAATGCCAACCCTCCAAAGCCTTGCCAAGTTGCTGACGTTTAGAGTGAGGACTCCCTCATTTTCAGCTCTTTTTAAGGCTTTGTCAAAGTACTGAAATTCTAGAACCCCTTTTTTGTGCATTTTGTAGAGACATACAAGACATTATATTTTCAAACAGCACAAGATCCATGTACCATGCTGAGGTTTTTTAATGGAAAGCATTTATGTCACAAATTATTTTTATTTTCATTGCTGACTACCAGACTTTGGTTCCACATTTTGTTTCATTAGCTTTAAGCTCACTTTGTGCACTCATATTTTAATTCAGATTTTTTAAAAAAATCTTCCCTGTCCAAAAATGCCAGTCTTTCTCTGAAACTAAACTCCCACATTCAGATCACTAGCTTGACACCTAAATTTTTTTCTTGGTTTCTCATTTCTGCACAGGACATGGAAACTCAGATGCATGCCATTAAGTAGATTTCTGTAGTTTTGCCTGCATCCACAATTAACTCCAACCTACTAATTTTTAGTAGAAGAAATAGGTGTTTTCTCCTTCATCTAACAACTATGTTTCTAAGTAAAGGAAGAATCCAAGAACAAAACCAATTTTGAGCAATAGCGTTATTCTGCAACTCCCTGAGCATCAGAATTGAAAGGTAAGATCACACAAAGAGCAGTGAGAACAGTGAAGACAAACCTCCCCCCCCCCCCCCCTTTCTTCTTTTTCATTTATCGGTGATAGAGGCATAAAAAGCAGCAATAAGATTCGTCCAGGGACACTGGAGGCAACATGTGATACACACACACCTATGGAACCTGTACAGTAACCAGCAGGCTTAATATTGCCTTCAATTCCTCTGAAACAGAAATTGCATCGGTGACATTTCTTGTGAGTGGGTGCCTCAGCACAGACTCTTGGTGGGGCTGTCTTGGTCCTTGTGGACTTTTAAGGTGAGATGCATAAATAATTGGTCACCGATACTGCCTAATCACTTTCTTTGTTCTCAACTTCATGCTAGAGGCAACTGCATTTTAACTTTGACATACTGAAGTCATGCAGCTAAGGCTCACATCTTCTCAAAATTAAGTGAATGGAATTTTGACATTTTCCCCTTGACATTCTCAAAATCTGCTCTTGCACTGCCATTCCATCCAAAGTCAAATATATAGGGAGCATACACAAAGTAAAAATCCTTGCCCTTCTAAAGTTATATTCAAGGACTTCTCCTTTCATTCTTTTTTTTTTTTTTTTAAAGACATCTTTAGGTAATCCTACTTTAATGCCTACTATCAGACAAGTGAGCTTATTATTTGCTTGGGCATAAACCAAATTATTTTATATCATAAAGCCTAATCCATATTTGGAAATTTATATTTTAGGACACATCACTTGTAACTTACTGAATAAAGGTTTTGTTTAAAGAGTAGTGATCTAAAAAGCACTATGTGTCAAGACTCATTTATAGTCAATTATATTTTAGTGTAACACAAATGCAGACCATGCCCAATAACAACCCAGCATTGTTAAAAGGAAGTTAGAAAAAGCCCCAAATCTAGTCCTGAATTCCTATGACACACACACAGGTCTTTAAAACAATATTTCCACTCATCTGAAGCAGCAGCTTATCCTCCTAGCCTTACTATCTGCCTTGGAGTTAGTCTTTTAAGCAAAGTTAGAGACTTAAATTCCAAATGTTTAATCTAAATGCCATCTCAGGATTGGAATAAACGTCACTGTGGTATACAGCGGGGGGGGGTGTATAAAAATCTGAACTGTCATTCAGACCTACTGTCGTCAGAAGGAGCAGAGGGCGCTGAACACCTCATAAGCCTGAGTTCTGCATTTTAATTTAATTACAACTGTAATTTTACTCAGAAAACAAAAAACAATAACTGAATGTCTTCATGATTCCCTAGTGCATAAGTTGCATGTTGCATGTTCTCTCCATTGCTTTGTCCAGGCCTCCAAAGGCTTAGAGAGACTGTTGCACCATTTCTTGAGGCATTTGTCCCAAAGTTTCAATGGCAAACCAAATAAGAGGCAGAGAATAAAAGGGACTATAACAGTGGAGGGTGATTCTCTTTGTTGTGTAACATCACAGCTTGAAATTATAATGAAATTAGTCATACAGAAAAAAGCAAACTTATAAATCATATTACATGTAAAAATGCTTCATATTCTTAAAGAACTCCACATAGCCCAGTGAATTCATAAGCCAGTTTTAAGTGACTCCCACCACGCAATTTTGCTCACAGAACCAAAGAGCCTGGATGAACAAATGTGGGAATGAAAGACCAAGTGTTCAGTCTTTGAACTTACAGGTGTGAACTTGGTGCCTTCAGTATTATCAGCATCACCTGGTAGGTGTATTGGGGTCTCCTTACTGCTGCTTTTTTGCCACTTTGCTGCAATGCTGGCTAACATCTGACTGATACATTATTTTACAGGAGAAACAGAAATTATTCTCATCCTGATGGCCCAGCTAACATAGCCAGTGTTTAAATCGTTCTTTTGCATCTAGAGTTCCTTCTATTTTTTCGTCCAACATCTAAGAGACTATTTTTCTTTTATAAGCAAAAGTCTTTCCGTAAGTGATCAAATCGGCTTTTTTCCCACCAAGAGCTACATACAGCCCAGCAGATCCTAACATCTGGCATTGCACCATTTAATCAATCCTGGAAAACTGCCCTTTACTGCACACTGAAATGGAGAAACGCTAACAGCGTTTATTCAATATAGTGCAATTGGTCACTATTACTTACTTGAAGTCTTTCATGTGCTACAAACGTTGTTCACATGCAATGCAACTGCACTGTGCAACATGCTGGAAGGCAGCAGCTAACTGCACAGTTGTGGAGAAAGAAGAATGTAGTGACTCAGGACAAAAACCCAGCTTGCCCAGAAAATGCCATGTGCTCTTGAATGTTTACACAGAGCAGACAGACCTTCTCTACTTTGTTGTTTCCAAGGATACATCAGATGGCCTCACGCCAGGGCAGAAGTCAGAATTTGGTTTCTCTTCTTCCAAAGGGTAAAAGGGCTGAATCAGCTATGGCTACAAGTCCTGCAATCCCAAGGAGTCTGTAGTTTTTCAAACCTAAAACTGAGAGGCTTTCAAGTAGCAGCAGTATCTTCACACACACACTTTAGGAAAAAAAAAAAAAAAAAAAGGGGAAAAAAAAAAAAAGAAAAAAGCAGCTCTTTCAATATAAGCTGCTCTTGAGAGCTCTACATTGTGCTATGCTTTTTCATTCATCCTTCTTGTTTTTATCAAGCAAGGATGACTAATGTGCTATTGTGATGCACTTTTCTCAGAAATGTGGCCAACAGAGACTGCTTCCACCATAGTTCCATGGGCATTTAACATTAAAAAAGAGCCCTCAGCTGGGCAATGGGTAAGTCATTACACCCCGCTTTAAAACAACAGGCCCTATACATAAACCATGCTCTCATGCAAATCTGACCTCCATAACGCTGAAATCTTCCAACGTCAGGAAGATTTCACAAGTGATCCCGTGTGTGTGTCCCATAGCTGTAAAACTGGTGTTACTTTAGCACCACAGGAAGCCCCGCATTTGCCTCAAACAGCCGGTTGTGGCATGCTTCAACCCTCTCACTGCCCTTCCAGTTTCTTACAGTTTGGCCAGGAAGTTTAGATGGGACAAACGTCTTCAGAACCATTCATCCTATGCCAATAAATGTTCTTCCAGTTCAGTGTACACACAGTTTAACCACCTGGGAAGGACTGTAACAACTCTTTATGACACAAAAATAAAGAAAAAAAAAAAAAAAGAGAGAAAAGGAGTACTCTAGATTGTATATGAGATCAACATGAAACCGCTGACTTCAGCTGGGCCAGGGTTTTACTCCTTATCCCTACAGAACTGCTGAATATTCATTTTAGTCCCTAAAATACAAAGATGAAAGGGCACCCCAGAGCATGAGCAATAAGGAAGATAGTATTGTTTTGCTATGAGAATACTTCAGATCATTCCTTGAAAAACAGACTTTCAAGCACAATTATACCACATTGCTGACTTCATACATGATGGCCAGAGTATTTTAGATAGACTCTGTTCCAACAATGTTTAATGAATTTAAATGCTTCAGTTGGAATTAGGTCTTGATTTCTCTAGACTGAAACCTGTGAACTCTTTACTTTGACAAAAAATTATAATGAGATTCTACTATTTAAACCATTTTTCAGCCCAGAACAATGACTTTTCTGGAACACAAGGACATGAAAACATACATTTTTAAGATGGGCATCTATCCCAAAATCCATCCAGTCTTTTCAGCTGACCGTGTAGGTGAGTAAAGTTAGTTCTAGCACAAGCCATTAGCTCTCATTTCACTTTCAAGACCTACAATTTTTTACGTTTTCTGACAAATGAACCCTTGTCTTTCCATTTCTCTTGCAGCATACTTGCAGTTTCAAACTCAGCACTAAAACTGGGCACTTCTGTGCAGAAAAGGACTCCTTACTTTTGACTGTGACACTCACATGGGCCTACAGTTATCTGCACAAAAAGGTTATTAAAAGAGCATTTCTGAATAACAGTACTAGATATTCTTATATACATTGCTCAGCCACAGTAAATACAATCACTTTATTTATCTCTTCATGGAAAGTTTACACTTACTCATGCCTTATTAACCTAAAAATGCTTCCAGCATGCTTATCATTCACTGTCTTTACAATTTATAAAAAGGAAATTTTCTTACCCTAATTAAAGGGATGAAATGCTTCTCTGAATCATGTCATTAAATAATACATGCCTCCACCTTATAAGGATGACTTATAAGTCTCCTTCCTTATAAAAAGCAGAACAAAAGGAATAAAAATGTTAAATTAGATTAAGCTGACTAATCTCTTGGGCCCAAATCTGCTCTATTTGAGACTTGGAAATATACTATTATGTCATAGATAAATCTTTTAAACGTTGACAGTCTTCAAAAGAGCTGGCAACTAGATGTGTTGCTCAGAAAACTAGTATCGGTCTTGAAGTATCTTTTAAAACAACAAAAACAAAAGCTTGACCATAATTCTAAACACAGAATTAAATTCTTTCCTCAATCTAGGAATTTCCATATAATATTTCACATTTGACCTAAAACAACACTTTTTCTGACCTCAGTGAAAATTCCTTGCATTGGAAAGAAGACTGTGAATAATAAAATCCCCAGAACATATCAATGGAGAAAATTTTAGCAGCAGGAAGAGTTTCATTCCAACTGTCCAGGCTTGAAAGAACAAATTTATTGTAAGATCCTCTTTAATACTATGCAAGCATGTAAAGCATTTCTCTAACACGTATTTTATTCTTTGCTGCAAATAAATATATCCAGAAATGCTAAGTTTGGGTGTTTTTTTTTTTTAATTTTGCTCTGACTTTAACCTAACAGTCTTGATCTGAAGTAAGAAAGTGCTAAGGCATACAGAAACTAGTTACTTATCTGGTTCTAAATTTGACTGTATTTCACTGACTTCTCTTGTGGCAACATGGAGAAGGTTAAGGACAAATTATTTAATAATGAACTTAGCTAAGAAACTATAAAACTTTGAAAAAGTTCTTACCATGCTTGCTGAACAAACTTACAACTGCTCCCTTCATGGGCTAACACTTGTTTGAAAGATAATGTCATTGCTGAGAAAAAAACAGAATCTAAAGCAGTTTGCTTTATTTCCCCATACAATTTCATTAAAGGTGATGAAATCATCCCTCTCATTAAGATTATTTGACGTAGTTCCTAGTGCAAACAATCCTATGTACAGCAAGTGAAAAGGTAGGCATTGCATTCAGCAGTGAAAAAATGCTAATCGTCCTGCTTTTTCTTCTCCATGACTGACTTGGTACACAGCAATTTTCTAATGCTCTTGCTAACAATAGCAGACAGGAAGAGTGCAGTTCAACCTAGTTTATGTTTAGGAAGAGGAGCACTGACTTCCCACAATTACTTCTTGAATACAGCATCGAGCCAAAGGAGCAGCAGGGGAAACAATGGAAGGCTTCCATGTGCGTAAGAATATTGTTTCTCTCCTTTGAAGAGCTTGTCATTAGACAATCCCACAACATAAAGGAGACTTTAGGAGAAAAGAAAAACACTGATCTGTATCTGGTGAATAAAAGCAAAATTACAGAACAGTCATGCCACATTTATCACCATGGAATAATTTCCCTCAAAGAGTTCCTAGTTGTTTCCATAGACAAATTTAGGTAGTGAATCAGAAAAGTGGAAAGATTCACATAAGAGGAATTCCTTAGACTTTTCCTGAACTGGTCTTGGCACTTATAGACCCCCTTATCTTAAATTTGGTTCAGCAACCCACCAAAAACTACCCAGGACCCATCTTCTGTCTTTGAGAAAAGGGTCAGGCTCCTTTTCTCAAAGGTGAGCCAGCAGATTTGCTCAGCTGCACTTCTGAGCCACAGCACCCAGCAGCTTCCGCCCTCTCTGCCACAATGCAGACTACTGCCAGAAAAAAAAAAAAAAAAAAAAAGACACAAACAAGCAAACAAGAGTTTACATTTCCCCACCAGATATTCCATATGTTACCTTTATGTTGTACATTGTTATTGGGACTATCACCATAAAGCATGTACCTGAGATGAGGAAGTCCAAAAGAGAAGGAATCAACAGAGGAAAGATACACTTTGATTAACATTGTAATTTGGGACATCTGAGCTAATTTCCATATTTCTTTCTTACTTCCTGCATGGCTGCAGATCACGTGTGATCTAATAACTTTTACTTTTACTGCATAATTAACCTGTCTAGCAAGAATATGAGCTCTTGCATGTTAATATAAGCTTTTCAGGGCAGTTTTCCTGTCACTAGATTTCTATGGCCAGTGAGCTTATCTAGTGCACAGAAGTAATAATAGCAGGGTTGAGAGAAAACATCAGAATGGGAAGAATAAAGAAGTATGCTTTAACTCCATTTCTTTGGGCAGAAACGGACTTCTAAAATATTATTCCCTGTATTACACATGCAATCAAATCTTATTTAGCTAACACAAAAAAGACATGCAGTCTAGCATACACAACCTGTTAAGTAATACCTATGAACACAAACAAGAACATTGTCCTTCTAAAGCAACATACATGTTCTTTTGCTGTATTTTCCATCCAAAGAGATAATTCACTTTATGGAACCAGAGCACTAATGAAAACCAATATATTGACTTGTAAGATGCAAGCCCAAACAAATTGCACAACACACAGAGTGGAGTTAAGCAGTGATGACGCACAGACTGTACAACACAAAAAGGGACAGGTCATAACACACAAATACACATGTATGCAGGGACTGGAAATTAACTGTCAAACATTTACATATTTGTTCTTTCTTTACATTTTTGGACTTTGGTCCTAAGTGCTTTGATGTTTATTAGTTTATTGTTTTTATCAGTTATAAAATTAACTAATCAGTCTACAACAGTTAGGATCTGTTATTTTAAGCAATCTTCATGAGAAGCACAAACAGAAAATCCAGACTTCATGGCTGAAGTGTAATGGCATTACATATAAATAAGCACAGAGACATCTGTGTGACAAAACACTAGGTTCGTACCAAAGGATGTCAGGAAACCAAGTTGTCCTTTTTTTCCGGCACATAACAACTGGGGCCTATTGGAATTCCTCCTGACTTTGTATTTCTCCAGCAGTGGGACTGACTGAACACATTGAAAGGAGAAGAGATCCTGTTAGAGAGATAGGCGTGGGTAAGTTGATTAATGGCAAATGACCAATATATGGTTGATACATCCCAGACTCTCTGGTCTTTTGATGTTGATTGTAAGAATGAGGGCATCTATCTGTGTGTTTCAAATTGCAATAAAAGCACTAAATTAGAGTTGCTTCTTTCAACACTTCTAAGAGCAGAAGACTGAAAGGTTCAAAGTAACCAGCTTCTCTTCCAGAGATCCAAGGTTAAGCAAATAAAGTTTCTCAAGTCCCAATAAGCTAGTATCAGCAATAAAAAACCAACACCATATAACAATAAATACGGCAGCATGAAAGCAACCAGGCTAAAGAAACTGGAAAAGCTTATCGAACTGAAGGGAGGAAGGCAATACCTGCTCAATATCAGCCCTGATCCATGACAGAAGCATTCATCCATTACTTTTCTTTGCTTGTCCTTTAGCCTACAAAAGGCACACACAACTAGTATGTTACTGACGTACAGAGAGCCCTGGATTTCAGTGATGATATTAGAACTGATTCCAAGCTGAGGTACAGAAAACTTAAAGACTTGTGTTTAAATGATGGAAGATTCAGACATGATTATAGTATGACACTAACACCACCAATAGCACTTTACTTTCTAAGGGCACTCTCCTGCAAGTGTCTCAAAAACTGTTATAGACACCAGTGCATGAACCACTGACGCAAGCAAATATTATCACTCCTCTTTATAGTGAGGAAAAAAGAGCATCTTAGAAGTAAGCCTAGAAAAAAACCAGCACTCAGATCTCTTGAATCCCCGAGCCTCAGCTGTCCTTTCCCAGTAATGCAGAGATTTGAATCTGAGAGGAAAAGGAAAAGTTTTGAGACCTATCCATAATAGGCTGTGCTGAGCAGCTGAAGCAGAATGGGAAAGCTGCCCAGGCGATACCAACATAAACACAGCTAGCAAGGTCTTATCTGAGGGAAAGGAAGAGCTGCATAACACTTTAGACCCCCAAGTCTCCCGGCCCATCCACGATGGTCAGGCAGCTTAGCAGACGTGAGCCACTTCTGCAGATACGCAAACTCAGCTCAAAACACTGACGTAGTGAGAGATACACCACTGCTGCACCACTCCTCTCTGAGCGTGAGTAGCAACTGCGTCAGATTACCCCATCGCAGCCAGGAAAGAGAAAGAAACAAAGAACACAAAGCTCGACTCATCTTTCTTGTGTAGGCAGGACTTTGCAAACAGTGTAGGGCCTCAGTATAGTGAGGTTCAAATTTAGGCCTAATCTCACCAGATCTCAGAAACAACATAACACAAGTGGTTTTATCCACTTATGTTTATTACTTATTTTGAAGTGGGAAAAAAAAAAGTTTCTAGGTCTCTTTAAAATTGTATCTGTAACTTGTTCAGTCTTGCAGACATTTCCTGTGCAGACTTGCATACTGACCCCTATCCACTGAAGATTTTAGAATTGTCTAATTGCCGAGGGGCATGTGAACAGTGATGAGGAGTCTCTAACCTTTAATATTGACTGAAACACGAAAAGCCAATTCATCATCCAGTTACAGAAATGTGTCAATTCTGCAAACTTCTAGCAGTTTTCATCTTTCAGGAGCTGGCAGAATTCACTATCTACCACTGGGATGATAATACACTTGGCTCCCCATTGCTCCAACAGTTAATCATTAGACCATTACACTAGTAATGCTCAAAATACTGAGAACAGAGAGAGCGGATTTTCAGTCAGAGGTCTGGGAAAAAGACATAACGCAAAGTCCAAACCCCATCAGCACAGGGAGATGAAAAAAGCTAGCTGGTTCCCACTGAGATGGCCTCCAAACATGCAAAGCAGTTTCAAATCTGCTTGAGAATGCATTTTAAGTTTCGTTTTAATAAGTGCTAAGTACATGCAAACAGAAATACCGTAATTGAGGTGATCAGTCTGCAAGGAGGGAAGCACATTAAAAGTACGTGCACACTTAAAAGGGTTAAGTAATCATAACAGAAATTATTAATTGCATTATAGTTATTAATTATAATGTAATAGATCTCTGGCTGTTCTTTTGCAAGGAGCTTAAAATTATTTCCAGGTACTACATTAACTTATGCAACAAAAGGCATTCCTGAAACAGCTTTTGAGCAGAAAGTCCCAGTTTAGCAAAACCATTTCTTTCACAGAATATCAAAACTCTAACGAAGCATTTAACTGTCTCAGTAAGATGCATTATGACTGAACCTTAACAAATCTGGAGAAGAGGAAATGTTCTGTAATGAAGATTTTCATTATGATTAAACTGGAGATTAACTTTATATATTTACATATATGTATAAAGTTATGTTCTCTATTAAATAATTATATACATAAATACACACATATGTACATATATATATATAACATTTTAATCTCTACAGTTTTTCTTTGACAGAAGTCTTTTTTCCCACCAGTTCTATTCTCAAATACTCTCTGAGGCAGATACTGCAGTTGCTAGTTACAGATGGGTAACTAAGAACCAGATTTAAGAACTTGTCCAAAAGTCATTGAGAGCTAGTGGCAGCATAGAGAACAAAGCCTGCCTCTGGCTCTCCAGCTTGCTTTGCTTTCAAGGTGTAGGAACTCACAATGAAATCTGCTGCAAACCGTGTCAGAGGTGGTGCGTTTATGTCATACTGACCTGGTGTTGTGCAGAGTCACCTGCATGCACAGGACAGTTGGGCAAATGCCTCCACTTCATCCCCCAGGGCTGGAGGGTACGGGTTTGCAGGGGAGCAGTAGCAGAGGGAGGCTGGCTCTCACAGACAGCACCCTAAAATGGATTTTATAAGAAGCATGCAAATATCAGGCATGCTGGCTGCTTCTTACACAGACTTTAAATCTCTTTTGAACACTTTTGCACAGTGGGATCTCCTTACAAATGTGACCTAGGTAGCTGTGTCATTTTTGCGACCGTCTTCTGCGTGCTGCAGCCTTTAAGCTCCTGGGAGGTAGTGCTGCTTTTCAGAGGCCCACTCTAACGCCTCCAGTCTAATTGTCTCTGATGGGATGCATGCAATGTTATGTTTTCTAAAAGCTTGTGTTTCTACCCTATGCGGCTTATTTGTCTAAATTAAAAACTATCACACCAGAAAGTTGTGCACCTATTCTTTTTAAATGACTAAACAAAACAGATAATTTTGGAAGGTATGGAAAAGAAAAATAACTTCACTAGTTGCATGGGGCTCATACTCCACGTTTAAACATTGCCAAGCAATGAAGCCATTCTGTACATTTTATTTCATTGAATTTGATCATGTTTGAATCCACTGGGAAACTTGCCTCAGTAGCTTAAAGACATGGATGGCTTCTCTGCCTGGACCCTGGAGTGGTCCTCAGAATATACAAGCTACATCCAGGAGGTGCTGCATCAAAAGTATTTTCCCCACTTCATGTATTAAAGAAAAAAAATGGGAAATCAACATTTTTACATATTCATCTGCAACTCCAGCTCTTTCTCTCATGAAGTCATAAAACCACACAACATGCTTACATCACTGCCAAAATTCAAAAACTATAAATAGGTCTATAACCTTTTGGTTCAAATTGGAATATGCAATTCTTTTGAAAAGACAGAAAGGAAAATGGAAAATTTATTACTCAAAAAATAAACAATGTCCCTTCTATACAGGCATTGTAGCACACATGTTCAACAGTAACCAAATGTGATGTCAAAACCAACCCAAAGAATTATGATTTTTGGGTGAGGATATAAACAGCAGGAACAGATGAGCATTTAAAAATAAAGAGCCTATTATATTCAAATGAAACAAAGAATGAAGAGACAAAATAATAAGCTATAAAAATATATGTCAGCAAAGCTGTTTCAGGACTGAACGTTTCCCCTGTGAGATTCTCAGGAAGCACCAGGCACCCTCCAGGTTTAAAGCTTTCATCCCTGGGCTCTGAGCTATATTGGTTTCCTGTATAAAAGGAATCGAGATGAGAAGAAAACATTTGACCAACTGCCCCAGCAATCATACAATGTTTTATACTTTGTGGAGCGCTGCCTAACACAACAAAAACGAGTATTGTTACAGAGGACTCAAAGAGTCCAACCAATTATGTCCCTTCATGGGTACGGCTATACTAGCCTTTGATCACCGGTTCTAACTACCAGCAGTAAAGCAAACACAAATCTGCCGACAGCATCAATAAACCTTGCAGCGGGAGGGGACAGGGATACTCTGTGCCCAGTTGGCTTTTTCTTTTTTTTTTTTTTTTTAATTCCTTAAATCCCCATCAAAATTATCTACTGGTTACCTTCTCTAACACACAGGTAGATTTAAAGCAATGAAGGGTAGCTTTGCTCACTTTTTAAAGTCAGTCACATGGCACCAAGCAGAAAATTTAATTTTAAAAAAAGCACAATTCTTCAGCAGAATTCTCTAATCAAGGCAAAATTCAGCCTGCTAATTACACGGAATTCATCTGTGCTTTTATTAAGCTCTGTTTTTACACACACACACACACACACGTAATACGTGTATTTGTGATCTAACAGGTTGTAGAAACACTCTTCTCTTTACTTCACTGTTTGTTTACTGTGTTTACTATCTTTCCTGAAGATTTTCCTGCTAAACACAATCTAAACACTCCAAATTTTCTGGTGATTTGTACTATTATTTCACTATGATCTCACAGTGCAGGATTTAATCAGTGAAGAGGTCTGGGGCGAGTGTGTGCTGAGTATTGCTCACCTAGAACTGTAACTTGGGCTTTTTGTTCTCACAGTGCAGAAGTTCAACAAAACAGACCTCCCATACCCAAGAAGCACACAGTCTTTTCAAGCTCAGAGGAACAGCTTCAGCGTAAAAACCACAGTGGTTTTCATCATGCAGAACAGACAGGTTTAAGGCACAGATCTGAACAAAAGATTAGGAAAGGCAGTCTGGTCCAGCAGTTAAGCCACTAGCCTGGGACCTAGAAATAAATCCCAGCTCTGCCAGCATTGCCTGTGACAGCCTGTGCTCTGGTGTCAATGCAAAAAATCACATTGGCCTCAAGCCCCAGAAATATGCAGGGCCAGAGTGCCCTTAAAATCATTTAGAGTCAGGCAAAATACCTTTGAGGGTTTGGGCCTTGTTTACTTTGTGCTGCAATAAGTATGCATACAGTGAAAGATAATAACCTTTCCCCATCTCACCAAGTACATCGAATACCCACTGTAACAAGGACACCTAGCATACCTGCTAAAGTGAGGTGCTGTACCGCTTCAAAGAGGCACAAAAACAAAAATGACGCATCACATCAGCCTCATGCTGCACTTCAAGCCTGAAAGAGGCACGGTCTAGGTAAAAGCGCAGAGTTGCAACCTCACAGACATGTGAAGAATTAAATAAAATCCAGTTCTGTCACCCTTGTGTCAGATATTTCTTAATAACTGGTGGATGCTAACTGGGCTTTACGCCTGCTGTCTGCTTTGTCTGGCACATGATTCAGCTCCTGCCACTGCATAAAGCGCTCAATTTATTTAGCTGTGTCTCCCTAACTGGCAGAGCCAGTCCTCCCTTCCCTTCCAGCTCTGCTGCTTTAAACACCTCGCAGTGCATTTCTCTTGAGAGAAGCCCTGCTCCCATGGCTGGTTGGCCGGAACCTTGTCTCTCATGTGTAAATAAAGGCACGACAATGCTTTTTTTAACCACACTGCCCAGAAAATAAGGATCTATTAAAAATTTTCCATGTTCTCTTCAGGTAAAAATTACATGCTATTATTTAAAGTACTCTGTAACAACCATGCCAATCCAAAATTTAGGGCAGGAGAATCTGGAGGAAAGGGAGACAATTCTTGCTTGTAATGCACTAAAGCAGGAACAATATGACTTGGATTCAGTTTTCAACTTACTATAAACTTCGCATATGTTCTCACCACATCTTCCCAACACCCCTGTTCCTTTTGCGCGCGATACAGATGATACGGCATCTTTTCTCTCATAATTTGTCAACTTTATCTATTCAAAATATAATCTGGAGAATAACAAATTTCTTTGCTGGGAGGATCTACAGCCCTTAGCACAAGAACAACTTACTGAAAAACATTACTATAACACAGCCACAGCTTTTTCACTTTAGTAGCACTTCTTACATCTGGATGAAAAAGTAGTGCATGCCAAATAGGTAGTAAAAGCCAAAACACATGGGTGGTAGCCAAAAAGACAACTCAAGCTTTATAATTTACAATCTGTTAGACTCATGCCTTTACGTTTTTAAAAAAATAGTCTGCATAACTTCTAAGAAAACCCTCATGAGAAAAGAAGAAACAAAGCACTGAGGGGAGAAAAGAAAAAGAAAAATCAAGCATAGAATGAAGACTGAATAGAAATTAAAATCAAGCCCTTATGTAGAAATGGAATGGGTAATACAGTATCTATAGCAAGCAAAGCTGTATTTAAATAATTACAGCCCTATAATAAATTGGGAACACAGTGGATGTGTGAGCGAGACACAAGGTGAAATTGCATCTAATATGATGATTCATACTTACTCAGAAAATCTGGTTGTTACTATACTAGTTGATGCCAGGCTGCATTTTATTCAAACCAATAAAATCTTTTGTGCAGTCTCTTGACCTCGCTAATTATCTAATTTACATTTAAGACAATAAAGTTGCTTAGTAATTTAAAAAGGAAGTGTTCCCACCCTGGAGTGTTATCCCTGCATCTCCTCTGAAGAAACTTTAAAATGGAGAATGCTGCAAGTGAATGGCAGTTCACTGCAACCCAGTTTGTAATTATCTTTCTTAATTGGTTGAGCTCCGGATTGTTTAAGGCTTTACATATCAATTCTATCCAGCATGCTCAGAGGAGGTAAAATCTGGAGTTATCCCGATTTACCTGATTCTGTGGAGGTTAAAGGAAAAGTAAAAGTCTCTCCTAAGCAGGCTCCAGGGTACCAGGATGCAATCCAGCAATGTGTGGACACTTACCATCTTTTCATGGCCTTGCATTTAAAAGACCAAACCCATCTTGATATTCTGGTCTTCGAATGTCAGTACTGAACTCAAATGAACACAGAGGCTGGGACCACTGGGCAGCATCTTCAGTCAAACCTTACTGTACTAGAGGCAGGAACTACATAGGCTGGGAGAAAAAGCATTATGCCTTGAAAATCATTCCATCTTTCCTATACTAGTAAGCAAAGGGGATGGAAAATGCTAAGTGATCTTCAGAAGAAGCTGCCTCTATCTATCTTCTTCTACTGTGACATGAATGGAGAACTTAGGCAACTAAACAGACAGAGCTGAAGTCAGTAGGCTGGTTTTTCAGCGCCATATTTTCCTTCCAGTCACTGTAAAGAGTTGTGTTGAGGTTGTTTTTTATACATAATACAGTTTCTCCTATTCAAACAGTCTGTGAGAGACCGCAGGTGATTTCTTGCTAAATATATAACAGGTATAAAAACATGTCAGAATGAAGTAGACACCCTAAACATCATGTTTGTTATTACCGTACTGACAGGTAGTCCACCAGCTGAGGCCACTTCCATCTGGAGCCTCTGTGTGTGCGTATGAGCTAAAAGCAGAAGCTGGCTCAGGCCACAGGATGCATCAGGAATTACCAGTATCACTGGTAATACACACTTCTGTTCAAGCAGTCTCCTGTTTTGCCATTTTGCCTGGGTGCAAAGCCACCCATCTCTACTCCATGACACAGTCCAGTGCCGCATCACTTACATCAGTGAGACTTTGTAGAGGGATGTGTATAAATAAAACAGATTGCATCTGCAGATCTGAGTTGATAAGGAAAAAAAAAAAGGGTTTGCTGCTGGATATTTTTGTGTGTGGAGATGTTTAACCTGGATCATTGCACCACAGCTCCACAAACAGCTGCATCAGCAGAACCAGAGCAGCAACAAACTGCAGTGCAGGAACAGCCACGAGCAGCAGGGGTGGGAAGCGGGAATTTCTTAGAGTTTGTCTTGTGTCAAATTCAATTTATTTAACATCTAATTACATCCTTAGAGTTACCAAAGAATGGGGGAAGGAAACAATCGTTAGTTTTTAAGAAAAGATCTGATGTAAATTATTTCATATTGCTTGTACTTACACAGGAAATAAGACTTGGACATCCCGCATGCACTTTCTAGTTCTGTTCTGAATTGAACTACGGGAATTGTTGCCTAAATGATTCCTGGGAGCCAACAGATCATAACGGATGAAATCCTCTTAAACTTGCCAATTCCTGAAATGTTTCCCATTTTTTTCCCAAAATGATGTTCATCCAGCAGTAAAGGACACCAAGGCACCTGCAGTAGCTAATGCAGTGTGCCCCTCAACAGATGACACATACTGAGATGTGACCATGATCCTCATGAAAAGAGGGCAGCAGTAAACTCCTTTAAACTTGTAGTTCACTTGTTTTGCTTTTAAATGGTTCATCAATAAAGGATTGATAGTACCAGTTAGAAGGGATACCAGCCCCTGCTGGTTTTCCCCCTCTCAACCCAGAGTTGCTGCCCAGTCATGGGGTCTACATATATCTGTTCCTCAACCGCAGTTCACAGCCCAGGGTAATAATATAAAATAAGTGGTGGCTAAATTAAAATGCCAGGCACTAGACAGTAAGGGCTGAAAAGCTGATACATACACTTGTTACAGAAACTTCTACTACAGAGCAATGTTTCATCAAGAGAGAAATGCCCAGTAACAGCTAAATGCAACAACAACAAAAAAAATCTGCCATATTGCTGAGTCAAGCCACAGAGCTAAACACACAGCAATGTGTAGAGGAATACTTCCTTTAATTTGCAGCATAAAACTGCAAACATGCCTCGACTCCCAGAAGTACTAAGAGCTGATCATACCATGGGAGTGGTGAGGGCTCAGCTCTTAAGAGACATGCAGTTCCCACCCCTATAGCTGCAGTTTTCCCCCAACTAACAGAGCAGGTCGTAGTAGGTTTGGTCACCTCTCACTTGAAAAATGTTATAAAGCTCAACTTACACTGGTTGACAAAGTTATGAATGCCACAGAGAAGATAAATGAGAAGCAACTGTTCACCTTACTTCAGATAGAAGAAATAAAGAACATCCAGTGAATTTTTAGGATAACACAATTAAAACAACATTGGATAAGACAGAAACTCACTGCAATGGCTTGTTACAGAGGCATTCAAGACAAGACTTTGTCAGTTCAGACAAACTCCTATAGGATAAGTCCCTTGGTAACTATTATGATCTGGAGACAGCCTACAGTGCAGAAGTCTAGTTGCCCTGTGGCTGTGAGGGGGTACCACGTAGAGCAGCACTGTATGTGCCATATTTCCTGCATCCTCTCCAAAGCTACTGCCCCTGTTGCACAGAATACAGGGCAAGAGGGGTGAGAGGGACTTTTCATCAGGAACAGCATGGCTCCTCTGAACGAAGCACGTTGGTATTGTCATTGGTTGTGTTTGTCTGTCACATCTATGGAGACTGCAAACACTGTGCAGTTTTCCTCTGGTGTGTACACAGAGCTAAGCACAGCAGAGCTACTATCATGATTGCAGCCTGCTGATATTACTGCAGGACAAACACGGTAATATTAACAATTAGTGACTCAGATAAGGCTCTCGGTTATAAATTCTCCATCCAAATCTCTGAGGCTGTATGCAGTATAAACTCTTCCAGCACACAGCTAGAGCTCCTCCCTCACTCTAGGATATTTGTTCCCACTTTCTCCCATGGACCAGCACTAACACTTATGTGACCTCCTGGGCAGCAGGCTCACACAGCTCATAGCTTCTTTTTCAGGTTACTTGTTGGCCAGATCAGCTCCCTAAAACAATGCAGCAGAGTTGCACGAGCATTGGTGCTGCTGCAAAGGAAGGGGTAATCATGTATTACTGCAGATAGGAGGTAAGGAAAGGATGAGACTGATGCGTAACCTGACCTGCAGCATATCCTGAATCTTGACTAAAAGAGAAGGCTGTGGCCATCATGAACCTGAGGGGTTTTCTAAGCCACAGAATTACATGGTCCCAGCCTCAGCAACTGCCATCCTGAACTTCTCTTCAAAAATTCAGAAAAGGCTCCATAAGGCTGTGGAGAGATGGGCAGATCTTGGTACTTGGCACTAGGCACATACTTGGCAGAATGTGGCAACACCAGCCATTTACAAAGACAACAGCAACTGCCAGAAATTAACTTCTATGCACAGGAGTCCTCCTTCCAAACATCAAACAGTGGAGACTGCATTTGACCCCTAAAAATTAGATGTAGTTGAGCATTCTCTGACAACCCTGTCATCTCACGTGCTACTCCTTTGCACGAGGGACTGCACCCGTGGGGCCTGGGGGCAGGAGCCAGCTGGAAGCACTTGCTGTGCTGTTCAAGAGTTTCACGTTACATACCAAACTGATCAGCAAGACACCGAGGGAAAACAGTTTCTCTCAGACATCTTTGGCAATTCATATTTCTGCCAAGTGTACTCCAGGCTCCAAATACAACTATTTTGTCTGCAAAGCCTTCCCATGGCTTTAGCACACCAGTCGCTCAAAAAGAAAATTGGATATAATTTTGCTGATAGGCTTCTCTGCTCAGAGAAGCTTTTCATTTTTCAGATATACATAAATTCATTTAGTTCTCAAAATACACCTCTTAGCAGAAATAGCTATCAAGAGTAGGCAGCAATGAAAAGCTGTAAGCAATAGCAGGCTACAATTTACATTTGCCAAAACACTTGGAACTATGTAAGGAAAGGCCCCAGCACAAGGAATTCTTCCTTCAAACAGAGCTGGGCCCAAGTAACATCTCAAGAGGTTAGAAAAATCTGCCCAAAACATTACCAAAGCAGTCCCATGATCAGAACAAGAGAGAATAATTAAATCTCTCTGGACAAAAGGCTCATTTCCTTGCTCCAGGTAGTCGGTCTGAGCAGTTTAATGCACATTAACACACAGCAGAAAGCACAGGTTCATCAGGCATGCTCTGGAGATGGGGAACTAACCGAGGTCAACAGCAAAGGGCTGCAACAGCTTTCTCCAGGGCACCTCTCAAACTATCCACCCATTAAACCTTAACCTAGCTTTCTATTTAAACTGATTTACATTTGTTTTACTTGCTAATGAACCTACCCAAAGGGGTTTGTAAACCGTGGGAGGATTCCCCAGGTGTCCTGGGCTCAGGCCCTTTTCTGAGTGCAAGGACAGGAGGCCCGGGGTTTGGCCATCACTTGTATTTCAACAGCTATCGATTACACCATTTCATATCACAGAAACTGTTCCAAATAGTTAAAATATTCCCCCTCAAACCACTCAAGTTTAATTTCTCTCATGGGGAAAAAAAAAAAAAAAAAAAAAAAAATCAAAGAAACACTGGCGTGTTTCTTCAAATCAAAACATTGTCAGATCAGACACTGGCACAAGTTCAGACCTAACATTTGTGGGGCTGGATCAAAGTAGAGCCCCAGACCTAAAACACAAGGAATGAACAGGTCTGGATCTCCATGTTGTGTTTTTTTGGAAACCATGTCTTTCCTACCATCTACATTTCTTAAAGGTAATGAGTTAGGCATTTCCCGATGTAACAGGAAGGTGCAGGAGCGTACCACACCCAGGAACTGCACCCAAGCAGAACAGAGACCACCAAGACATGGGGCAACCAGGAAGGCACAGAAGGAAAAAGTGTAAAGAACCAGTTAAGGCTGAGAGCTGGAGGAAAAACTGTTTGTACAAGTATTGCAATGCCTCAGAGCGGGTGCTGGGAGCCTCGAGCAAATGGCTGTTGTGTTGGCCAGTAAGCAACACCCTCTTTTACTACTTAAAATGATAATTTGAAGAGAGCTTCTACTCTCACCTTCTTCCCTGCCACCTCGTGTGTGTAACATCAGTACAGCGCTATGAAATGTGGCACAGGGACAGCGCTCGTGGAGACCTGCCCAGGCATTTTTAATTGCAGTGTTGTCTGAAGCTGCTCAGAGCAGATTATACATGCAGATGTAAAAATGCCTGGGGTAAAATCCTGGCCCTGTCACATTAACGGCACCCATGTTCAAAGGCTCGCTGGAGCTTTGCACAAAAAGAGGACCATGCACACAGTTTTGGTTGTAATATAAAGAAATCATGAAATTATTTCAGCCTATGCCCCCAGATTCCTGGTCCCTGGCCTAAACCATGGGCAAATAATATCCAGCCAAACATCAGGGGACTGAGACACTCAGGAGTACAAGATGGTCTGCACTCCACCAGAACAGTTGTAGGACTCTGGGAAAGGTTGACAACAGCTGAGGCCCTGTTGACACTCAGATGTCAGCTTCCCCCCGATCTCTTTTAACATCATTTGAACCCTGTCCCGCTGCTGAAAACATGTGTAAATGACAGACACTGAGGGCCTTGCAGCAAAGTCACACTCACATACTAGTCATGTTGAGCACTGGGAGTTACAGCCTGCTGGCATGGAGCAACCTACCACCCTCTCACAGGCTCCGGGACTCTCACCCCAATGGGACCTGTGGGAGTCCACAGTGCTCAGGATCAACTTCTCTGAAAGCAACAGAATCAAAGACAATATTGAACCATCACTCCACTGTGGTCCTGCTCACTTCCAATAATTTATTTCTTGTATCAGGAAAAAGTGGAGAGAGTTCTCTTTATCTGTGTGTACTGTGGGGAAAAAAAAAAAAATATCTGGTTTTCTCTTTTTTCTTGTACTTCAGTCAGTCACAATTTACGTTACTGCTGTAGAAATCCAATGACACTAGACAGTGTCATAGAGAGCACACAGGCCCAGGGGAAGGTGACTCTAAAGTGCTCTCTATTTGGTTTGCCTGAGCTCAGACAAAACAGAAAATGGAAAGAAACATGTAGGGCAGAAAAGGAGAACAGATCATGTAGGCATCTGCAAAGAAGCGTAAGGAAACGCTGAAGGGTCCCCATCAAGACTGTTGCTCTAAAGTTCTCTCTAACAACACTGAAAACAAACTTCAGGATACTTGGAAAAGATTATCAGCATATATCATGCATTTTATAGCAAACCTTGGTTAAACCAATCTACCAGACTCAATGGTTCCACTGGGCTCTATGTTCAGATTTTGTGGATACTTCCAGTTCAACACAGATTTACCCAATTTCCGGCTTCAAGACACACCAATCTTTTAGGAAGGCTTAAATGTGGAGACTAGGTGGCCTATGTGTGGGTAATTCAGCTAGGCCAGTCATCAATCCCTTTGCAAGGATGCAAACATACCACATGTTTGCAGCACATTTGCCTTACCCTGTAATGTCTGCAATTGAGGATGACCACAGAAAGCATGCCAGGAATTTCCATCCAGCTGCTAAATCTGAACCATTTTGCTTATAGAAAATCTGCCAATTATAAAAATAACTTAATTCCAGGTGGTTAGCGGCAGGTGGGGTGGGGGAGGGGGTAATAGAACGTTAGTACTGCTGTCCACACAGAAACATCACATTTTAGCCAAGAATGTTTGAAAAAAAAATCTGGATAACATATGAGGAACACCTACAACTCTGTGCATGATCCACTGAATGTATTGCTCCAGCTGATCTGAATTATATCTTGCATCTGCAAATTTATTTCAAAGGGCATTTATAACTAAATGAAGAAAAACCTGAAATAAGAGTCTTCATTTCCAGAGTCCTCCTGTGAATAAAGGCTATTATTTCTTTTGAGGAAAGAAGAAATCACAATGCTAATACTAATAATGTGTGAAAGCTAACAGCCAGCTCAGGTTAGACTAAAACTCTTGCTAAGACTTGGTGAATTTTTCAAATGTGGTTAAACTGTGGCAAAGACAGAGGTTTCCTAAAGCCACAGCAGTATTTGAGGAGACACTTAAATCCTGAAGCTGCTACACATGACTGTATCAAGGATAACTGTATGGTATCTGGCTCTTTCTGATGTCTCTACCCTAAACGTTCCAGTTATTCAGTTATACCAATAACTGTTATAACTAAGTTGAAAGAGTATTGAAGAGGGGCTGGTTTATTAAAATGAACAAAAAAGTATGTTTATTTTTTGAAGTTTAAGGGCTATCCCTTGAAGCATGACCAGCGTAAAAATCTGTGGTTCATTCCTTCTCTGATACACCCTGGGCTGATAGACCTTTGTGTGACGTTCAAACAACGAGCTGCTTTCCTGGTGAAACAGGAGGGTGACACTGTAACATGCGATGTTCTCAACAGTCTTAGATGGCAACTAACAGGCCTAGTTTATCCAGGTAGAGCTAACCCCAGGCCACAGACTGCCTCATCATAGTCATGTTGCACTGTGCCAGAACCTTTCCAAGCAAGGGTAGAGAGTGCCCTGGACCTATCTGTGCAGCCAGCCCAGGGATGAAGCACTCACACCTCTTCTGCCAAAGACCACACAGAGTTGCAAATGAAGCTCAGAGGTGTTAGAAAGCATGATGATAACACCAGGTGCAAGCTGGGAAGGGGTAAAGGGGGTGTCCCAGTCACACACACATCTGAACTTCCACAATTCACTGTCTACAGAATTTTGCTACTTGGAAAATGGTTTGACCTTACATCGTGAGCAAAGAAAACCTTCCACGTAAAGCAACATGTTGATTCTCTGTTAACTTTAGCTATGTGTTTTGAATGAAAGGGGGCAACAAGAAAAAACGCATGCAAGGTGGGGATTAAATGACAATAGAAAAATACTTAAGGGCAAAAAGCTTAAGGGTAAAATCTCTAACCTTCTTCCTTTACTAAAGGGAAGGAAAAAAATTTCCTCTACTCGTACTACTTACTACTGAAATTCATTAGAGACCTGATTGTTCAAACTCACTGAAGCTGTGAACACACTATGAAATGCAAACTTTCTCCTTTATACTTTCAATAAATTAGAACATAATTCTCTGCCCAAATTCTTGGGTGACCTTGTGAGGCAAAGGTCTCAGCCCTGACCTTCAGCACAACACAACTAAAAGGAACTTGGCTAGCTGATATGAAACAGAGCTTCCAAAATGCTTGTCACATGACCCTTAATAAAGCTGTGATAAATGCTTTTCAGAACCAAAATAAATGAGAACCCTGGAGTACCCTGAAAGCCCAGTCTAAGGAAATTAATCTATGATTAATACTTTTTCATCATCTACAGACACAGCGTTTCTTCTTCAGGAGAACAGTGCTTTCATGATGATTATTGGGAGACTGAAAGTAAGTCTCCCTTCATCTTGATTACTTATTTCCACACACCCCCAGTAAGTTCTGATAAGACCTTCACCTTTACAGTGTGCCAGAGTGACTTGCAGCAGTGTGTTCAACAGTGTAGCCGACATCTATAATGTGCACTTTGCTCTCCCTCTGAATGAATTTGGTAGTCCTACATGTGAGCTGTAATCTGTTGTTTTAGCACACATACCACTGGCTGTTTATGATAGTGACAGGCGATGGTGCAGCTTCTACTAAAAGCAGTTCCTGCTTCACAGTCCCATATTAAGACCCTCCTGGAGAAACTACATGTCAGAGTTGAGTCACTCTCACAGTTTATCATTGCCAAAAGTAGCACGTCCCGCGCTCCAGCCCTGCGCTTTCTTCTCTCCGTCCCAGTCATGCTAATGCAGCCTTTCCTCTTGCATCAAACTAATGTTCATCAGAGCCTTCACTGAGCTGATTCAGCTCATTAACCCAGGAGCAAACAATTCACTTGTTTTGTCACGTTAGTTTTCTTCCAGGCCAGCAAGTTGAATCCGTTTCACTCAGGGCCTGACAAGCACTAGACTTGCTGCCATCCAGGGAGAGTAGGCAGCCAGGAACAGGGAAGAGGAGCAATAAGATGAGGACGGGGCACTGGATGTCCCTGGTACAAAAAGAGGCACGATCTGACTCCGACTGAAGGAGGTTTCTTTGCAGCCAAGGAGTGAAACTGCCAGCTGCAACTCCTCGAGCTCTCAGCAGTCTGACACAAACCCTTGCTCCAGGCCAGTAAGGACCCTGACAACCAACAGGAAGACTCTGAGCCTAATCTAATACCCTATGGAAAGCCAGGGCAAAAAAGTCAGTTTGATGCATTCATGACTGTTCCCATTGGTGCAGAAATGCACACTGCAGCTCACTGAGTTTCCCAATGGCTAAAAGTTTTAAGATGCTTGTATTGACTAGGCATTTCTTCACCTGCAACCAGCCTGGGGGAAAAAAAAAAAAAAAAAAAGGTCTGCACAGAGTGAGTGACAAAGGAGATACTGGGAAGGCAAAGTTCGCCATTTTCTTAATCCTAAAGGCCTTCCTCTTTCTATGCTTATTGCAAATCACCTGCCCCTCCCCTTGATTACTTCTGCACGTTGCCAGATTTTTACACAACTTCTTCCTATTAGCTTGCCTCCTCATGCACAGAGACCCTCCCGAAATACCTCTACAGCTGCCACAGCCTGTTCCTTCTATAAAGCCTCTAAGATCATTCCTCTACCATATACGTTTACAAGAAATCAGCTACTAATTAATAGCCTGGAAACAAAATCTAACACTTAGATTTTTGTACTTGCACATGAATATGTATCAAATGTATGTATACTTAAATAAATACAGTATGTTTAATATCACTGTTTCCCCTCTTCCCCCATTCGTTGTGTGCCAGGGCATCTATCTAAATTACACTGGAGCTTAATTCCTATGACTTGTTGGAAAATATCATTTTAAGGTGCAGTGCCTTAATACACTGGAGGTTCATCTAATTCCATCCAGCTTATTCACACAAAAAGTAACACACATCGCTGAACCTGACTCCGTGCGAGCTGACACTCCCAACAGAGAAAGCGATTGGTTACTTTTCCTCTAACAAGAGCAAGGAGGGAAAAGTTCCTTCTCCACAGCTGTTTCTTGAAAACCTACCGGTACACTACAATGACTGGCAGACTTTTCAATAGAGTAGGTTGGACGCTTATTCATCATGAATTGATCCAAGCCCTTGATAACCTGATAAAAAGATGCAGTTGACTGCTTTGTAAAACAGTCAGGATTTCAAAGACTATATAAAACAGTGGTTATCATAGTATTTAACCTGTTTTCTCAAAAGCAGAGTTGATCTGTGTAACTCATTTGTTCAGTGATACTCATCTACATATTAACCTTACACACACAATCTGACCTCTGTTATGTGTAAAGTTTCAGTTTAATTTTTGGCTTCTCTTCCTATTTTGTTTTGCATCCCAAATTCATTGCTTGTAAATTCCCAGTCAAAGTAAATGGGTTCAATTCATATAGCAGTTAAAGCCTGGGCAAGCAGCTCCCTTGAAATCTTTCTCTGCAACCACCACAGCATCTGTGATACCATCAGGACTAAGCAGAGTTACCATTTATAACAAAAACTTTTCCAAAAGCCACTCTTGCCACCTTTCAGCTCCGCAGTGAATTGAAGGACTGCTGCTGTGCAGTGAAAACCCCTGCAGCTCTGAAAATTCTAGAGGAGAAAAGCAGACAGGTCCCTTTAGGTGGTAAAAGAGGTTACGGTTTCCTTCCAATAATAGTTACCATATCCTTTGATATTCTATCTACTTTATCATTTTCCCCAGTTTTGCAGAATAGCAGCTGTGATAACACAGAGCCCATCTTCTGCACTGCCTGTCACTGCTCAGAGGGAGATCGGTGAAGACGGAGAAAACACTTGTTGGGAGCCTTCAACTTGCCTCAGCTTGGAGGCAAAAGATGCGTCACCACCTGACCCGAGAGCCAGGGGTCACCCCCTCCAGGGAGTCACCATGTTGTTCGGTCCACTCGCTGCTAATCCCCAGTGAGTGGCTCTCGCTAAAAGATTTCTTTATCCCCTTGACTGAAAAAAAATAACAACAGAGTTAACAAGCCCCGAAAAAATCCATGACTCAGGCAAATCCTTAAGGATCAAGTGGGGAGGGGGAGGGAACATAAACTAATCCGAGAGTCCAAAACGTCTTTTGCCAAAGCCTTTTAAAAAACAAAAACTTCACTAGGGTCTCCTCGTTAGTGGCGATTACAGGGGAGGCATTTCTTTCTTAACTAAGAATCTCTTCTTGACAACACAAACAAGGGTGCCCATTGACATAGTGCAGTGCTTTCTAATCCATCTGACCAGCTGGCTTTGTATATCTTTTATACATACTGCAGGAGTAAAAAGAAAGGCTTCTCAGGGAGACAAACCTCCATATCCTCAGCGGAAATACTGGTTTTATGGCTAGATGGCCCGCAGGGTTCCTGAGGAATAGACACAAATTTTTCTTTAATAGAAACATTTACAGTACACGGTTTTGAATATTAGCAGTGACTCACAGAAGTTATAAATGATCATTTCCTTCTTTTCCACAGAGAAAATTACAAACATCTTAGATGTTGGTTCTGCCACTAGTTTCCAAACCTGAAAACATCAGTCCAGGTTTCCTGGGGCTAAAAGTATTAGTCATGTCACTGAATTTCAGTAGATGCCTCACAAATGAACATAAGGACAACACAGGGCAGCATGTACACAACAGAGAGCAAAGCGTACATGAGAAAGGCCTGGATGGACCTGTGAATTGCTTGCAATACCAACCCGCAGTGCTCATTTTTTATGTCTGGAGTCAGATGGGGGAGAGATGAACCCTCAGCTGCCATCACCCCTTTCAGTGGTTTCTAGCTTGGGCCAGCACCAATGTAACAGCTCAGCGCTGCAGAAAGTAAGCAATTTCCTCTGTCCCCTGTCCCAGCCACATGGGCCAGTCCCCTCATAAGAGCACCATGTCTGGCATTTGCTTTTCCTTTCACAGAGCCAATAATTCCCAAAAACCCAATGAACCAACCAACCAGCCAAGAAGAAAGACTAGCTGTCAGTACCACAACAACCGGGAATGAACACTGATGTGGGGGAACGATCTTCCCATATTTGTAGCATCACTATTATGTTTTGGCTTGAGCTACCTTATGACACCATGCCCCAGGACATATCTTTACCTTCCCACTCCAAGCCCTTCATCCACGATCCCTCTCTTTTCTCAAAGCAGTGTCTTTGACTGTTGGTTTTCCTGTCCTACTGTCCACGCATGTTCTCCCAATTTTTATAATCTTTTTTTTCAAATACCAACATACAAACTATAACAACAATGCTGGACCCAGTACAGCTCTTTTCACTGAATATTAATTCTTGCAAAAAGAAAATTTACATTTCACTTCCAAAACTTGTATATGGATTCATGTGTCATGAGTTTCTACACAGCACACTTCAAACTCAGGACTATTCACTGGAGGCTGGTACAGAGCCCTGAACATGCCTGAAGAAAAATAATTTGAAATTTTTACACTGGACAGTGTAGCTTTTCCCCACATACCTTCTATTCAGCTAACTTCGGTCATCTGAATTTTTGATGGACTTCAATATTTTCATTGCTTTGTATGATTCACATCAAATAACATGAGTGTTGCCTCCCTTGCTGTCTCACTTGCACCTCATTTTCTTTTACATGCCATGTCCTTTTAACCAAAGAAGTTGTCTCTGTTTTGCTTCATATCTGGGAGCTGAAAAGTTTCCCAGACATCGTTTCCCTATGAAAGCTCTGGGCCGTAGGCCTAATTTGTGGGGCGCAGGTGTGGGTGCTGTTGGGGGCAGCGCCAGGAGGTGCTGCAGCAATGCAGAGCTCTGTTAGAGCAGGTGCAAGATGAGGCTTGGAGTCAACAGTTCACTGTTTTGTTGAATGCTGTTAGGATTCGCAGCTGTGTTTTGACCAGCTTCCATAACCTCACGCCTACGTGGGAGCCCTTCTCAGGCAGCTTCCACTGAGCCACTGAAGCAGTGCAAAGCCTTCGATAGTGCACACTTGGCAGAGCTAGTGCAAACACGGCCTTTACAAGCTCTGAAGATGTGAGTCAGAGCTCACCTCTTTCTGCAGACTCCTTCCCCTCCCTTCACGTCAGAATATTTCCATCTGCCTACTGGTGAAAGATGTCTTCTAAAGCAATATATATTCAGATGTTTGGGTTACATCTATAAGGACTATTCTGCCCTAACATTAAAACCAACACAGAAAAATTGTTTTCAAAGGTGCTAGCAAAGGAAATTTTAACTTTGTGAGCAATTAAAAACTCATGTGGTTACTGTTTTGTGTTTTCGAAGAACATACGTGCATATCTATAAAAAAACGATTGGGAGGCATGACTGAGAACTAGTATTTAACCCTAGAAACTTTGAAAAATAGTTTAGTCATGGTTCTGATAGTCCCAATCCTTTCCAGACTTGACAGCTCCAAGGGTAAAGTCACTTAGCCTTGTGCAATGTGCAGGAGTGAAACAACACGGGAAGCACTGCACGAGACAGCCTGGGTGAAGATATACACCTACCAGGAGTAGTCTAGCTATTTCTTTTCTCTCAAGTCAGTTTTCCCTCAAAGCACTGAGCAAAGGAAACAAAAGGTTGGATATACCTAAGACTTTTTAAACATAACTAGGCTGCTTTATTTTTCATGTCTTTCATTTGCTGGGGCTTTGCAATTTGCCTCCAACCTCCCCACTGTGAAGTCCTCAGTCAAGTCAAACCTGTTTGCCCTTTGTGTGTGTGAGTGCCCTCAGACCCAAACCCAGCCAACAGTTTAGAGTAAACAGACCTACCCAGGGAGGAGCTGGAATTTGAACTGCAAATCTTGTGCGTCCCAAACAATTACTCCCTCTCCAGGTGAGCGAATGCAGCAACATTTCGGGTGTCTAAGCAAATCTCTCTGCAGCAGTTTGAAAGGTGGGAGATCAGTTTTTTTTCATCATGGGCAGGGCAGTGCCTTAGAGAGACTCATCAACCAAAAAACCTGCTTAGCTAACTAGTCTTCTCCTTTTGCTTACCTACTGCTGATTTGTTGAGCTAATATTTTAAGAACAGTGGGTACATCCTGGAACCACCCTCTTACCTCAGTGATTATGCCTAAATTGGTCTGCGGGGTATCTTACATAAGACTTGCATAAGTAATGCATTCTGGTCCTGGTAAATTTGGTTGCTCTAGCTAATGAGTACCACCACACGGTGAACTTCCCAGACTGCAGAGCTGCAGAATGACCAAAGCTGCACTGCTTGACACAGTGCTCATCCTTCTTTAGCACAAGACTGACCTTTCAAAGAAGATTAAACCTAGGCAAACAACTGAAAAGCCTGAGCAAGCTGAGACCTGGCAACAAAGGCAAACACTAGCACTAAGGAATCACAAGGGGAAAAGAAAAGGGTAGGAATAAATAAGGGAGAGTGGTAATCACTCTCCATCTGAAAGAGCAGGGACCAGAGACAGACCTGAGCATGGAGGGGTTTTGGTATGGAGCACTAAGATCTCCCTCCATCTCCCCACCACTGTTTTAGGGATGTTCAGACTCATATCTGTGAACTCACCTGCTATAATATGCATGTTTTAATTACATTAGCTAGTCCACTCACCTCTTGACCACATCATTAGAAATGTAAATGACAGGTCTCAGACAAAGGCTACCTATTTGTGGGAAGAGCGTGTCCCATGCAAGACCTGCACATCCTGCTCCTCACGGAAAAACATCTCTCTTCTGCATTGACTTAGAAGATTTCTCTGAAGACAGGCCAGGGTGGTGGAGGCTGAGGAGAACAAGCTACATGTCTGGTGTGGAAGGGTATCAATTCCTGGAAGAGTAATTTCAGAGAGCTCCATTAAAACACTAGATATTACTCATGATTTCATCTTTTCTGCCTCTTTTTCCAAAGCCCAAGGATTCAGGCTTTGTATGCATAGAAATGGAGGATAACATGCACAAAATACATGGCCTACATTTGTCACACATATCCCGTTATTCATAAGGAAGAACCCATGGCAAATGAAAATCAACAAAAATTGATACCAGCCAATGATACTTTGATAATCGCATAGATCATATGCATGACCTTCTGTTTTAGAGAGTATGTATCAGTATTATTTAAAACTTACACTAAATCTGTAAAAAAGGGGCCAATGGGACTAGAAGAAAAAAAAAAAAACACAACCCACAAAACTCACAGTGGTTGGGAAATACACTAATGAAGGTGGATGGTGCAACCATCGTTCGCCTCCCTTGTCATTATGAGGCAGTCCTTATTACACGATTACACACTGTTTTTGCCTAGGCTCCTGCCTCAATCACTGCATAATGAAAATGAAGGTAAATGTTCTCATGCTAAATATCTTGGAAGCTTAATCTAGGAGTCACTACAGCTTCACTTATAAGACACACAGCATATGGTTCCATCTACACTGAAGCACAGTCAAAGCTAAAAAAAGCGTGCGTTAAGCACCAAGTATTTTATTTGGTGTGATCAGCACGGTTATATAACAGGGATCCAGCCTGGGAGAGCAGAGAAGTTTGGATCCCAATTTGCTTGTTGTCAGCAGGTGCTATGTTGTGTTGTGACCTGTTCCAGCCACACCTATAATCACACACCAAGCTACAGGTAACTCCCGAGATTGCCTTTTATCTTTAATCGCTTCCTGTTCACACTTCATTCTGCCAACACCTGTCAGGATTATTGCTGTTTATTTCCCATGAATATCTAAGAATATCATTCATCCCAGCAATAAAGGTTTCCATGCAGTGAGGCATGCTTCAGAAGTGACCTACAGTATTTCCTAAAAGGTTACTTGACTGACTTGTTTGTTGGGAAAGTAAACAGGAAGACCTACATTGTCTGTTATAAAAAGCAACAGTATTAGGCAGGCAGAGATCACTGAAGCAGTTATTCCAGTGTAGTCTAGAAATGAAAGTCTCGTACACAGATTAAATCATCTACTAATAGCACCAGCACTATGGGCCTGATCTTGAAAATTCTTAGTCAGGTTGAGTTGTTTCCTCTTACAAATACTCGGATTAGGCACAGTTGCAGATTTTAGATAAACTGTGTTGGTCACTAGCTACTCAGAGCCAAGATTTCTAAGAGATGCTGGTTTTATTTGGTTTATGATCCTAACTGCACAGTACAACAACTGAGTCATACCACAGCCTCTTAGAAGTTCACATCTGCCTCTCCCAACTACATATAACAATACCTAAGTGGTCAGCCTAAAGATAGACCTGAAGAGCCTAGTAACTAACTTTTCTCTCATGAGGATGTGCAGGTGTCAGCAGCAAGAAGTCCCATCAACCTTGCTACATCCCACCAGGCAACCAACACAATAGATGGACATCACTGACCCTCTAAAAGTGCTGTTTGAGAAACATTTTAAAATACTAGAATCTGCTTCGGAGGCCACGTGGCAAACCCATACCGGGGTATTTACGCATCTGCAAACAAACCGCTTTTTAATCACAGAAAGAAATAATGCAAAAGCAAGGGCACGCTAAATGAAACTATCAGAAGGTTACTCTGAAACAAAGAGAAAAAGGACTGTTTCTTGCACTAGTTATTATTCAGCTGTGGAGCACATTGCCACAGGATACTACAGAGGTCAGGGTTGAAAGGGGTCCAAAAGCAACTGCAGAAAGCCATGTCAGAGAGATCCATCAAGGGCTAATAACCTCGATGATACTACCTCTGGCTCCAGAATGCAACACAGTACTGAAAACTGGGAGAATACACTAAAAAAGCATCACTAATTCTGTCCTGGTCTTTCAGCTCATTGCTGACCACCATCAGAAACAAGACAACAGAAGCTGTTCTTATATTGTCATTATTACATTCCCTACTAGGCAAAGAGTTCCTAGTAGAGCTCGGCTTTCCACCATTCTTCATATGCCTCCTGTCTCTGCTGGAGCAGATACAACTACAATGATGGACATTGGACACACTAGAGGTTGCAAGTCTCAGCATTCAGCCCCTGCTCAAGATCTCTGTTAGCCCTAGTGAGAATTATTCTGCATCTTCCATTTCACACACTATCGCTCTCATTCTCTCTCGAGTCACAATCTTGCCTCTGACCAGCCTCATCTGCTGTCCAGGATGACAAAAGTAACACTTCATCCTTACAGCGGTCATGGGCACTTCCCAGTGTTGCTCTTTTCTCCTTCCGTTTAAAAATCTCCTGCTTTATATTCACTGTAAGCTGGAGTGTTTTTCACTGTTGCATGGAGCTTCCCCTACTACTGTTACACACTTTCATAATTAAGGCTTCTCTGCTTGAGTCAACTGAAAACTACCGAAAATGTCAAATATTTCAAAACTAACTATTGCCAGAAATAGTCACATTGCTTTCAGACAATCTTACTTCTGGCAGGCACCCCTTGAATGCAGAAATTAAAGTAATTTTTAAGTCTCCATCTATCCTCCATACCCATTAATATTTGATAACTGATTTCTGCATAACTCAGTAATGTTGCAATTATATCTTTAAGAGGCTTTCAAAGGGCCAGTTCTCTCCCTATAGCATTTGTGTTTAAACTGACTACATTCTGCCTTATCCCTTGCAAAAATAACTTAGCATTTACTCTCAATGACTCCATCTTCCTTATGGTTCTTCCACTTCGTGATGGGGATCAGCATTCCACATACACAAGAACTGAGATCTACATGAAGGATCAAAATAGAGTCCTGTCCCATTGGATAGATTCATTTGCCACAGGCCTCAGGGACGTTCAGACTCCATGCTAACCAATTTAATATCATTTTTTATGCTTGGCACTATTGAACCTCTACCTCTTCACCTATAAATTATGGCAACTTCCCCTGTGAGTGAAAAACCAAGCATGCTCAGCTCTTCCTTCTTAACAAAAATCTTAGACAGCAGTTAGGAGGTAACTTCATGGGTTTAAGTAAAACAATATTGATTTTTATAATGAGTCTAACCACAGTCTAAAGATAGCACATTCCCTATTTACCCTTACTTCACGAGTGACATGTTAGCATTCTCTTCGTCACTACACTATGAACAAAAGACACAAAAAATGTTTGCCATATCCTGTAAATTACAAAATGTTGTTCTCCAGTCAAACATTTGTCTAGTTGAGGATCTGCTGCCTACAGCTGCTTTTTACACAAGAAAAAAAAAAAAGATATCAGACTTCTCTAATACTTGGAAAAGAAGTAGAAAATTTACGGCCAGCTACTTTAGAAAAGCACCACTTGTTAATCACATGGTTCTTCTGGATTGCTATTGAAGCCAACAGCTATCTGCAAACCAAGTACAGAGAACCAAGATGAATCAGGATACACCAAACACTCTTTAACAGAAGTCAGCCAGACAGAGGAGTCTTTTTTCTTAAGCTTCCCTCTAGGAAGGATTTTATAAAATGGTGGGAACTCAGTAAAGCTTAGACCTTTGTCTAACACCTTATGGTATAAGATATCAATAGAGATTTTTAAAGATTGCAAGTATTTGAATCTGTAGGAAAAAATTACTTTCAGCAACCAGCCTGGCTGGTTGGTCCAATATTTTGGTAGACACGTTTGACTTCCTCGGTGTACTACCTACCTTGTCTCATGCAACAGGAGTTTGAAAATCCAGAATGTTTAATGGTTTATTTTAACTGATGTCACCAAGATACACAAACACCTCTTTAAACAGTGCCCTGGGAACAGAACAAAATCAGTCTTTTCCATATGGACACTTGCTTCTTTAGATCTTCCTCTCAAGCAACATAGTTCTTGTGTCGTCTCCCTACAATTCACAGAAGGAAACAAGCCCAAGAGAGAGGCAATGTTGCCAAGCATGTTTCCTTTCATTTTGGGTGAATCCTTCCGGCAGGCTTTTATATGCTCTGGAAAATATATGTTGTTATAACTTTGCAGCTGCTGTTGATTGTAGCAGTCCTGTCTGAATCTCGTCCAGTGTAGGTCACCAAGAGTCAGTGCTAGAACAAGCACTACTTAGCTGTTAGCAATTGCATCAATATATCGCTTCCCAGCATAGTGTCTTATCAACAATCACACAGGGACAGAGACTTTTGTTAATTTGCCAGATGGAACTTAGTAGGGCAAGTTCTTTCTGGAATACCTGAAGGAGAGAAAGGAGAAAGAAGGCCACACATAGCTTTTCTTATTTTTATTTTTACTGAAAAGTAAAGCAATCAGTGCTAGCTTTGCAAGAAGATCCTCAGGGTTATCCACAAAATCAGAGAATCCCAAGTAAGTAAATGCCTAAAATAAAACAAAACCCAGTAATAAATACATTGTTTTGTCTTGCTTCTAACACAATACATCCCACTAAGCCCCTAAAACCAGTGCTGAATGTATTTAATTGTGATCATGCTGAACACAAGATTACCAGAGCCAGAAAATGTCTTGGACTTGAATCAACAATTGTTTTCCATTTTGAAAACTTCACAATGAACATGGCTGGAGACTTGGCTTCCACTCCCTGAATGAAACCCAACATCAGCTATGGGTCCCCAGAGTCCCAAAACTGAAGTGACCCAGATGCTGCAAAGGTCAGTGCAACCAAGAACCACCACTGAACTTACTATTTTTGCTATCATAATGCCCAAAGACTTTAGTCCTAAAACAGAGCCCCCCACTGCATTAAACAATGTGCAAAGAACCTTGAAGAAGCAGTCCCTGCACCAAAGACCTTACAGTACAAGTTTTAGCAGGCTCTATCAGCTACATAAAGCAAGCAATGGGGACAGGAGGGGGACCTGGTAACCCAAACGCAAGCACATATTGGCACAATAAGCATTAGTCATGGCTTACCACCAACTAATCTCAAAACAAAATATTTTCCAGTAACAGTTCTCACTTTTACCAACAAACGACATAATAGAGCATATTTTTTTCCCCTCTCTGGGCTCTCAGTACTGAACCACCTACAGATAGAAAACTCTTCTTTTTTTGCTAGCACCACGCCATTTTGCTGCATCTTGTGCACTGTGGGGAGGGAGGGGGGGAACAAACAACAAAAAAAACCCTGCAGCATCAGCAAAAGAAGTAAACCATGGCAAGCCAATCAATTAGATTCAGGCTGGCCTTTCTTTTCACAGTGAAAGAGTTTTCTTTTTTCCCTAAGAGTGAGAAAACTCCAAAACTTGGTCTTATAAGGAGGTGTCAATGAGGTCCTTTTATGTAAAAGTTGCATTTAAGAGGGAAAACTCACAGTTCTCAAAAGCACATTGCTTTTTCCTCTTGTGTACTTTGTTCCAAGCCTGCTGCTTTATTTGTATTCACCGATCCAGCTTTTATTAATAAGATTTGGTGCTCTGCATGATAGCTAAGAGAGAGTGTGTGATCTTCTATGTGCTATTAATTATTTTACTAAATATGAAGGGTCCTAAGCTTATATGCTTATGCTCTCAAGCGTTGTGGGGGGTTGGAAAGGCGAGCCACCAATGATGGTACAAGGTGCAGTTTGACTCCAGAGGGGGGGGCTGTAAACACGCCGGGAGGGCTCTCTCCTGGGGGGACGTGAGCATTGGGAGCTCAGTTTTGCTCAGCCGAGGATTATCCCGTGTTGTCAAGAGACGCTATCGCTGTGATTCAGTCCACTACTTTTTGTTTTCACCTTGGGCTAGGAGCTGCAGAGAGCTAACTCCTCTAGGACAGGGGTGGTTTAGGGTCAGACCTCTGGAATTCCCGGATCCTGAAGAAGACTTCAAAAATGCAGGAGGAGAGGCTGGACTCTCCTTGCAAAGCAGCATTACCACAACACACACGAGCCTATATCTTATATTGAATTAGAAAGTGCTCTCTCCATTTCTCCCTAAGCTGAGCAACGCTAGGTGAGCCAAGCAAAGTAAGTGGATTCCTGTGCTCCAAAAGCACACCATCCAAACAGACATAAATCCTTTTTCCGTTCAGAGCAAAGCATTATTTATGAATTAACTATATATTCCCCCATGGTCACAGTGCAAGAAAAACTTTCATTCTCTCTTTGACATGATACTATAGTTCTCCAAGCTTCATCAATAGAGTAGGTTCAGGGTAAATTCCCCGTTTGTCCTGCCCTTACAGTTCCCAACAAATGAGTCCTAGAATGACAGAACACCATTTTATTGAACTAACTAGCTGCTTTTGGTTTTCTTCTCATTTCTCCCCTGTAACACAGGGCCTTTTATCTTGGGGCTGTCTCCTCCTGGGCATGCCTCCAGCTAGCTTTAGCGCCTGCTGCACATGAGCACTGTCTACGCAATATCATCATTGCTTTAAAAGTGTACCAAATGCAGCAAAACAGTTTCTTTCTCTCCCCTCCAGCCCCCACCCCCCTTTTTTAATAAGAATTTTTCCATGTGGTTAGAGAAATAACATCTGGAATCACTGAAGGCTGCCAAAAGGAGAGAATGAAAACAATGAGTTGAGTCACACTTGAACCTGCCAACTTCATATAATTTAGACCTTCTTGAGGCAGTTTGAAAAGAAAAAAAAATATGGAAAATGTTTTACTTTGCTTTTTATAATGCTTTTTTTTTTTTTTTTAATCTGTTGATGTAAGTTGCAGAGTCAGCCAAGACATAGCGCCATGGCATGGGCATTTATCCTTGCAGTGCTCCGATATCACAGTCTTTCTGTAATTAATCTATACATATGCAACAGCAGATTGAGGTTTCTCTTTCAGAGCAGAGTCCCACTGAGCTGGAGAAATTTCTCCCATAAGCAGATACGGAGCTGCACTGGACCTTTTTATTCCATCCCACAATGCAGAGCAGAGAATTTAAAAGTTTCCTAAATGACCCTTCATTTTTCATACCTGTGAACAGTGCTGATAATACTCCAGTAATTTTAAAATGGTTGCATACTGTTGCAATGTAGACTCTGTAAAAGATCAGCTCCCCTATGATTGCCCTAACCATAATCAAGGACATTTCTCTGCCTAGCCTAGGAAAGGCCTTCAAGTGTTTCCATGATCTGAATTTTTCACCTCTTTTCACCTTGAACAGTTACACTGTGCTAGCACACAGTTGGTATGCCCGCTGCAGCTGATGATTGCATTGCCGGTACAGACAGAGCGAGCAGTTAAACTGCTTAATGAAATAGGAAACTTAGGTGATAGGAACCACCCGCAAAATATGCTGTGAAAAAGTCACACATAGGAATCAAGCCAGGCAGCCTAAGGAGTTTTCCATGGGATTTAAATGCAAAGGTATGTTTGTCAGGTGGAGGAAGTAAAGAGCAAAGCTGGAGGTTTCATGCTGTTGTTTGGAGCCTGGTATGTATGAGAAAGACGACCAGCAAAGCACAGTAATCAACAGACAACAGAGAAGGATTTGTGACAACACTTTGGTAAAAAACTAAGAGAGACCTCTGGAGAACAGGCTTAGCTAGAAAGAAGAACAGTCAGCTAAGAAACTTTCACCTGCTGATTGATACACAACTTATTCAGGGATTTATAGGTATTGTTTGTAATCTGCCTGAACCCAAGACATACCAATTTCTTCATCCATCCATTATTTTTTCTTCGTAAAGAAACCACTCAAAAGACAACTCCAGCTAACTGCTAGGTCAAGCAGGGTTGCATGGCTATATCTAGGCAAAGCATATGAAATTAATATCAGTCCTGTACAGTATCATCTGACAACTGAGAAAAGGTGATGTGGTGTCATGCTGTATTACCACAGGAGATGCTACACTCTCCTCATGAGGGAAACTATAGTATAAACTCTTTTACAAGAGTACTTTTACTGGAATTTCAAAAAGCCCTTAGAAACAGCCATATTAGCATTTATACTAACATCACCCTTGCCTGATCTTATCTTACTACCATCGTTACTATTACTCTTGCAGGAGGAGCAGGTGATGCTCGTAGTACCTTTCACAGCAGTGTCCCAGCATGATAATTCCACCCTGGCTTCAGCAGCCCATTACTGGCTCGGGCTGAAGGCATCTACTGCCCTCCTTTCATTTCACAAAAGTTGCCATTTCATCAGGCTATGACAAACAGCTTTCTGCACAGCTATCACAGCTCCTTTCCCTCAGCGCAAAGCTACTGGAAATTCTTATCAAGCTTGCCCAGCCCATTGTTCCACACTATCATGTGTTATCGGGGGAGTCACTGCGCATTTAACACATGTCAGCCTTTTTCTTTTCACAAAGTCACTTGACAACAGTTCCAGTAGCTCTCCTTGCCTCAAAGGCTTTAAACAATCCTACCAAGATGGCTGAGCAGCTAGAGATACATTAACACAAGCCCCTCACGTGGATAGACCTTTGTTCCAGGATAAGACTCAGTATTTAGATTAAAAGCCTTCATAAATAGTAAGCTAAAATAACCCCATCTAGTTTAATACCAAAACAGGAATGTCTACAAGATGTGGCTACACTGATTTAGTTCTACTGTTCTAAATTCACTCCTTATCTTATACCAAGAGCTTTCCCATTTAGACAAAGTGTTAGCCTGCTAAACGGTAGTTAACCACCCACTATTTTGTACTTATTAACTTACTGTCATTTAACATAAAATGTTTAGGCAAACCATGAGAGAGATCAGAATTCTGATCCTCATATTAAAAAGAAAAGGGCTCCAGGCATTAGATTGTGAAATATGATTTCCCAGGATATATTAAATTCTGGTTTAATGTTCTTTTTGATATCACAGAAAGTCAAACCTCATTTCATAAGAGGGCACTTCAACATGTTTTGCATACAGCATGCTTTCCCTTGATAAAGTCTCTGTGCTGCAGCAAACTTGGAATTTGATCATCAGAACCTCTGGAGCACCCAGCAGTGGGAGTGGTGGAGAGCAAAACCCACACCATGAACCTCATCTCACAGAAGTTCCTTAGATAGTTTTACAGCAAACACAAACAGGAGGAATGAGCCAAGGGGCTTGGCAGGAAGCATCACAGACTTGAATTATGCTGTAGGACAGACTGCAGATGCAGAGCCTAGCTGGTGCAGCAATGCCAAGTACAGCACACATCACGTGTAGCTGCATGTTGACTATATTTCTGCAAGAGTCATGGCAGAACGACAGACAGAAGCTTGCATTTAGGACCATCTATAACCAAAAGGGTACTGAGGCCTAAACTTTTTCACGTGGTAACTGTCAGTCTAACTATAGAACTGTTGAGAAAAACTTATGACCTAACTCTAGTTGCAATATACCTGCTGTGCCTCAGAGATTCTCACACGCACAGAGTTTCAGAGGGAAGTTCCTCTCTGTCCTCACAGTCTTGCATAATTCTTTCATATGTTCCTTTAGCTTTTGCATACTTCAACATGAAACAGTGGGTTGAAACACAAAAGCACAATTGTTTACAAGAAAACCTACCATGACTGATGTTGTTAGAGGAACTCAGGAGGAGGCTGCACAGAGGAGGGAAGTTTAGAACAAAATGGAAAGAGCACCCTGATAATCCAGGGATGGACAACTTACTGCAAGACACCAGCCACTCTCAATTTCTCCTCCTTCTCTGCTTGGGTACGCAGTTCTCCAGAAGCAGAAGATTCCTGCAATTAATGGGTGATATCCCAAATTCAACAGAGTAGGTTTTTACCCAACAAGTTTAAAGTGAAGGCCTAGCACTGGTAGTCTGTCTCAAATTTATTACTTATTGTGTCACACTCGACCTACACCCTGGATAGGTGGCTGCTGAATATGCAGGCTGACGTAGCCATGTGTAGCATATTAAGTCCCCTCACAGGGCCATCCTTGTTTGACTGCAATTGCTATATAACATCATTTTGAAGCCATAGGGGCAGCCAAGCAAAGGCTGAGATGATCAAAAGCCTTTAACCATTTTCCAATTTGCCTCAAGTTGAAGCACCCTCTCTGGTACACGCTGCCACACTATCTGTACATTAGCGAGATGTTGCTGGCAGAAAGCAGTAAGCTGCTGTCCTGTGAATACCTGCTGGCCCTTTTCAGAAAACTTTACCGTTACACGACTAGGTCTTGATCAAATGCAATGACTGTGGTCGTGTATTTTCTGTGCTGCTCCCAGACAGTATGTTTTCAACAGACAGAAGTGAATTTTCAGGACATTCTTAACAGCAGATCATGACTCATATCATAAAGGAAGGTTTCCATAGCAGACCGTGTAAAAAAAAAAAAAAAAGCAATAATGCCAGGGCATGGCTTGCCCAGAGGCTAACAATAGTGATGGTTTGCTGTACAGCACTCTAGAAGCGGTCCACGTGTTGTACAGAGTCACAAACAGTGTCTTTGAGTAACTAATTAGCAAAGATCCCTGTATCTTGTAGATCAGTTTATAAGCTTATAGCAAACTCTCACAGGTAATATAGATAAAAAGCAATAATAGGTGATTATTTATATTTTATTAACATCAATTGTTATTTAATGAACTTTATTTCATAACTGATTAAGACTCTTCCATATTAATTCTTGCAAAATAAATTGCAAGCTTCATCTCCAATAAAATTTTATCCCCTTCCTTCACCCTCCCACACAGTAGATGCTTTGTAAATTGTGATTACCTTTTATCACACAGTGCTTTTATTTGTTATAACTCATTTTGATGGGTATCTTGTTGATGTGTGATTTGATACTTTTTTTAAAACACATGCAGTGTCAGAAATGTACTTATATTCAGGCATTGTTCAGTTGCTTCTTCCTGTGTTTCATGCTTCCTATCGAACTTCCCCAAGACCCTCTCTAATTTAGGAGGGAAAAGGAGGGGAAAAGGGAATATTTATAAATATCATCACATTCACTATTCTCTGCAAGCCTACATTTAGCCTGAAAGAATACATGAGACAGTTTAAATATGTCTCCCTCTCTTCCTTTTTGCAGTTCTCACCCCTGAAAAATAAGAGTATTTTCCAAGGAAAAATCACCATTACCAATTAGAGAAGGACCATAGTTTTATCAACTGGGCAAACTACTCTGCCATAAGTTGTGCTGATCTAGGAAATCACAAACTACCTGAAGGTCTTTGTTAGTGGAGTTACAAAAGTGGCCCAAGTTTCCATGTACAGGAAAACACTACATTAGCTACAACAATCATTTCTGGGGTTTAAAATCTTTCTTTAGACAGTACATCTGCTAAGTCTTTCAATTCATGGATGGAAAAATCAAATCTTTCAGTAGCGGGCAGCAATACTTACTATTTTGTTGATAAATCTCCAGTCTTAAAAAAAAACCAAACATGCCTTTTCTTCCTGTGTGGACAGGTATGGCTTAGATTTAGCATAATCCTATTATGTTCCTTTCTTAAATAATAATGCAACTAAGTAGATCTAAATAAATAGCAAACCTCTGCAATTTACTTTAGCACAAATTATTGATGTTGTTAATCTTTAATGCAATTCTATCTGTAGCAAATGAGTACATTTAGTTATGGAATGGCACGTTCATATATGTTAGGAGCTAAAATTGTGGTTTATTTCATAAAATATTTGAGGCCATATCACAATACATTCCAAAGACACTGGTGTTTAAGGAAGTGAAATTCAACTTTAAAACAGAAAAAATTTTAGGGAATGCAGCGCTCAAATCCACTGTCATTTAACTTATTCATACAAGTAACTGATTTACTATACACATTCCCCAAACACTCAAACTATTAAGAAAAGCTAAAACTTAAATTTCTCTTTGGGTTTATAACTAAAGCAGAAGAGGTAAAGAGGAACAATGTCCACATTTTCTCATTTTACTTGTTCTTGAGAGCATTTTCTTTTATTCACAATTACTCTGTTTAGCACAGTAATTCTTAATCAGGAAATAAAAATCAAGAAAAAATTAGGCCTCTTTAGAAATAAACAATTAATAGGCTTACGGTGCACTTGCTCTGTTGATAACTGTCCTCCTTAGTGCATTAGCAAAGGATACCAAATTATGAGAGGAACTAAATACCAAATAACTGTTTAACAAAGAGTTAAGTGAAAACATTTGAACAAACCACAAAGCTTTTAGTTCAGTTTTTGTGCACAGTAGCTATTCAGAGAGAGTAGTAATGCAATACAAGATAAAAAAAAAATAAATCTCTGAAAAACATTCCTGCTTCTACCTGACTTCATGTAAGAACATTTTTAAACCATCCTGCAGGCCTTATAAGCCATTGGCGTTATTGCTTGTTAGGGCCTTCACACCAAACAACAGGTGTTTTGTCATGAACCTAAGTACAAATCTCATTTTGATTACCCAGTTTTAGTAATTCTCATGTTATTCTAGGAGTTTCTTAAAATCTTCCATCCAGATGATGAGGTGAGCTACTCAGCTTTCATTTGTGGGGTGGGTGTGGATGGACTGTTTCCAAACAAATACATCTCTAGCCTTTGTGGTTGTGGCAAACATGAGCAAGAGTGCACCCCCACAACCTCAAATATACAAAAAAAAAAAAAGAAAAAAAGAACTGGGTTTTTTTTCTGCTATTTAATTATATGGGTGGGTTTGACAATATGAGGACACAGGGAAAAGAAATATGAGAAATATGAGCAATGTGAGAGAATTTTCTGCGGGTAGAACACGGCTATAAACCAGAACCCCTCAAGCCCCATGAAGGGCACCAAACTGCATCTTACTTCACCCTCAGCCTGTTGTTGCAGCCTGGAGATACAATAAGCAGCAGCATCCTATATCAGCCTGGCCCTACTTCACGGCCAAGGAATCCAGCCTTTTTCATTCTTTTGCCTAAATTCTTTTCACTCTCTCCAGAGACAGCTCAGCTACAAGACACTAAAACAAAAGAGCAGGCATTATTATATTAATCCTCAGCAAATAGGCTTTTGCCTCTAAATCTACACATGAGCTCATGTTGTACACATAACAGTACAGCTTGCAATTGTTTCTTCCCCATCAACCATTATGTCACCTTCATTTACCTGGAGTACAGAAGATGCTGTATTTAAAAAAAAAAAAAAAAAAAGAAGAAGAAGAATAATTTCTATGTATGAGATCCTTTTTTCTTTTAGACAAAATACTTCTGTTGCACCTAAACCAATTATGAAGCTTTTCCCAAGATATTAAAAATAAGTCAGCAATTATCTCTGTATCATGGTTAGTGTTGTGTAATTATTACTGAAAGGTAACTCTGCAACACCAAGGTGACGACATACAACAACCAGTTTGTGGACTGTCAGGTGTCTAACGTGCAGTGGCAATAGCTGCTTTCACAATAATGGAAATAAGAATAGCTGTCATTATTCACTGAAATCAAAGCTCACAAACACCTTAAATGCATGCCAGTTTAAGATTCAGGTCGGATGTTCCTGGACCCCAGCTGCCTTCTACATCCAGTGGTCAGCATGGTCCTCCTGACTGACAAGAAGTTCAAAATGTTTTGTAAGACTGATGAAAAAAGTATCTGTGAGGGTTAAAGCAGATTAGCAAGGAACTGTGAGGTGATGAATGAAGCCTGCCCCTGCAAGCCTTCCAGGTTATCTTCATCTTCATGCCCACTGGGAACTGACTCACAGGTGTTTTAGGAAGAAGCAGCTGCCTGCTTTGTGACATTTCAGCTTTTTGCCTCCAGGTTGAGAGGAGTTTATGGGATAAGATACACAACAGAGAGGAGACAGTCTGCTGGAGATATCAAACTGCATTTGCTACATCCAAGGTAGAGCTCGTCTGGCAAGTGAGCAGAAAGGTTTCCACATTTCAGACTCAAAAGGAGGCTGGTCCATCCCACCGACAAAGGGCAGAGACTCTGAAAGGGGAAAAGCATTTAAAGTAAATTAACGCCATTATCGAATTTAGAGCTGCTGAAAGCTGCTTGACATGGTCTGACATTTCTGGAGACTGACATCCTCCAGTTGCAGAGCAGACAAAACAGGAGAAGGCATCGCCCAGCTTCCCGCTCCGCAGGTCCCAGGGCAGAGGTGGAGGGTGGGAACATGCACCTGCCAAAATCCTGCCTAGCACTGAGCGGGACCTTCACATTGAGTAGTCATGCATCATCTCACTCCTGCCTTGCTCCACACCAAGGCCTTCGGCTCTTCCCCCTGTGGGTAAGAAGCACACAAGGAAATTGCACACCTATTGAGAATACTTATTTTCTCAGTGGAATTTGAATCAATCAATTTAAATTTAAATGTAATTTAAAGCAATGGATTAAGAAATCAACACAACTTAAACTGTACTCTAAGAGTTGTATGGGTTTCTAATAAATAACAGTCTGTCACCAGCACAGCCATGGCAGCATTTATGTAAGCAATATCACGCTTTTTGATGGTTTTCCTTTTCACAAAAAAATAAACAGACTCATGGTATATCTGTTACTTAGAAGATAAGCCCAACAGATAGGAATCTCTGAGGCTTTATCTCACCTTGCCCCAAACTAATTAATATGGTATTAACCTGTCTTCTAAGAATCACTAGTGATTTATAAAGTAAAAATTGTCATTATTCCTATCTGACACATGGTGAAACACATGGTACGTGGAAGTTAACTGGAAAGAAAGAAAACCAGAAGCTGAGTTTTTAAGACAGTACTGAACTATTGACATCTGAGCCCATAGTCCATCCACTGAATCCATAAAGTTTGCTAGTTGCATGGTTTTGCAGTTTTACTGTAACCTTTGTCCTAGGAAGATTACTTATCTGCAAGTCAATAGCAACACAAATTTTTATGAAGCAGAAGACAAAATCTGAGCAAACTTCCCCCTCCCTCCCCCAACATGCAACTTCAAACTCCAAAGTCACATTAAGTCCAGAACGACACTAAACACCCCACCCCGCCCCAAGAAGCATTTGAGCAAAGAAGAAAGAGCTGAATGAGCGGAAAAGGGGCGTTTCTTGGTTCAAAGAGTCACCAAATCTATTTACAAAGGAGGCCGAGAGGTCGGAGTGAGGCCCGCACAGACATCCAGAATTACCCTGGCCAGAAACAGACGCTGCATCACTTTGCAGTGTGCAAACCTTGTTCTATCAGTGAAACTATAGTAACTACATGACCACTGGGGATTAGTGTGACCCCAGGTCATAAAACTTGATCGCGGTAGATTAGCAAAAGATCAGGCCAGTGCTGGAGAGGAGGCCTTTTTTCTTTCTTTTCAAAGAAAGACCATCACAAGCAAGATGCTAATTCTGCTTCGGATCAGAAGTAAAACACACATGACAGAATAAATGTGTGCTTACAAATATTTTGTCATATTAGATTAAATTATAGTGCACAGACTAAACAGAGAAATCTGAAATGCAGGGTCTTGTGTTTGGGATATCCTTGGAGCTTTTATACAAAGAAAGAAAGAAGTTTATACTTCAGCATTGCATCGTGCACAGTCATCTCATACCTGCTGCCTAACACAAATACAGCTCGCTGTATGACAGCGATGTATCTGTCAATGCAAGAACACATTGGTTTAACTGTCAAACTCCTTCTTCCCTATTGATTTGACTGTGCCGTCCTTCTGCTTGTGGTGCTTCTTGTCCTTTCTTGATAAACGACAGCCAATCCTCTCTTTCCCAAGGCTGAGTTTTAGGTCCATCTGCCTTTATTTCCACTCTGATTTCCTATTTCTTTCCTATTTTTGTCTTGTTGTAGCTCTGCACATCCTGCATATACCTAATAGGTAAAGCAGCCTTCCACCTTCTACCTACCTCCGTCACCTGGAAACGCCACTCCTTTTTGTGAGGCTTTCTTATGCCAATCTCCTCATCAAAAACATTTCCACACCTTCCTACCTGTTGTTACTCTGCACACCAGGTTGCCCTGAGTCAAGGGGAAGCCTGTCAGGGCAGAGTTGGCAGAGGCAGAGACACACTCATTAGGAGGTCAGGCAGGGAGCCAGCCCGGCTGGGTGGCAGGCACAGGGAGAAAGGGGCGCCCAGGCACCCAGTTCATCTGGGGACACAGTGAAACAGCTCCTGGAGTCTGAAAGATATCAGGGTTATCTCTGACAGGCCAAAGAAACTGCAGGACAACACTGACATTTGATGTCAACTGGATGTTGGGTGGTAGGGTCTTTTTTTTAGGCTACAAATTATAAGAAAGGTACTAGTCACTAGGCTAGTCCAATGGCTTCCTTGGGGTGTTCTGGCACTAAAAAAAAAAAAAACATAATTGACTTTTAAAAGAAATCTCATGAATTTAAGAAAGGGAGCGTGCAAATGCAACATGCTTGCTGAGGCAGGAGAGCCTAGACTCATTAACCCAAGAGGTCCTTTCCAGTTCTGTGTGTCTTTGTGTTCCAGGAAGTAAAGAGTGAGGAGTAAAGGAGCTTGTTGGACTGGTATAATTTTCACAAGGTAGAAGGAGAGAGCAAAGCAGTGCCTGAGCTTCAGGGCTTTTTTGGAGAAGGAAGTATCAATCTTTTCTCCTTTTTTGAAATACATAATGGCCCAGCTTTCTGTTCCCACTTATCTTGTCAAACAGTATGCACCAAACTCCTGAACAAGCCCTTTGCTCCAAGATATTTTCTGTTCCTGACTGCTGAAGGATGAAGAGAAGCATGGGGGAGTTCAGTAGGGCCAGCACATCCAAGGAGATAAACTGGGCAGTCACCCAGGCTAGCAGAACTGGAGGGGCAGCATTTCTGGGATGCTTTCTGCAGAGTTGCTGACTGGTCAGCATGGCTTACTATGCAAATGTGGGTGAAATAGCAACAAAAATTGATTTTGCCAGAACCACAAAATAATTAGGACAATTTCTGCCCTGCAGAAAAGGTATCTAGGAGAAGTTAATGGCATCAGCAGAGGGCTGAAAGCCTGCACTGACTGTACTCAGAACAGCATCAGCAAGAAGAGCAGAGCTATACCAGCCATGGGTGTCCAGGAAGAGCTCTTCTTATTTCTGCTACTCAGCACCCAGAATACCTCTTCCTATCTCACCTCCAACCTCTCAGTGCCTCCTCCAGGAGAGGAGGTCCTCTCCTCTCAGATCCCAATCAGCCCAGGCAGTGGCCCCACTCTTCCCCACAGAAAAACACTCCACACTGATGGTGCAGGGATAGCATCCAGGGGAAGCCAAGAGGTCTCTGGGACTGCAGCACTGATGAGGCTCTTGATCATCCCCTAGAAAATAAATAATTCAGAATACATGGGTTTAATAGCTTCCCATGGGAGGCCCTGATGGAGTGTCAACATCCAGCAAGGACATGTGACTGCAGCATACACCCATTCCTTGACAAAAAATTCCCCCAGAGCAGTTACGTTAAAAACTGTGGCACACCACCATACATCTTTCTCCTTGCCCACCCTGGCAGCACCTTCTTCAGTTCTCAGGGTCTCCTCTAGTCCCATGCTGGTGTCACCCTTGCTCAGCCAGGCATGTAGGTGGCAGCAGCATGCACAGGAGATGAGGTCCTGCAAGCGGGGAGATGACAGCACCAAGCACTGGTTCTGGCATAGCTCTGCCATCGTGGCCCAAAGCACTGGTGCCCAGGATGATGAAGGCAGCTATGTTAGCAGAGTTGATTTCAAACCTCTACCTGCCAGCAGCACCCAACACAGCCACCATCACCGGGTCTGGGTCCTAAGGACGCTGTTTCAAACCCCTTCACTCCAGTCATAGCAACCTAAGCCCAAAATGTCATTAAATCTGCCACTCTCCCTCTTTGCCCTAAAGCTCCCTTGGATGGCTTTGAGCACCAAGCCTGGCCCTCGTCACTGCACTCACCTCCCCAACACAACCAGCATGAAATACCTTCCCTGCCTAGGTTTTGCTTTCATTATGTTAGTTTCAGACCTGATCCCTGAAATAGTCCAAGAGTTAAGGTGCTGATATGCAGACTAGTTTTTGAAGGGAAAAATATTTTTATTCTTTTCATGTCCATTAATTACCTAAAACGCTTCTTATAGAGAAGCATCAGTCCTCTATAAGGAGAGAAAATGGAGGAAAACTTACATTACCTCATATTTCAGACAAGGAGAATAACTAAACTCTGGGACACAAGTGGAAAAGTCTTCTCCAGCTGCAGGGCAATGCCCCACATTTGGGCCTGCACTGCTGGCTGCCTCACACCACTCAACTGGGGTTTCCAGGCCCCAATGGAGGCACTCGATACAGTCCAGCCCAAACCTCCTCTAGCAACCTGCTTCCACCTGCAGAACTGCGCCTGCCATTAGTGTCTGAAAACACGTCCTCCTCTTCTTCTAGCCCCTACTGCCCACAGTCCCACACCCTGAATGCCTATTGCCCATGGTGGGAATTAGACCAGTTGGGCTCCCACCTCAAGGGTACTGTACCCATGCATGCACCTCTGCAGAAGTGGCTAATATTCATTTCACCATGCCATATTTGGTGCCTGTAACTTAAAAGAAAAAAAATTCTCTTCCTGATGTCTGTGGTTGAGAAATGTTTGTGTCAAGTACCATTCATCTGGTAGTTATAGCTACATATATATTTATATTTGACTTGCACTTGACTTAATACCACATGAACTGGTGAGAGTAAGAGGACATTGATCTCTACCTTACTGCTGTGCTTCACAACAAAGGTGTAGGCACAAGACATGGGTTCACCACAGAATATTCGTGGATTGCAGTTTGGGCAGGAGCAGTTTGTAAACATCAGAAGAAACATAAAAAAAAATATTTGTGTTGCGAAACAGTAACATGTGTCATTAAAAGACAGTTTACTTTTCAGACATTACAGTACTCCACATTGTTCCCATGCTTTTCAAAGGAAATTATTAGTGTTATTAGCACAGCAGTCCTCTTTTACAAAAGCAACTCTAGTCAAGGTTAATGTTTAAGAAGGAATTAAATATTAACTCAAGGGAAAGTACAGAAGTCATAATAGTTTCAGAGCATACATCAGACATACAAAGAAATACTGCTGTGAAGGAAAAAAAAAAAAAAAAAGCAGGTTTAGTTCCCAAAGCTAAAAAAGAGTTCTCCTGCCCCATTGCCTTCAGGTTCCCCAAGACAGAAGGACAGCATTGCCTCTCTGCTTTTCACCCCAGGACAAGTAATTTTCCTCCTGCATTTGGTTTAGCAATGACTCTTTAACAATAGAAGGTGGATCACAGTGACTTAACCTGCTGAGGAGGGCTGCAATTTGATTCCCAGCCTGAGATTTGCAGGTAAGATAAAGTGCAAAGGTGACTAAACACCACAACAAGCAAGGTCTAGCCCCATGGCTTTGCCTAGAAGGAAAAACGGATCATTATTATTATTGTTATAACAGCAAATCTACCAAGATCTGTTCCTTTTCTCCTGTTCCAGCTCCAGTACATGAAAATCCTTGCAGCTGTCTGAAGATGGTTTTATAGTGGCAAAATGACTTGTTATATTAGTCCACAACATGCATTCTGCCCTGTTCTACAATAATCCCTTACTCTCTTTCCCATCTTTGCATTCACTGCAAACTCATGAGCTGAGAACAAAGCCATGAATATTAACTAACTGCACCACAATAAATGCACTTTTTTTATATTGCATGTTGTGCTGAACTTCCAAAATAATATTCTCATTAACATGAATATTTGGTCCTAGACGATATCTACTATATACTTTTCATCTTCAAAGCATTTTAAAGATATCAACTAATTAATCCACTCAAACCCCTTTGGGGGAAGCAAACTATCATCGTAATTAGATTGTTCTTAAGTTTTTACAGATAGAGAAACTGAGGCAGGGAAGTAACTTATTCAGTGCCTCAGAGGGAAGAAGTGTGAGAAAGTTGTCAGGACTTGCTGCCTCCCTGTCCTAAACTCAAGCTACTACCATAGCTCATCTGCACTTCATCACTTGTCACTGTGGCGAGCGTGCCTTCCTTCCATGCTCACGTAATTTTACAGCAACTCTTCAGCACATGGTCTTTAATAAATTGCAAACACCAGATAAGCTGCTCTCTATTCACAAGAAAGAAAAAAAATAAATAAAAAAAAAAAAAGGAAAGAAAAGGCTAAATACCTTCATGAGGAAAGTGACAAATCACTGGGGCCAGCCCAGCCTCCTGGGCTGCTTATTTCAGCCTGGAAAGAGACTTGCAAGTACTGGCTGTTGAGCAGTGTGCTCTTAATCAGCAAGTGGATGAAGACTCCCCTTCTCTAGGGGAGCAAAGCAGTACAAAATGAAATCTCATGTCTGACAGTATTTATTCATAGGAATGGCTATATATGTGGGCAGTCTCTGGAACTCAAAAGAACTACTAATGTACATAAACAGAAATCCTACACATTCCAGTTTGAAGGATGGAGCGAAAAATCTTCATGGTTTTTGCTTGCTCACTAAATGCGTGCCTCTGTGAAGCCCAGAACTCTTGCAAGTCTGCTCTGAAAGGCCTGTCCTTCTTTCACCAGTGGGTCCACATCACACTTTTCAAGGTTTTTTTATGCCTTGTCTTGCAAGGGAAATTAGCAAAACTATATGAAACGGTTTCTCCCCTATACTGCATCATCTGGAAGCCACTACATATTGCATCTTGAGGGATGAAATACTAACTCAGGACTTAAAAGCTAATCTTTTAGGAGTCAAGGACTAAATAATGATTTTCATAGGGAACCACCCATACAGAGCCTAGAAAGATAAGTCTAAACGGACTCTACAGAGCACCAAGACATGATTATTTCTCAGACAGTTGTTGCAGGCTGGAGCAATAGGCACCAAAGTCTGAGGCCAACTTAACACCAAATTTTGTAGCAGGATGTTCTTATGTTTTCTCTGAGTGCTTTTTCCAGACAAGAAGAGCTTTCCATCTATTTTCTTTCTTTGCTGCAGCTTTGTCTAAGAGAACCTTAACAACCTAAAATGCTGCTTTAGTCCCACCACTTGAACAGTTGTAAACTGACAATAATGCGTTATTACCGATTTCTCTTTGCCAAGTAAATTGCCCAAACTCAACACCAGCACAGTGGAGCCCACCAATGGAAGCTGCGGAATCTGGGACACCACGTTACCTGGAAGCATCATTGCTCTGCCCAGGATGGTCACAATAACAACATCTAACAATTCAACTGATTTCACAAAATCCAAACAGCAATTTATAACAATGAGGCAATTTGCATAGCTTCAGGTGAAAAGGTCTCCAAGGTGTATTTCTTTATCTTTTTTCCCTTGGCTTCATTGCATCATGTTTTACAACTGCTCATCAGGTATTGGCTAACTAGGGTTATTATGACAGGAATATGATATCACTAGCATTTTAATCCATTGCTTCACTATATCTTAAATATTTTCTGCTCTCAACAAACTGATCCAGCTGCTTTCAGATTATGTTATCTTGGACTTTTTGCTCGTTTCGATAACTCTGGGAGATAAGTGCAACTCCTCCCCTATGTCCAGCTCTTCTTACATGTCTGTCTGCATCGAGCAGCTTGTTCCACAGTTCCTTCCAGCTGCTGCCTACACACTGGCCCATATCTGGCTTGGCTTATTCTCTCTATCAGGCCAAAGATCTCACGATCTTACTCAGTTGCACAAGTTCTTGCTACAAACTCTTTTTACTTAAGGTTGTTAATCATATACTTATCATTCTCTTTTGTGGTACTCTACACTTTATTTGAAACACTGCACTAAAAGACTTGTGGGGTTACGATCAGAAGTTTTAGTGACATGTTTTCTTGTGGTTGATGGTCATTTTTTGCTCAAATGCCTTCACTCCTTTTCTACAGCTGGGCAAATAACCAGATCTGCATCTAGACTCACCAGGATAAGAGCCTGCAGGTCCTTAGAGCAGTTCTGACAATGGCATCTACAAGACCAGGCTGACCACTGCAGCCAAGGTTTGAGACAGGCACGCAGGGCTGTTTCTCAAGCATGTTCCCACTCACAAGGGAAGTGCCAGGCTGAGGCAGGAAACAGGTACTTCCCAGTAAAGACTTTTTCAGCAGCTCTTTATAGAAAGTACAAAGTTGCCCAGTTCAGAGGAGGCATTTCCGTCATTAAAGTTCACAGGGCTTAATTTCAAAATTTCCTCAGGTGCTTGTGCTTCCAATAGTCATTATGTTTATGTTACAATAGACCCTCTCCATACAGACCAACGTAACACTGTAGTGGGCAGAGACAGCTGTCAAAATAGAAACATGTGAAGATTTAAAAGCTGCAGGATGGAAATGGTTTGACATCCCTGTACCCAAAATTTCCATTTCTCACACAAAAAAACCCCACTTATTATCAAAATCCCTTTTCAGTGTGATTGACTCTTAGATCCGGGTAATCAGAATGGTGTGACATAAAAGCCACTAACTACCCTTTTTAAAGAATTTCTTAAGAAATACCTCGCTGCCATTATGTTTACTATAATTTCCAGAGAGAACAGCGGGGTCATGAACACATTTACATAAATGATGGCTGTGCCACTGTCTATGGGTGGCACAGGCAAGTGTATCAGGTGCAGCATATCTGGAAAATATCCCACGTCACATGTTTGGATCCAGATCTCCAAATGGCTATTGAGAAGCTGGGAGTAACTCTCAGGGAGAATTTGAGAATTGGTAACAGCTTAAATTGATCAAGAGATAAATACCAATTAACTGCAAGTATCTACTGCAGAAGGGGCACTACTGGTGTCAGGACATTGCAACCCAGAAAACTGCATCCTAAATACAGTATTGCAGAAAACCACTATTTTGTCTTACTTCTATTTTGCTATGGAGTTACTTCCCTGACAGTTTCTAACAGGTCGATGAGTTTGAGGTTCTGATTTGACACACCTTCCACTCCTATGCCCCTGCATGAGTCCAGGAAAATATCATTAGTAACAGACCCTGTATGTTAATATATCTTATCGGCAGCACTGATAATCTTCATTTTACCTTTGATATTAAACGCCATCCTCAACCATCTCCATTTACTTGCTAATGCCCAGAACGTGGTAAGGTAATTATTTTCCACACCCCCTTGCCAGTACCCTCATTACTCAGTGCCAAAGGTGGCTGCTTTTCTTTTTTGCCACTGGCTCCTCAATCACACACACTTTGTAGTAAGCTCTAAGGTGCTCAGCTTTGCAAAATCACAACTTGGCTGGCTTTCCATGATGACCATATGCCGATTCCCTGCATAGACTTTGCAACTGGCAATGCTACCTTTTTCCCCCTCCCTCAATTTCTCTATAGCTCACATTTTTTCCTCATACAGCAATTACTCTGTGGGGCAAGTGCTATAGCAACTGAATTCTTTAATCTTTTTCCAGGTGCAGAGTGCCTGGAAGAAATCTCAGACCTTCAAAAACATTTTGATAATCTTTCAGCAGTTTTGCTGTAGGGATACCACAGTATATGTCTGCTCAGACTAGATTTCTCAAGTTCCTTGTATCTCTATTATATGAATCGCTTGCCTGTCCCATTCTGTATGTCACAAGGGTTATGAATTTACTAGTATTTGTGACTAGCAGTGACTTTGGCATTGTTAGTACTAACTGTACCTTCCTCTTGTAAAGCTTCCCTTGGTGCCTTCCCTGTGTTTTATACCGGCATAGCGGAATGAGGATGATCCATTATGAAGCTTTTAATATTTGCAGTGCTTGATTACATTTTCACATTCTTCCCTTTGATAGTGCAATGCCTTTATTGATAACACACCCTCTACACGGCATACAGTTTCCTGTCTGCATGCAGCTGCCCTGTGCTAGTGTTAGATTGAGGTTTACAACCATCTCACATTATTATTATTCTAGAGTTGAAGCACTGTTTTGTACAGGCATTATTATACTTCTTTTTTTGGTCTACATACGCTTATAGATTTTTCAGTTATGATAACATCTGCCACAATCGATGCAGGTGGCACTGTACTTGAAGCATTTTTCAATACAGTGGGATTTTCTTCTCCCCAGAACTTCCTTCTCATTTATTCATCTTTTCCTCCTTTCTTCTCTGCACTTGTTCCTGCACAAAACTTGCTTTATTTTTATACATTTTCTTCTCTCTGTTTACACTCTGTGTTTGATGCGAACTACCTGGAACATAGCTGTCATATTTGACAGACTAATTTCTAGCAGCCCCGTTCAAAATTACATCATTTCTGACCTCGTCGCTAAGGTATAGTTTGACTTTTGAGACTCAGTGTTCACACAAATTGTCCATTTTGTACCACTGGTATTAACCAAGCACTTTTCAACAACAGCTGATGAAAACTTTTTGTGTGTGATACTCCCTATGTTTTCTGCAGTTTGAAGATGTTTCTGGAGAGCAGCTGGAATTTTACATGGGCTTCTTCAAGCTGCTGCTTCTGGTGTTTCTGGACTCTCTGGCAGCTATTACTCACCAATGGTTCAATAGGGTACGCCCCTTTCTGTCTTCCATGGTATCCTTAGAGCAATGTCACAGCCTTCATGGTTTGTACAAGTTCTTTGCTGTTATGTATTTTAAATATTCATAGGCTTCTGATTTCACATACTCACAGGAGGCCACTTATTCCTGATACCAAGTTCAACATTTAAGCATGAAGAGATAGGCAAAAAGACAAAGCTGTCTAGTGTTTATTACTTCCTCTGCATGAACTGTCTTTTGTCATCAGCCCTTTCATGGAAGTAGGATTCTTTAAATTTCTAGACATTACCCTACATTCAGTGGTCATGCAGACAATAGAAAGCTACACTAACAGTTCTCCAAAATATCTATCCTAGCACGCTTCAGAGGTGGTCTGTTGGAGAAATCACTTTAATGCTGGGCTGTTGCTAAATGTTGATGTTAGAATTTCTGCTTTGATAAGTCTCTCAGTCTAGTCTCTTACTGTAACAACCCATATAGAAGTAACAAAGATGTGGAATAGAAAAAGATATAACCCACAATAGACAAATTTTAAATAGGTCCTTTCTGTGGTAATACAGGATGTGTCTTCTCTGCCTTGGTTAACTTGACACTTTTTATATCTAAAGGCTATAGTCTTGCTGTTAAATGCTATTTTAGTTCCTGCATGTATAGGACCGTGTGTGAGGGGCAGCTGTGTATGTATATCCTGAGCCTGGTCTGAAAAGACTAGTAGCATCATCAAGGAGCCATCCTCACAACCACAGTATGTATTTCTATATTCCTGTTTCAATTAATCTAACAGCAGATCTGTTTATCTGCCTTGAGTAGATAAGGAAGTGAAACTATTTGAGTAGAAAATGACCATAAACCACAAGAGAACACATTGTAAGAGTTATTGATAGCAACCCCAAAAGTTTTAGAGTGTATTACAAGAGTTGCATACCTACCAGCCCAACCATAGGTTCAATGTTACTTCTATTAGTACAGGTAGAAGTAACAGACAAAAAGGAAGAGACATGCAAAGTTCAAAGTCTACGCTATCTGATAAGGCCTGTCAGAACGAAAACCAGGACGTACTGCCAGAATGAAATTATTTCCTCAGGACAAATCATGCGTTCGGAATCAAGCAACATGGGCTGAACAGATAAAGCCCATTTGTATAACATAATAATGGATAGGCATATATTTCACCAAAATAGTAAATATATACACTCTCTATAAACACAGGGCAAAACCACAGATGCAGCAGACAACACAACATCCTTTCTGCTGAGACTTGAACAGCAAGACACAAAGGAAAAAAAAAAGCTAAAAGTGACTGACTGATAGATATGCATATACTTTCTGAAAACTCTACACCTCTGGAAAAAAAAAAAGTCAAAGCTGCCTTCTCTCTTGCAAAAAGGGATTACGCTTGCTCTAACATGAAACCACCTTCAAAGACTACCCAGGAATCTCTAAAATACCAACGCATGAAAAAAAAAAACCAAACCAAAAAAAACAACACAAACCCAAAACACATAGCCCTCCTCAAACTAAAAAAAGAATTTTTTTCAGGTAAATGAGAATTAGTCAAAACAAACAAACAATTCAAGCAGAGACAGTGTATGTCATATATGTGATGAGACAAATTTTAAGGGCTACCATATTTAATATGCAAACAGGCTTTACTAATTATGCCGAATTTTCCTATCTTGATGGAGACAAAAGGGGTGCTGTAATAGACATCCGTACAGAAGGGCTTTATGAACAAACAGGGCTGCATGTAGGAACTTGGAGCGCTCTCATTCCAGAAAGCGTCCAATAAGGACGGGAGCCTTCCCGGGTGAACTGTCTCCATTCAGGAGTGTGAAGCAGTTACCAGGACAGCGCTACCACCCCTATGACCTGACCGAATGGCTCTCATGGGCAGTCTTCATGTTAACCAAGCCAGGCGAGAGGCCTCACTGCCAGACCAGCACCGTCACTGCTCTCTGCTTTGGGACAACCACAGATGCTTCTGACTCTACTCCTGTTTTACTGGTACAGAGAGGTTTTATTTCCAGTAACCAACAGTGTGGACAGGCAGAATTCACCCTGATTTTTACCCTTCATCTCTCTCTGCAAGCAGCTGAGCTTAATGGTCCACACTTCCCCCTACTCTGCAGCAAGAGTTTAAGGAATTATTTTATATTCAGCTCACAAAAACATTCTTTCCAGTGATAGGTGGTGGAGCTCTCATTGTTTAAAACATATAGGTTCTGCTTTTCCCAGCTACATGCATATTGGAGAAAATAGTACAGCAGGGGAAAGGAAAAGTATTTACAGGTATTTGTTCAAGAAACCCCTGCAAATTCACAGTGTTCAAGGTTCCTTTTCATGAGCTTACTGCAAACATTCATAGCAATTTAGTTCCATCTTCAAGAAGGTTCACAAACATGGATAACACTGCAGGTTCTTGTGCAAACATATATCCATTAATGAAGATATGCTAAAAGACTGGCACAGCTATTTGCATTGAGAGCATTTGCAGAGCTAATGTAAAAGCTTCTTGTGGTTTGGGAATTCCCAAGGCAGGTATCAAAAAATTAAAAAAAAAAAAAAATACAGCACACTGTAAGCAACCAATGGAGGTAAAGCAAATTACAAATATTCAAATCATGTACAAGTACCCTCCAGACTCAGCTATGCTCCCTCTAACCATTCACTGAGCAAGATAAAAAGTTGGTTAAAAAATAAAATTAAATATAAAAAAAAAAAAAATCAAAGAATGTTTGCATAATATTTGTAAACAGAAAGGATATATCTGCCAAAGGCATTTTTGCTGCAGCTAGTTCACTGTTCTTAGCCAGATTCTTCATACTTCTGCCTACAAGAGCCTCTGCTTGTTCTTTTTTGCTCAGCTCCACACTGGATTCAGGTTTGTTCCGGGTAAATGGAGACAAGGCTGGGCTAACAGCATGGGTCAGCCGATGCAGGATGGCACCATTGATACGGCCTTCGGCACTTCACTCCAGCGTTTGTGTATTCTGCTTTTATTGACTTTTCACAAAATGTCACCGTAACACTATGCAACCAACAGCAAAAAGGATGAAGGACGGACAGCAGAGATTGTTGCTGCCTATCCAAACCTTGGCAGATCTCCTGGGAGAGCAGGAACCCTTCGCTTTCTGTGCTGGGGAGAAGGGGCACACGCCACTGGCAGAGCAGCTGGCTCTGCAAACGCTCACCCCGCATCCGTTGTGGTGAGCCGGTTCCTTTTCTACATCGCAGCTCCTTGTTCTCTCTCCTCCTCCTGCAGACCCAAAGGACAGCGATGATTTAATTCAGGGTGTTTCTGTGCAGTTCGCTCGCCGTCACCACCACCACACAGACTGCTGACTGGCACGGCCGACGGAGCAGCAAAGCTTGGCACAAGAGCGGGAGGAGGAGAGGAGGGCTGGGAAGTGTTTTCACCCAGGTCTACCGCTGAAGCCAACACATTGTGCAACTTCATCCTGCAAGTCTGAGGCAGCGCAGGGTTCCTGAAGGAATCATCTTTTGTGGCCAAGACATGCTTCTAAGTAGGGACAGGGAATTTCTATTTCCTGGGAACAAGTGAAGCTCACTAAAACTATTGCTTGCCTATGACCTGCTGTCCACTGTAGTTCCTCTAACAGAAGCACCCATTTCTATCAACCATTCAAATGTAAAGTGAGGGCCAAAACAATCATAGTATAACTTGAAATAAGGGGTCTTTTTCTTTAAAATAAAATAATAAAAAGAGCCAACCAACAAGTCTGTGTTTTTTATTTGCCTTTAGATTAAACCAAAAGCCAGCCACATTTGTTTAACCTCAGGCTTTAGTGGACTGACATGCCTGAACAGACCTTAACACAGCCAGGGCTGCAGATGCTGAAGTAGCAGGAGAAGAAGAGCAGAAAGCTTTAGCCTTTTGCTAAGATCAGGCAGCTTCCAAGTCCTAACCATGACCACAACAGATATCCCATTTGAAGGAGACACATATACGAAGGAGAGAATGGCTGAGTTTATGCTGGATTCTTCACCAGCCCTTCTAAATGCAAAGAAAAAAGGAGGGGAGGGGAGGGATGGAAACAAAGGGGTCACAAGGAAAGCTCAGGGGAGATTTCATGTTGTTATTCAGCTGGCAAAAAAACCACAAATATATCTACTGCTGTTAATTGCACATGTAGATAAAATGGGTTACAAATACCAAGAATTTAAAACAATGGTCAACAAAAACAATTTGCTCATAATCCTTAGAGACAGTTATGTCCCCTTCCCTAAGAGTCTAATAGCAAAAATATTTGCAGAAGCCAAGTACAATACTAAACACAGAACCACAAAACTAAGAATCCTGGGTTGGGACGGAGCTGTGCGTACTGCAGGAGTTAACCACCACCAGACCCTGCTCTGAGAGCAAGACAGGTACGTAGAAAAAAAAATGTCTGTTCTTCAGAACTTCTGGCTTCTGACTACACAGGCAACAAGGTAAGTCCAGAGGCAGTCAAACCTGATGACAAGGTTAACGACACTGAAAGCTGGTGTTGAAACAGCACTGGCAGGAACTGTTTTAACAGAAAATGCAGGTGGGAGAGAAAAAGAGCTCAGCTGAAGGAGCCCCTCACCCCTTGGAAATGAAGAAACACACCCTTTGTGCTTGGGTCAACTGAATTCAAATATTCTCCTACTCAACTAAAACTATGTAAATATTTAAGCCAGATGGGACACCATTTCTCTTTTTTATTTTTTTAACTCCCCAGCCCTCCAGCAATGTGTGTACACGCACCCCCACCCTGGGTTAACAGGTGACAGATAACAGGTAAGACTCTTAGATATCTGCCAAAAAAAGAAATGAGTGCTGTTTACTGTTACCTGAGCTTGGGATTTCTCATAGCTAAACAGATAACTGGCTTTCCTGATTGCCTTCATCTTTTAACTGTACTTAATTCTACTAGGTACAAAAATGTTTGGGGGGGGAGGGAAGCAAAACTCATTTGACAAACTTAAGTAGCAACATCTGTCCCCAGCCAGCACAGCCCATCCAGTTGGAGAGCATAGGGACAGGACAGGACCCTGGCTGTACCAGAGCAGGGAGTTTGCCAAATGGCACACAGCAAGTTGTACACAAGCTACAAATGTCTCCAGTGCGCCAGGTCCCCAGGGCCCACAGCTGCAGCCACAGCCCCCAGCGCCATGCCAGGAGCTCCCCCGTGCACAACAGGCATCGCTAGCACCCATGGACCTGTGCTGGGGATGATTCACTCCTAAAGCCAAAAGCATCGCACAATTAAACAAGCAAGCCCATTTAACTCATCATTAAAATGCATGCTTGTGAAACAGGACTGGGGCAGAATGAGCACTAACCTGAACGCTCAGCCAGCCATGCTGCATTGGCCTGATTACTTCTGCATGCCACCTTCTCGGCCTTAATTTTGGCTCTCTGGAAGGTGCCCATGCTGCACTTATCACTAGGTTATCAGCAAGCTCACTAAGTCTGGCACATCCCATCTGCATTGCAAAACCAAACCAGATCTGAAAAGGGTTAAGGAGACAGCTAAATTCTTCTACCACTATTAAAATACCAACAAACTCTATACAGCTTTAGGCCACATCTACAATGGGAAAATAGCTTTGTTTTTACTAGTCTGCGTTTTGTAACAAAATTTTGAATCTATGCTATACCTGTTATCAAAAGGGACTGATTATATTCAGTAAGTTTTTAAAAATGCATAAGTATACACTCATTGTTTTAAATATTACTTTAGATAGACTGAACTTTTTAAACCAGCATTAATTAAGCATGCCAGCTGACATATTTAAAAAAATTCTGTTTTCATGGTCTAAACATGACCTGCAGGAAAACAGGTCTTTAATATGCTTTCTGATGGTGGTTAAGCCCTGCCTGAGATCAAATCTGCATTAGACAAAAGATTGTTCCAGGAACTCGAGGAACTTCTGTTCTACCACCAAAGCCGTTTGTTACTGCGGAGTAGGTGGGTCACTGCATTTGGGTTTTGCTCTTTAGCTTGTAACAATGCTGTAGTTATAAAGGTGGCTCAGCAGGTTCTTCTAATATCACAACTCATTCCTACTACCCACCCACTTTTTTTAGAAAGCTTTTCATATGTTAAGTAACAGCAAATCAGATATAACCATCCTACCAGTGTATCCCCACATCTTCCTATACAATAGGCATCATCATAAAACATTGTCCTTGTGAGGAGCAGGAATGCTGGGCTCAGCAGACTGTGCTACCAGACTTTCTTTTCTGCTTTGATTTCTAAAACACATGCTTTGTTTCCCTTCCAGACAGAGATCTCGATGCACGATGAGCCTATGTGCATTTTCCCTACTTATTTCTCATGCTAATTTGCGGACAGGTCAGCAGCAGCTGCTCGTACAGACACAGGTCATTTTCCTGCCTGTGGCCCGCAGTCTCCGTGCTGCTCCTCATTACATGCAATAAAGGCATGTGTTTATGTCTCCAGGTAGCTGCTAGACCTGTGTGTCTTAGTGAGGGCTCTGATTCATGCAGGGAAAGGGCTTACCCTGCAACTTCTGCAGTAGTTCCCCAGGTTTCCCCTCCCTACCTACACCAGAGATTTTCACCCCTCCTGCCAGGACAGCTCTATGGCTCATGAAACAGCAGCTGATCTGCCACAGTTCACAGCCCAGCATATGACAGCAAATCATTACTGGCAAAGGTGCTGCGTCATAATCCTTGCCCCAAGCTAGGCTGTCCCCATTTCTCCATCCAACCCCTTCAGCATGTGCCACTGCTTCCAGGAGAGTGGTTACAAAGGGTTACTACAGCTGAAACCTCCTGACTTGGAAGATATAAATATCACAGCTGCAAAACATAACTATGTTCTTTTGACTAAGGAGCCAAGATACTAATCTCTCTTGAATCCTGTCACCTGGACACTTAGACCTCTGTGGGCAGAACACTGTATGTGCCACGAGGTGATATAGCAGCATATGAATTCTCAGTCTTTGCTGACCCCAAGCAGTTATCCAAAATTGTTTCCATTAAGTGGAAAAACTGATGACAGAGTCAGTTCTCTCATTGATGCAATAATGTTCCTGTAAAAAAAAAACAAAAACAAAAAAATAAATTCAAAGTCGTACTTTTTTTGAACAAAGACTCAAGAGATAGTTACTTTGCAAAGCGTCAAGCTTCATATGGTGAATATTTAACACAAAAAACTTTTCTCATTTTTTAGTTCATTTAGGGCCATTTAAACAGACTTCAATAGCTATGTCTGGCTGGCATTTATTGTTTCTCTCTGGCTCAGTTTCCCCAAGCAAAACCTCACACAGGGTTACCCCTGCCCCCCACCCAAGCCCTCCTTGGTTGTTCCTACCTGTATTTTAAATGAAGGGTGGCTGTAACTCATCTGGCTAGAAGCCAGCCTACAAAAACATGCCACTTTTCATCCTGTTTTCCTATTCTGGCCTCCAAGGTCAGTCTCCCTACCCACTTTGTCCTGGCTGTAAGGAAGTGTGGTGTTTTCTAGCAGTGCTCTGGGATGGCCACCCCTGAATGGCCGGAAATCATACAGTGATCTCCCACAGGACCATGAGGTTAAAGTGTACAAATGCCAGTAACACGGGCAGATCGACCCTGCTAGCTCCTTTCAAGCTCTGAAGAGTCCAGACACCAAGCAGGAAAGCAAGTTTGCTGTCTTATGCCATAGGAAGGGGCTGTGGCCAGTTGGGACCATCCTCCTCTCTTGGTTTTCATAAGGCAAACTGAGATCAAGAAAATCATGGGGAGAGAGAATCTCGGGTTTTTCCTGCTGTAACCCAGTGACAGACTGTGTTAGCCACCACTCAGGGCTGAGCTCTCACTGAAATACCCTGACAGTCTGGTTATGTACATCCAGTGCTGGGTGCCCTGGAGATCCTGCCACCCAAACACCTGGTTCAGCATCAGGTACTGCTGTAGGCACCGTTGTACCAGATTTTTTCTACTTTCTTCGTAGACTTTTTCCCTTCAGGTTACTCTTGCTCAACTATCCTCTCCTTATAATTGACTTGCACAATGTAACTATTTTTTTCCCTTTGTGGGAAAAGCCAGCATTTCTATTTAAAAAAAAAAATAACTCAAACACTGCTAATTAACAAATCCATTCTGAAAAAGAGCAAAAGCTAAACAGAAATTGAAATTCCCCGCCAATCAAAATTTCAAAACAGACTGAATAATATCAAAGACAAAACTGAAGTAATTTCAAACCTTCAAAGGTAGACTGTAATGTTATGGAAATGGTTTTCAATCACACCTTCTAAATAAGGTTTATTTGAAATTTACACCTTTTTGCAAAGGGCTGGATGAATCAGCATTTTCCGTTGGAAAAACCTTCCACCCAAAGATTTCCAGCTTGTTCTACGGCTTTCACTGAGCTCAACCTTCTTGCCTTTCCTGTACCATGTTTATTTTAGCATCGTTACATCATATTTTGTCTCATTCTTGCAGTTCTCCTTTCTGTTTCTTCCCAGCTTGACAGGGCCAATATTTAAATAAGGCTTAGCCAATATAAAAGTGAAGAGCTACTACTAGTAGTAGGCAGCGAGGCACAGGGCTCAACACATTCCCCAGTTACAGGGGTGTAAATCCCATAAGAAGAGAGGAATGGCTACAACTGTCCCACTTACATTATTCTCCTTCTGCAGCTGACTGAACATGCAGTTCATTTTTACTAAACACTCCTTCTTCTGAATTAATTTTATATGGTGGTCGCAGGAATCGACTACTACTTGTTATTTATATTACAATAAGAACCAGCTAGAATATCATTTGATACCATATAGCTGTTGTACAAATTAAAACGTAGACTGAAGCACTATGGTAGGCTACAGGAAAGAGGAGAAGGGGAAAAGTAAAATAGGAAGGGATGAAAGATGAGTGATAGCAATCTAGAAAAAGAAGCAGATCTCGTGCATGATGGGCCAGTACCTTCTTCACATAATTTTGGATTTTCTTATTCATCTGCTTGCATACAAATGAGCTTCTGTTTCTTTCTAGGATCCTGCTAAGACCTTGAGGTGTGTTGATTCCTTGTGGCAATAAGATCCCCAGTACACACTGTAACTTGGAATCAACAGCAGTCAGGCCTGAGTGAGCTAAGGTCAAATTCAGCTCTGTCAAGACTATTAAGTCAGAAGTGTCAGGCACAAACAAGGGAGAATGACAACTCTGAAGACCACTTTCTTCAAATGTACTCCTGCTCAGGTGGGAAAGGGAATTTCTGGGGCAGGCAGAATATAGTAATTGCTCCTATAATAATTACACTGCAGGAGTTTGGGCACGATTTGTAAAACAAGAAAGCACCAATGTGATCTCTGTCTTACAGAAGTTCTGTTCTAAATCCATGATTTCACAAGGTGCTTTACAATGGCAGCTCCCCATGCTTTACAGGGTCTCACTAAAACCAGCAGTTCTTCATAATCCACTTGAGGCTCACACAGGGCAGTATAGACTCACAGCATGGCAGCCTTCGGCCAGAGGATGCATTTCTAGTGAAATTCTGCAGCTGTCCATGCTGCGCTCAATACACTCCAATATCCATATTAACAACCCAAAGAAATAAGTATAAAATAACTGCAGGTAACATTTGAAAGTGACAAAAACATGATAAGCAGTAACAAAGACTGATCAGTCTTCTGGCCTGTTCTCTCTAACAGCTTCCATAGTAAATTCATCTGAATAGCATGATGTTAAAGCAGTCTTACATTTAGGAACATTGTAAAAAATGGGGCTCCCTTGTGTTCCCAGATCTAATGAGACCATTATTGGGCAAGTGCAAGTTTGGAGATCTGGAGAGGCTTGACACTGATAGATGCAAGAGGATCAACAGAGCACATCAAAATGAAAGTTAAATATGTTTTACAATTTCCAGTTACTAACAGGGAACATGAATAGTCATAGAGGTCATATAGGTCTGTAATTTGGCAGAAAAAGAGAGTGTCTGGAAGCTGAAACAAAAATAATATTCAGACCAAAAGAGGGCAACAAGTTCTGAACTGAAAAAAGTATCAGTAGAATATCTTAGCTTGGTATGGGATAGCGCTCCATCACCTGAGCTTCCCTACCAAGGCTGATATCTTTATAATTGTTGAAGGCATAATCCTCCTCTTACAGAAACAACCCAGTCCCTTTGGCCTGTGTAACATAGCAGGATGTGATTACAGCCTACGATATCCCCATTTGTGATACGAGTGATAAATGTTCCAAGGAGTAATTCCTCATGATATCAGAGCTAGCACTCCTAGTGGTCTCCTCCTTGCTAGAGGCTCTTTAACAATTACAAGTTTTCACTATTTAAATTTGATGTTTCAGTCAAAAACACACAATAACAAAAAAACCCTACCCCAACAACCAGTATTTTTCAAAAGCAAGAAAGGGGAAAACCCCAGCTGATAAGTATTAAATACTGTCAGAATAGCTTTCCAAAAGTCTGTTTTGATAAAACCACGATTTCTTCTTAAAATTCAATTATTGCTAGGGAAAGTCCCACAGGAAAAAGTATTTAAAATTTAATTGAGGAAACTTAAGAAATATAAATTAAAATCCCATGATATGACCTTTCATGTTTCTTATTCCTATACTATTGCCTACAATATGAGCACAAAATAGCTTAATTACTCGGGGGGGGTTAGAAATCCTGGTATGACTTTAGTTCATCTATTGATTGAAATACCATTCCTATTCTAAGTCAAAATATCACATGTATTTGGCACTGAAACACCTTGACTCTATTTTGAACATCTAACGACAAAAGGGTCACAAATTAAACCTTTGGGGAAATGATGGTGAGTGAGGAACTCTTGAAAACTGTAATTTTCATTTCAACTGCAGCTCAGGAACAAATTTCAAAGTGGCATGATTCTTCACAAAACTCATATAGGTTTGACTGGCTCTACATGACAGGTTTGGTTGGTTGTTTGGTTTTTTTGTTTTTTTGGGTTTTTTTTAATTTTTAGGAAAAGCTGCCTGTTGCAGAGAAAAATTTTCCTACTCGATTGGGCTTGAAGAAAGATTTGCTCCAGTAATGGCCAGCCCATTCCCACTTAAACTCAGGAAGATTTTTCAGATTCTACCTCCTACAGAAAAGTCATCCTCATCTGTGCTCACCCTTTTAGGTCCTATATCTGTGAATCAGCAAAAGAAATGGTTCCTGGCCAAAAGGACTCCTTTCTTATCTTGCACTCTGTGACCCAATCAAAGACTTTTTGTTGAAATCATGTTGAGTGAACTGGCAGACTCAGAAAATTCAGAGTCATCTCTTGTGTATGCCCAGGAATGCAAAGCTGGTTACTGTCCGACCATAACCACAACCACATAAACACAACTTTCCATCCAAGGGTATGCATGTGCTCAGCTCTCCTTTTTTACCCTACTGTGCATGTTGGCAAGATGCTGGGGAGACATAATTGCAGATAAAAGCACCAGCCGCACTATTAAAAAGGATCTTGCTGCAATGAAATATTGCTGATTACATGGAGGTGGGAAGTGCATGAAGACTGCTCCTGAGAGAAGAGACAAGAAATACAGATATATTGTGAGCAAGGAGGGAACCAAAAGAGAGGTGAGTCATCCTCATAAGCATTTATTTTCATGTTCTGCACCCCAGACTTCTATGAAGGAAGTGAAATGAGTTCAATTTCTTTAATCCATACTATCCCAGAGGATGGTCCTCCCAGTACATTGACTGCCACAGAAGTGGTGAGAACCTTAGACCTCTCTATTACATATATTGTTTCCAATTACACACAAAAATGGAGTGGGTGACAAAGAAAACACAGGTTTTTTTGTAACCTCCTGGAATATTAAAACATAGACTTTTTGTTAATTATGGCTATGTAAGGGGACTTTTTCTGTGTGTGTCTGCACGCACGCCTTCCCCTAAATCTCCTACAGACATGTTTATAGAAGGAAGGATAAATATTTTTCCATAGCTTCATGGAAAATTACTATGAGAAACCTTGGAGGAACACAGCTGTGGGGTCCGTCATTACCTCAGCACGAGCAGAGCCTTCTACGCACTGAAATTTCATTGTGCTTTGCTGGGTATGGGCTCCCAGTTGTACGCTCAGCCCTTCTGAAACACCACACCAAAAGGATCAATATTTTTCAATCCAGTTAGTATTTTAGAGGGACCCACCAAGGGGAAGGATTACTTTCTGACCCAACAGGCTGCATACTATTTCCCAAACCCATACCAAATTTTATAACATGAGAAAAGGGGTCAGGGAGATGCTATCTCTCAGATAAGACCCAAGCTAGTACCTAAACAGAGTCCTTTTATATCCTCTTTTAACTCCAGAAACCTAACAACATCCTAGAAATTCACCTCCCTGTGCTACATGCTCCGAGTTCAGGCAGATATTTTTGTCTTACACCTTGTCCCAAACTGCAAAAATAACACCTTCCTCCTCAGAGGCGGCTGCATTTTTGCAACACATTAAAAAAACAGTTTGGTACTTCTCAGTAAATCCACTAAAGGTGCTGGGGATTCTCTGCAGTGAAGGGCTCTTTACAGAAATAAAAAAATCCTATAAACAAAGCCATGCAGTAGAAAAAAACCTACCCAGAAACTAGACAGTTTTCACTGCCTCTGATCTCTCAGATGAGACTGACCAAGATTGGCATGAAGCTGATGGGCAAGCTGTAGAAATAGGGAAACAGGAAAAAATAAAACAAAATCAGGATAAGAAAATATTTATTATTAAGGGCTTGCTGCCTACTGAACAGTTGCTAACACAGATAAAAACACCCTTCACACTAAAAAACACTTGAGCCACTGTTTCTTCATACTGTCTCTGTCAGTACACATGTCTAAACAGCTGACTGAATAATTAAGAGGATAGTGGGTTTTATATATCAAAAATTTTATAGTGTGAATATTTTCATTCTGTATAAATATTGGTTTAAACGGAAAACCGGAAGCTTGAATATACAAGACAGGCTAGTGATTTTAGGAGTGAATAAGACCTTGATATCTACCTGTAGCCTTCTTTAGCATCTTTGTATGTGTTCACTGATACATCAGCCCCCTCACTGAAATATCACATCTTAACTCTGAATCATATTTCCAGTTCAGTAATCTTCCAGTTCTGAGCTGTGTTACTGACAGTGACCCACTGAATTTGAGAGATAGATGCTAACAAATAGAGAACTTTTTTTACACAGATTTCAAATTAACTGGAGAAGTAGACAACCTGAAGCTCTCTTTCGTGGTGCAGTTGACATGCCTAAGGGACAGGATGCCATCCAGAAAGACCTGAACAAGCTTGAGAAATGGGCCCATGTGAACCTCATGAGGTTCAACAAGGACAAGTGCAAGGTCCTGCACATGGGTTGGGGCAACATCCAGTATCAACACAGGCTGGGGAATGAAGGGATTGAGTCCAGCCCTGCAGAGAAGGACTTGGGGATAGTGGTGGATAGGAAGTTGGACATGAGACAGCAATGTGCACTCACAGCCCAGAAAGCCAACCACACCCTGGGCTACATCAAAAGAAGTACGACCAGCAGGTTGAGGGAGGTGATTCTGCCCCTCTACTCTGCTCTGATGAGACCTCACCTGGAGTACTGTGTTAAACTGTGGAGTCCTCAATACAGGAGAAGATGTGGACCTGTTGGAACAAGTCCAGAGGAGGGCCACAAAAATACTCAGGGGAATGGAACACCTCTCCCATGAGGACAGGCTGAGAGAGTTGGGGTTGTTCAGCCTGAAAAAGAGAAGGCTCCAGGGAGACCTTATTGCAGCCTTTCAGTACTTAAAGGGGGCTGTAAGGAAGATGGGGACAGACTTTTTAACAGGGCCTCTAGCAACAGGACAAGGGGTAATGGTTTTAAACTAAAAGAGGGTAGATTCAGACTAGATATAAGGAAGACATTTTTTATAAGGACGGTGAAACACTGGAACATGTTGCCCAGAGAGGCTGTAGATGCCCCATCCCCGGAAACATTCAAGGTCAGGTTGAGACAGGGCTCTGAGCAACCTGATCTAGTTAAAGATGTCCCTGCTCATTGCAGGGGGGTTGGACTAGGTGACTTTTCAAGGTCCCTTCCAACCCAAACCAGTCTATGATTCTTTCTCTTCCTGGGTGATTGCCTAAAATTCCTATGAACTCTACCAAAGTTAAATATGTGCAAAGTCAGAGGGAGGAAGTTGGTGACACTCTGTATAAACTGATAATTTCTTTACTTTGGGACTTTCAAGATGCTCAGTTTCAAAAGCCTCTTCTTGAAAAAGAAGTTTATAATTACTCCTTTCATTCTTTCCCTTTTTAGCTTCTTAAAAGAGAGACACGAAAAAAATAATAAATCAGAAATGTAAAACCACAAAAAATTATTTGTATTGTTTTTTCAATTCAATCATTGAAAGTTTTCTAAAAAAGTAAGCATTGTTTTGCAAAAGCAAATGTTCTGGTTTTAGAAAAAGTTCATTTCTGACAAGATCAAAATTTCCACTGACCAAAATTAGTTGCAAGGAAAGGAAGCAGGGCTCGCCAATTGCCCTCCTGCCCACCGCCCAAATTCTAAGATATTTGTGGAAAAAATATCTTGGCCCTAAAAGGCATAATCCATTAAGTCAACAAGGTTCTGCTGACTTTACTGGAGCTTGGACTAGATCCTACAGGAGAAAAGGACAGTAATTAAGCACACAGCTGGTCAGACATGTCTCTCCAAACATAGCCAAGTTCAGTGACTTGGTTTACCCATTTGAAAGCAACACACTTGATACATCCGCCCAAGCATAGCTGTATGGCAAAGCTGCTGCCTTTCCTGCCTTCTCTTCCCACCCTGTAACCTCCTGAGGTCCTGCCACCGCACAGTTGTTTCAGACCTCTCCTGGGCACATCCCTGCACCACCCATCCTGTTCCCTGACACCTATGCCACAGACACCTTGGGCTCTCCCAGCAGGAGCTGTGCAAACCTTCCTCTTCCCCCTTTTCCCACCTCCACAGTGGACAATTCTCTCACTGTTCTTCACACTGCAAAGGCCATGTGCAAAAGGGTCTGGAAAAGCCCCTGGCACCTGTCCAAGAGGAACAACAGTCTGACCTAGGGAAAACAGCAGAGATGCTTGAGGCTGTGGCCGTGCTGCACAGGTGCAGGGACCTTACCTGGCCCCTGGTTTTCCCCTCCTGGACATTTCTTCTGCCTCTTTCCCAGATCAGAAGTACAACAGATGTGACCAAAATTTTGGAGTCGGCCAGATAAGGTCATCAGACCTGACCACCAAGCATACACGCACTGACACATCAACAGCAAAGGAGGCCCTGGGTTGCACTGAGCCAGCAGATGTAGCTACGAGCTTCTGCTTCCTCCTCCTCGCCTGCACACACCAGTCTGCAATTGTGGACCTGCCACTGAATTTCCTCAGCTTTTGTTGCTCTAAGCCTGGGTCACAGTGTTTCGTGCTATCATTCCCTCTTTTCCCTTCCTTCATGTATAAATAGCAGGCAGCATTAAAATGATAAGATTGTCAGAGAAGGAAAAAAATGTTTTCCCTAGAGTCTCTCATTTCAGGCCTGTAATTGAGAAAAGCAAATACATATTACATTACTGTGATTAGTATTGAGTGAAACAAGCTCCCATCTTCTGTTTCATCTAAGTCTTTTCATGGAAGACTGAAGATAAGCTGTTTTTTGCCTGCAGAATAGGCTCAGGCAGGGTTTTTCTACATGCAACTAGCCAGTGCACACCTTAACAGGAGGTCAAATTAATACATTAAAGAAAAAAAGAAAAAAGAAAAAAAGAAAAAATGCTGTCACTCCTTATCTTTGCAGCAGAGTTGTGCTGAGTGCTGCTAAGCCTTTTTCTAACAGTGCTGTAAGGCAGAGAGATAGAAGTCCTGCCCCTTCCCTTGGCAGAGCCCAGGTTAGAGGAGCTCTCCTGTCACAGGCATTGGGTTGCCTCGAGCACTTTGATGATCTGGAGCTATGGCTACGGTAACTAAGCAAGTGTTTAAGGCCTGGACTCTGCTAACAAGCTCATTGCCGTAATTTATTACCAGCACAGTCCTATTATAGGCATCAATGGCAGAAGCTGTTGCTTGTTTGAGGTCTCGGTGCTTTCTTTGTTAAACGACAGGGCTGCAAAAAACCGAAACAAACCAAACATCCTGCGTCTTCCCTTTTCTATAGGTGTTGACACACATTCACACACCGAACACTCACACACCAGTGGTTTAAAGTGTTACCCATTTTCTGGTCCCCCTTCCTTCCCCCTGTTTGTTACTGTCCTCACAGCAGAGCTGGGAAACCAAGAATGCGTTCGTGCCTGCACTGCTTCCAAGCCTGGCAGCCCAGCTTAAACCCATCTTCTACAGACATTCAGGGCCTGCTACGTAAACTGAGCATTAAACTTTGATGTGTTTATGGGGACCTCTCTGACCATTTGGCTCCTTGTTTTATTGCCCTTTGCGTATGCAAAGGCAAGTCCAGCCCCCACATCTCCTCCAGTGAAACCACCAGGAACGTCTGTGAGAAGATCCCCTAATTCTCCTCGTAGGACAAAGGGAATTATTTCCACAAACATCTTAAAAATCAAGGAATGGCTTGCCACCTCTCTGGCCTGCAGGATCTGAAGTGGTTCAAAATTACCTACATGCATTTATTTATTTACTGGCAAAAATAGTCACATGAATTGGCAAGCTTTAACAACTTTTTTTAAACTTTGAAAGTCTTTTTTTCCTAAGCAAACAAAAAAAATACCTAATCAATTTAGTCACGTTTGTCACCGAGCATAAAATTTTGGGCCATCAGGATTTTTTTAAAAAACTTCTTTTTTTCCTTCTCCTCTGGTTAAGAGGAAAAAAAAAAAAAAAAAGGAAAAATATATAGCAAAGAAACTATAAAATGTATTCCATAAAAGTAAGAGCTAATTAGCAAGTTTTAATTTGTGCATAGAAGTAGATTTCTTCCTGGCATTGCAGATGTGCAGCTCAGTCTATGCTCTGTGGCATTCAGGGAAGGGGAAAATGTTGAGCATGCCACAGTCTTTGCTGTTTAATTAGGCTGTGGTTGCCACCACAGCTGAGCTTGGTCTAACAGCTACTGTTGATTTAAGGGGCAATCCTCCCTTCTTGCCACTCCTACTACCTCTTTGCATGGGCTCCCCGGATTACCAACCTCCCAGAGCCAGCTGAGCTCACTAAATCTAGAGGAGAAAGAAAAAAAAAAAACAAAAACACACACAAAAAAACCCACAACAACAACAATAAAAATACCCCCCAACAAACAGAAAAAAAACCCCCAACCCAACAGCAAAAGAAAACCACACCACAAAAAAACCCCAAACTCAGACCCCCCTCCCAGTAATACTTTTTCTGCTCATCAAGTGAACTGAACCAACAGATCAGACAGGTGCTACTCCCTGTGCAAGGAGACAGGACCACAAGTCCACAAGTGAGAGGTGGGAGGGATGAAGGGAGATATCCCTTTCAGTGGCAAGAAGCTGCTGGACTGACACAGCTGTATCAGCTCTGAGAAACCCTCTAGCACAATTTGCTGACAAAGGGTGCCTGAGCCACTGCTGCTTGCCCAGAAGCAGTTGAGATGCACGCACTCATGTTATTTCACCTCCAGCTTTACCAGCCTGCAATCTCCAGAGGAAAAGCAGCAAAAAACAGCTGGGACAGCAACTTCTTCCACTCCCCCATGACATTTCTTAGCATACTCTTTGCCCCAGCCGTAGCAAGGGATGCACATCAGGCTTGCTAAATCCATCACATCAACAAAGAGATCCCAAGCTGCAGACATGCACTGTGATTTAGCATTTCTGTGCAATATATGGGTATTTGGAGAAAGTCTTCAGAGGAAAGGGGAGAAAAAGAAAAAAGAAAGACCACAGCTGGCTCCTTGCAATATTTTTACCACTGTTTGCCAGAGGAAGAGGTTATGGTTGTGTGGTGTACCCGTCACACAGGGCCAAGTGGCAGTGCAGGAGCAGCAAACAACACTCACAACTCAAGGTGGACTTGCCAAGGGAAGCAGTCACATGGGAGGACCAGGACAAACATCTGCAAGAAGCCCTGAGTCAGAAACACCACTGCCAGCACCTTCTCAAGGTAGATCATCTCCTTTCTGTGGGGGAGAAAAAAAAAGTTAGCCTTAGCACTGGGTGAAATTAAAAAGCTGACAGCAACACACCCATCAGTGAGGGAAAAGGATGTCTAAATTTTCTTTTAATATTAAAAACCAGGTATTTTTCCCCAAAGTGGACTTCAGAACCATTGCACAAACAGCACCTGGCACTCAAGTTTGTAGCTGCCACACAGAGGCAGCTCTGCTGATGTTGGCGTGCTCCATAACAAGCAAGGGCAGAGGGCAAGTAAGAGTTTTCCATGTGCTGTTTCACTCTGTGTCAATGAAGCATTCCCTGAAGATACCCAATTACTCCCTTTCCTTCAAAAGCTGCCCTAGACTTCATCTTTTCTGCTAATACATAGCAAATGATACCTTCTTCAATCCATAAAATAAAGGGGTGATTGAAGCACCACATAGAAATGGGAAATGCAAGGTCAGAGATGCCAGTCTTCTGTCTCCTACCCCCAGGGACATGCCCCAGTGCCCAGGCTGGAGCTTGTTTGAAGGGAGAGAAGAGATTTCTGTGCCTTTCCTTCCTAATTAAGTCATTGACCCTTGCACAAGACAACATTAACTGGGCCAGGGAAAGAGAACAAGAGCTGAGCCGTGCTGTCTGCCTTCATGGCTAAGGTACATGGGGAGAAGGTTTTCTGGCCCCTTTCCAAGCAATCCTACAGAAGCATCCTCTGGATCAGAAGTGGGACCCAAAATCTTTCCTCTTAGAAATCAGATTAGATGAGAAATTGGGCCAAATGCTGTGGACATCGAGCAGTCTCATAAATGGGGCATTGCCCCTTCTCCCTCCAGCTGTGTTTTAAAAGCAGCAGCTGCCAAAGCGCTGCGCGCAGAGTTGCAGCACATCGCAGACAGGGCCACCCGCCACAGGGGCTGGGGGTCCACGCATGCACCAGGCACTTGGCTGTTTCACCCCACTAAGACCAGGAAACATCTGGGCAGAAGCGCAGGTGCAGAAGAGAGCTCCTGGTGCCTGGGGAGCCAAGGAGCTTACATATCAGGTGAGCAGAAGTTTTCATAATTACAATTTTAGCTCCCATCCAGAGTTTCTTCTAGCTCTGGCCCAGCCTCCCTAGAGCTGCCTCATGAGCAATTTTTCCCCAGGTATCTTTTGCACATCCAGGAAAGAGATTGTGTTATCTCTTAACAAAACATAACATATTCTAATATCCTAGCAGCTGGTCCTGGGACATAATCTATGCAAGTCTGTTGCTTATGGTCTCCCATCAGCTTCCCAGAAACATTTGCACGCTTGGGTAAAGTTGAGTACAACAATTAATCTTCAGTTCCAAATAATCAGAAACGTTTAGTCAGAGGCAAACTTAATGAAAGACAAAATAGGCTCCAGGACAGTCAGCAAAAACAGTATGAATGCCTGGAATATCATGTATTTAATATTCTCCATGATTATTTAATTAAATATGTAAAACAAGAAAGAGCATATTAATTACCAGGAAAGAAAAAACCACAAAACTCCTTTAACTGTAGCCAATACTTCAGAGCTCAGGAGCACTTTCCAGATTGTTGTTATCTGGTTAGAAAATATTTTCCTAACTATAGCTTATTTCCCATTTCACTGAAGTGCTTTGCTTTCTAAATAACTTTTCTGGATTTCAGAAGGGAAAATGAGGAATGACTGACCAAAATTAAAGGTCTGAAGCTTTTTTTGCTCATTGAAATCTCTCTCTCATTTTCCCAGGAAGAAGTGAACTCAGAGTTAAGTTTCCAAAGACTGGTCCTTCCTGCCAGCAAAAGTAAGCCGTTTGCCAGGCTGTCTTTGGAACATCAGCAACACCACCATGATCAAACATTTGGGAAGGAAATTGGCCCATCTATAAAGGATTTGGCCAGGACACAGAGCTCAGCTTTGCAAATGGCCACTCTCCTCCTCTTTACGATAGCAGCAAGGTGCAAAGCAGATACAGAGGAGGTCACAGCTCAGTGAAGTGATGGTTCTCACACCTACCAGATCTGATGCTAATGCTACATGCATCTATTACCAGATTTTCAACTGTATAGTAGTAACATGAAAGTCATAATATTAAGACAGAAGGGAAACTGTCCTTACATTTTCTGAAGCTGTTTGGAATATAAGCCCTATCATGCCGTTACAGAGAAATACCATACTGAATAACTTCACCACAGTGTGGTGAACACTGCATTCTCTAGTGCAGTATATAAGCCAAATGTCTTCTATCAGAGTAGCAATTAGGAAACTTTTATATTGGTTTAACAGTAGTATTAAGCCTGGGGTTCCCATGATACAAAAAATGTGACTTTTTGAAATATAGCTGTTGAAATTTTCCCGTAAAAGACAAAGGAACAGATTTTCATCTGCCACTAAGTGTGTAGCTCCTGCACAAAGCTACACCAATTTATACAAAACAAGAATATATCCCAGTGCCTCCAGATCTGTCCAGATTAGCAAGGTACATCATTTTTCAAAGGTAATTAAATGATATTACCATAAAAGTGAGAAAATTCTCTCACAGTGCAACCAACAACTTTCCTAACAATTAAAACATTGTAAGCTTTTCCCTTTCTTCCTTTTCAACCTGAAAATATCACTTGACATTTTTGCTTGTGACAAACATCTTCAGATGTGTTTTACTGCACCACTGCTCTGCCTCTTTACTGCCTTTTTCTTTGAAGGGATGAGCCTTGTGCTTATTGAAGCCCATGATCAGATTGCCATTGACTGCAGTGGAATTTAGGCCAGACCTTTCTCAGCCTAGATTACCCGCCAGCCTCTTGGGAGTCCTCAGATCTTGTACCAAAATCACATAAATTGGAAGAAATTGCAGATGTCTTAGGTAAGTATGAAGGTAGGTTACACGGAGACTATCTATGCTCATATGCAAATTTAAGTAATGGTGATACTCAAGTCTAGCATGCATAAAAGCTTTAAAACAAGACTATAGTGGTGATAATTTATGTTCAACACACTATGAATTATGTTGCTTAATTTCACTGTAGCCTGGCCTTAATTTCACTGTAGTCTGTTGGACTTCCCCAGAGCCCCTTCAGTGAAGCCGTTGCTGTCTATGGCCGTTAAGCTGATGGGTGCAACAACCACTCCTATTCAGTGGCAATGTAAGAAAAAAAAAAAAAAAAAGTCTTGAAGCTACTTTATGAGATAGATAACCAAAACTAGAGAAGTCACCACCCAAAACACAGGCCACATGCAGTGCTGGAGTGGGAGTAGCGCTGTGGTGTAGTGTCTCAGGTGGTTTCTGAAGGGTTTGAGAGTTATTGCTTGGAACTGTGTGCATGTAAGAGATAAGCAGCAAAAAATACCACACAAGCAAGCACAGAAAGAAGGCAACAACGACACATCAGATATAGACAGAGAGGCACTTGCCCAGGAATACTGAGATGGAAGCAATGTTCCTGCTAGAAAGTAGGCAGGAACTGTAAGAAAAGTCACTTTCCCTGAACACAGTGGGGCTTACACAGCCAGAGAAATTGCCCTTTATGGACATCCTCTACAAAAGTAATCAGACCTCAAAGATACTTGATCAAGTCATCAACAGACACAACTCACAGAAGTCCCAACACTAGTTAAATGGAAAGTGTGACAAGTTTTTTTTCCCCTCTTTTTTTTTTTAAATCAGCTTTGTTGCTCCAATAACCACGAATCTTGGTTGAGAAAGAGCAGAGTCCAGGCAGGCAAGGACAGTTGGGTTAGATTTTGGTTGGCAGCCTCACTACTATCTTTATTCTCCACACTCTTGAAAAGCACTTCCAAAAGTCTACATGGTTACATTTGTCCATCACCACAGCCATGGACCAGCCTGGCACCAGGGCCTAATTCCTCTGTAGATCAAGTTAGAAGAAACCTTCCTCATGAAAAGATACATTTAATGAGATTCCCTCATATAAGCCAGTGCCTACAGGGATACAGGAGCCAAGGCACCACAAGTAGAACCATCATCCAGAAACAGATTTCACTAGGAATCTTTGCCTAGGCACTGAGGTAATGATTACAGGCCAGAAAGAGTTGGCCAGAATTCGGGCAAAATTACTCTTTCCAGGAACTGAGGTTCCCATGAGCAGTAATTCTTTTCAACAACACCCAGAACAACAATTTGCAAGTTCAGGGCAGCTTCATTGTTACAAGGACCCAGAGAAAGCAAGAAGCAACAGGCAGAAGCCAGTCTCACCCAGAGCCTTACGTGGTCTCTGGTGCACCCTTTGCCTGCCTGCACCCATACAGGCTGCCTTTCAACTCCTTCCCCTTCTCCTCCTTGCATCTTGTTGCTTCAGTGCCTATTTTATAAAATTGAAAGCTTAGCTTTACTATTTGGACTCCCCACCACAGACCATAACCATAGCCTGCCTTCATTACAAGGCACATTCTCCCCTTTCCTGCCAAAGAGGACACTACCTGAAGCAGCAAGACGAGTTACTTCTGAGAAAGAAAAGCAATTGTCCTGCTGTACTGTAATACCAATAATGAACTCCGATAACTCCAGTCAGCCTGTGCTAGTGTTAAAGTTGGTAACAAAGCAAAGCGTAGATTATCAGACTCTCTAAGCGCATTTATTAAGCGTGTGTTTAAGCACAGCTAAAACAGGGACAGAAGTGCCATAGTATCATCTAAGGAAGCTGCTTTTTTTCTCTTTTTGGCCTTTGGAAAAAGCAGAGTCATAGATAGATCTCATATGTTGCACAATAATTGAAATTTTCATAGAGAATTCCAGAGTAAATTGTTAGCAGACTGTACTGCCACAAGCTTGTCAGCATTATTTTTTTTTGTTTAACTTTGGTTTAAATTTGCCGTCTTCTTGTTTCATAATTTTTGTGTCAGTCTCTGGTCATCTTGTGACCCTCTGATTTGCGAAAAGAAAAAAAAAAAATTCTAAAGTAAACAGGATTTTCCCCCTTCACTATTCCAGGAAACAGAAATTCTTCCCAAACCCGTAATTAAGGAAAAGTCAGAAAGAGTTCAGATTTTATGAGCAAAGCAAATAAGCTGTTACAGCATTAAAAACATTGTGGAATTCAGCTTATGAAGTTCTAGATCTTTTTGTAGAACAGAAACCACTGAGAGCATTTCTTTCTCATGAAAATGTATTGTACTCAAAGCATTTCAAATAGCGTTTAAGTAGATTTACAATTAAAGGTATGGAATGTAAGTCTTTAGTGCTTGACTTTGCTCTTCCACCTGCTATCTATAATCATCTTATCTGAAGATAGATGTCTTGGCAATTTTGGTTCTTGTCCATTTGAAGCAGAGGCATAGTCTCACCACTTTAGGCTGTACTGACCCTTTGCGTTACTGTGTCTCATCTGCTTATTTTCCTGATTGTGGATCAATGCCCAAGCGAGGTCTTCTAAGGAAAATTTGGAGGCGTATTAAGACCCAGCAGAGGGAGCGTCACAATAGCTCCCATGTGGGATCATTTCTTGCAGAAGAATCCAGAGACTTCAGCTAACCTCAGGACCCTATTGTGTTAAGAAATATACATGCCTACAGTAAGCACGCTTACATTGTTTTAGTATATTTTTCATGCAGGCAACGGATTTTTTGCAAAGGTCATTGGATCCAAGTCAGTCACCACTGGGAATATAAACCGTGTATTCTTCATGTTGAATCATAAAGCAGGGGGAGGGAAGCAAGAGACAGGTTTGCAACTTTCTTCTTTTTCTTATTTACAATTAATATGGTTATTTCTCTTTATAACCTCAATATTCCTCATTCTTCTATAATGCTTGACATCCAGCAATCTCAAAATATATTAGAAAGGAAGTACTACTGTCCTAGAAGAAATCAAAGCCCAGAAAAGCAAACTGATCTGCAGGCACCCCAGAGCATCAAATATATACCAGGAAGAAAAATTATTCCAAGAACAAATGCTTAATACGCCCCCAAACACCTGAAAACAGCTTTTGCCCTCTAGTACAACTCAGGATGCCCTGGGGAGAAATCAAGACCTCAACCACTGGGAACTTGAGTTCAAAAGAGTCGTCGTTTCATAGCAGAGGGGACTACTGGTTCTTTACAGCTCTCAGCTGCATCAGTAATAGCATTTTTTTCAGGGGTTCCATCTATTTTTTGAGTTTCACCTACCCATGGAGGTTTATAGGCACTAACTCCTGTTTAATTTCCCTCCCACTGGGGGAAGTTAATGGCTCCAACTCCCAAGACCAAGTGTGCCACTGGGAGGAATCTGTCCCCAAGAAGCATTGCCGTGAAGGAGCCCAGCCCACAGTGGGACACAGAATGGTGATTCCACCGCCCATTCAACAAATTGAAAGCCCAGCTCTCATACATCCATCAAAGTCCATTTTAATTGGGAGCCTAAAGCTATTTTACTCATCAGTAATAAAGGAGCAATTAAGTTTGCAGCTGAAAATGAATTAATGAGATACTGCAAACAAGCTAATTAACTCCTTCATGGGTATTCAGATAGAAACCACACAAAAACCCCACAGGGTGTGCTAATTACTTCAGGGGTCTGACTAAAATGAAACAAAAAAATAGAAAACCACAACATTTGGAGCAAAGGCTATAAGTCTGTCATTAAGCTGTCTTCTCTCATGTACAGTAAGCATAGGAATCCATATATGACACCGTGCACACAGAAATGCCTGCCATCCCCATATACAATGGATCAAGAACAGCATCAAATTTGGTAACACTAAAATTGGACCCATTTGCTCCATTTCCCTTGGCAGGTGCTCTGGGTAGCACTCCCCTCACTGTAAGCAGAAGAGTGTGGCAAAAGAGTTGGTCTATTTAAACACACTCCAAGGGAAAGTAGAGGTTTCGCATGGGTAGCAAGCAAAAAAACCAGTGCGAGGTATGTGACATTGTGCAGCGCCTAGCTGAGGCTGACTTACGCAGCACAGTTTGAGGAAAAATAAGAGGGTCTCTGTGTATATGTTAAGGAGGTTAAACTGTCATCCTTGACAATTTACATTAACTTTACAATATTTCATTGCCACTAGCTCAGGAATCCACTGGGCCTAATTTGCTCATCCCTGTGCTTTGATCATTTATGGCTATGCAAAGGATGGGTAAAATTCTACCGTTTGGACAGAGAGGAGTTTTACTGAGGCTTTTTTGCTCTGGTACAAATATTATGCTTGAAATTTAGAGAAGCAGAGAAACAAGCCCTTTCCACAAAGTCCATGTGGTGGCAAAATACAGCTGCTTTTTAAATCTCAAAACCTGGGCTATTTTTAAGGAAAAAGCCAAAGGTTCCCCATGCTCACAGTGGAGTCTCAGCCTGCTGAATTCAATAACCAATCCAGGAAACCCATTTCAACATCGAGTTTCAAAGAGGTTATTGTAAACAAAAAGCAAGCCCACAGAACAATATGATTCTTGATCCCCATTTAAGTAGTAGGAACACAGAAAAGCCTCAGAAGTGGAGACATCTGTATTTATGTAGAGTGTTTTCCCTGCCTCTTCGTACTCCATTAAATTGCAAATGGCAAAATGGAATTTCTTTTTTGTGTAGATTATCCCTTTCGTCTTAAACCACCCCAGCTACAACAATGCCACCACTACAATATGAGAAGGACACTTTCTGAAAGCTGCAGAAGCATTACAATATTTGTTTATAATTAATATCATGGTAATTAAGCCTGACCTCATGGCAGTTCACAGCAGCCACTACCAGCTTTATTGGAGTTTGTCTGAAGTTACAGAGGAATGAGATCAGAATCAGGCCCTGAGGACAGCATTTATATATGACAGCTTGTCCGAAACCTGACCTCATAAGTCTCTTTCTTTATTTGGATTCAGTCTGCAAGTGAGACTTTTGCTTCTCATTCATACACACACAAAATTTTTACTTTTTCCTGTCAAGGCAAGCTAGGGCTAGAGGCTATCACACAGTGCCAGGCATAATAAGCAACCGGACAATGAGTTCTTATTGACAGGATTACAAAAAAAAAAAAGTTTTCTTTTTTCTCTCTGTACAATGCTTAGCTAAACAAAGGTTACCAAGCCTATAAAAGATTATTTTGCAAGAAACAGAGCTTGGGATTCATCTTGTCAAGGTGGTGGCTAAGTCTTCTATCTGCCTGTCAGCACAAGTATTACCCACAGATTGACAGAAAGCATTTGTTAACTAACCTGTTTTAGTATAGCAAAAATATTTATTGCATACAATGCACTTTACAGGAAATATGTTCATGCTTATTGTGGTCACTAAACCAATGTAATGCTTAAGTAGGTTGCACATAGAAACAAAGATATATGATTTTTAATGCTGCAAATCACCTTCATTCCTAGCTCAAAATTATTATGCTTGCATGTATTTATTTTTCTTTCTAGTTTATTTTGGCTGATTTAAGAGGGAGGCTCATGAAGTCACCAGCACACCCAAAGCTTATATATGTTTTGAATACTGGACTGTGACCCCACTGTTTGCACATGTGCATTACAGCTATAACTTTGCACTGTCCTAGTGAGTAGTTCGCTGCAGTTTGCCCTGGGGAAGATAAGCCAGAGCACAATCTATGCATCCCGAAAGTCTTGAGGCTGTTGAAATGCATATGCCATCTCTTGGGGGGAAAAAAAAAAAAAACAAAACAAAACAAAACAACAAAAACCAAGCAACAACACACAAAACAAAAACAAACAGAAAAACTACCACAAGGCTCCAAACTGATCTTCAGCTACATCAAAACAAAGCGAGGCAAAGTAACTATCGACATCTGGTTTTATTATTCTCAAAGTTTCTTATTCAGTGTTACAAGAGAAAAAAAGTGAGCCTTTCTGGCTCATATAAAAAGGATGTGTGATTATTGTTCATTTATTTATCAAGTCACAAGCCCATCTAATGTTAGTGTCAAACTTATTACTATCCTCTGTAGGACAGAGGAGTAAGAAGTCTTCCCTTCTGCTGAGAGAAATATCCATGTGGCTTCCATCTCTGCCACTCAAGGAGGTGCAGTTATAAAAATATAACATCACAGTCACGCTAAATACAGCTTAGTGGAAAAACTGGAAGTGGAAGAACTAGATTCAAGGGCACCTGGATTTTATTCCGGTTTGGTCACTGACTTCAGCAGGATGAAGTGACTGCTTCTTTGTCTGCTCCCCTCCTCCTCCCTCCAGTAAATAAATTATAGTCATAACTTATTATAAATAGCATTTACACTGCAGGAATATTACACTAACCTGCAAGCTTACTGTCAGGTCTAACTAACATTTAAAGCACACACTGAGCAGGGCAAAGTACTGTTACAGTCGTAAAGTGCTGGGTTTTGAGCTGTACTGATACAGCAGTGCTTTGGTCTCAGTTTTATATTTTACAGCCCCACACTTCTGCTCCTATCAAAATGTGGTATATAACTGCCAGCTCTGAGGAGTTCCTGTGCACAAGCTCCTGCCAAGCTTGTGCCACATTCCTCACACAGCATTTTCTTCTAGGCTTTTGCTCTGCATGCGATAGATGGTGTTGACTTTGACAAAGAAAGCGTTAAGGATTATTAAAAGTCTGCAAAAGCACTTGCTTTCCTGGCAGCTCCTTTAGGCTGAATGTCACTTGCTTTCCCTGAAAGCGGCAAAGCCGTTCTTCTAAAATTAGTTCTTCCTACTTCTCTGATTAATAATTATATGTATTTCCAGATGAGTTTTTGTTTTTCTTAAAGAATCTAAAATCTCCACAGGAGGTATAAAGAGTGTTTATCAGCAGTCAGGGAGAGGAGAGGTCTGCTTTTCTCTTGAAAAATGCAGTATTGCAATGTTAACACAACATAGCTACTGGAAAAGAGACTAATCCCAGTCTATTATCAATAGCAGACCTTCCCAGCGTAAGGACAAAAAAACCCCAAATTTAAAAAATTAGTAACAGATACCAAAGCCCAAGAAGTTGAGCATTTCTTTCTTCTAAACAGAGCTTAAAAAAAAAAGCCACATAATTCTGGATTTTTCCCCCACTATGGAAAAACAGAAAAGTTCTAAACAAAACAATTATTCCAATGGGTTAACATTAAATATCCTCCCAATCTTCATTGCTATACATGCTGATCTTAGGCTGTGAGAATAAGGACTTGCACCTAGTATTTCAGTCGTTTCTAGGGGCAAGCTTCTGGAGAGGGAGAACAAAACACCGGCACCACAGTTATGTCAAAACTTTGTTAATATGTCTTATTCAGCATTTTCTTCTCCTGCATTATCTCACTTCATCCGTTGTCAAAAAACTGTTTCAGCAACATCAGAGAGATCTGTTACTTTTCACAGCACAGGACCTTCAGTTCTGACGGCTCCTTGGAGTATTTTTCACGTGTTGCAGCAGAGACCTGCGAATCGATGATCCCGCTCTGCACTCCTTCAGCTGTCTCTTGCTTATAGCAGCTTAAGCAAGGCAAATCTCTCTCCACCTCCCCTACAGTAAAGGTTTATTTACATTGTCTGTCTGACACGATTTAGACTGGATTAGACCGCTGTGCAACCACATCTCAAATTGACTTACACCCCTACGCACTCCCACTGCTTCCACAGCTGGCACGCTCCTGACCATACATAGAGCTGCACCAAGCAGCCTCACTAGCAGAAAGGTAATTCTCAAAATAAAAAAAGTGGACAGCTTTCAGCTGGCTTAGTGAGCTAAATCAGCTCCACACATGGGCAATAGCAGGACGGGAAGGAGTGACTGGGGAGGAGCCATGTCAGCCTGGAGTTAGATCTGCTCAAACCGAGATGGCTCCGTATCCTTAGGTTATTTTGAAAATGGGACTATGAATTTAAGTGCCATTGTCAGGAGTGGCCAGGGGCACTGACACAAACCAGGTGCTTCCAGCTGATGAATTACACTGCCAGATTGTCCATTTGAGGCAGTCTGCCTGCCTGCTCTTCGCCCACAGCAAGTACAAGGTAACCTGAGCTATCCTAACCTTCAGGGTTCAGGCTTAACCTTGAGGTCTAAATGGCACGGGTTTAACCCTTCAATCCCTGTAAGTTAACTGGAGATACCTCCCATCTGCTAGTGACATGCAGAGACCAGCTGACATGGTGGCCTGTCACATAACTGTAATAACGTAAGATGTAATAATACATCTCAGATTTAAGTAATACCAATAATTAAGTCTTCTCAATAGGTGACTGAGACCCACCCCTTGGAGCCTTCCTAGGGAGACTGCAGAGTAGACACACTGTACTGGTATAACAGGAGCAGGTCTTCAAGTGAGACACATACCCAGAGACAAAACAGTCTGGCTGAACTTTTTTTAAGCTGAATTCAAACCTTAATAAGTACAGAAATTTACTTGGAATTCTTCCCTTAAAAAAATATATTTTTATATATATATATAAAAACTCGATCTAAATGTTCCCAAACAGGCCATAAGCACGACCTAAACTATTTAATCATTGAAAGCAGCAGTAGAAAAAGTAGCAGAGGAATAACAGGTTTCACTTGTCATTCCAGAATGAGCCCCTCTGCAGTTTATTAAACTAATACTGAAATACATCCTTTTTTTCAAAACTATTTTGTGATCTCACTGAAGGACCAGACAGTTGCAGTTCAACACGCCACTAAAAAAAGCAGACACATATTGTTCATGTGCTCTATCAGAGTAACATGTTAAATTCACTTATATCTTCTAGAGAAGGAAAAAACCCTATAAAAGTTATACAAGCTGGTACATTGCACCACCCTGTAATTTTAAAGACTTTAAAGAAATCCATCCATACTTGAGCTCAAGGTGTCAGAGCTGCCCTTTTCAACAGTTCCCTCTCTGTGGTTTGCAGCAAGAAAGAAAGTAAATCTTAAACAAAACAAAAAAAATCCATATAGCAGTTGGGGGGGGGGGGGGGGGGGGGGGAGAAGAGGGAGAGAGATGTGAAAAGGAAAAAAAAAACAAACAAAAAACAAAAACCAGCCCCTATCCCAGAGAGCATTACATCAGTTCTCCTCCCAGTTTTATTTAACACACACGTGCCATCACTCACAGCTCTGTGGTTAGTGGAAAATATGACTGCAACTTCCATGGTGTGTGGGTTGCATGAAAAAAAGAAAAAAGAAAAAGGACCTTTCTTTGGTACAACTGAATTTGGCTACTGATGGAAGGAAAAAGGGTGGTATATTTGTACAAAATCCTTGCGTTTTGGCAGGAAGAATAGTCCCTGCTAGGTGGGTGAGCCACCTAGCTATGTTTTGTTCTTTAGCAAAAGCATACACACCATTTCACTTCAGTGCAGAGCACAGTATAGCATGTTTCCACCCCTATGCAAACAATAATTCAATTAAATTATCAATGAAAAAGCAGTCCTTATAAAATAAATTTAGGTCGACAAATATTTCATCCCTGCTCTGGTAGTCAAAGCTAGGTAGTGTAAAACATTCATCCTGAAACCAAAATACTACCTGGGTTTATGTTTTAAAGATGAGTCAGCCAACACCCCTCAGACTGTTATGGTACAGGCAAGTTGTTCAAAATGGGAGCCAAAAAACAAAGCAGCATTCAAAACTCCAGCAAAGCCCAAGCGTTACCCATTCATCAAGGACTGGATTTTGTGTGTGCATGTGCAAGAGGAGCAAAGATACAGAGCAAAAGGCATCTAGATGATTTTCTGGGCTTCTGAATAGATCTATGCTATCTGACACTGTGCAATTAGTCACCATGTCAGTTGACTTCCAGAGAAGAGTATTTTCAGAATAGCCCAGGTTTATCATTCAAAAGTCATTATCCAGCTATTCTGAGGACTTAAAAAAAAAAAAAAAAATTTAAAAAATAAGATACAGTGATTTTCTTCTGTTTGTCTTGTAGAGGTTTAGGGCTCACATTTCCAACTTTTCCAAAGTCATTATTTTTAATCAAGAGGTGAATATTTCCAGATCTTAAGAAAAGCACCAGATTGCAAGAAAAAGCAGTGAGCTTGGCAGGCCTGAGACTCCCCTGACTCCAGTTTGCAAGCACGGTACACTACCGCTGCTCTTGTAGGTTCCCATGTCCCTCTATGTCAGGAGTTCAAGCCCAGCCCTGACATATGAATGAAGTCATACCCTCTAACAGCAGCAGCATTTCTGGCCTCTACTCACCGCAGGCTGAGTCACGGTGGCCCACAGAGCATTCCACGCTTGCATTCCCAACACCAGGACTGCATGATGCACACGGGAGAAGGATGGGAAGCGGCTGGCTGCTGCAGTGGAGCAATAGCATGGACTTTTTCCCAGTGGATGCTCCCTCCTTGGGGGCAATGGACAACCTGCCAGGCTGCCAACAAGCACTACTGAGGAGTATGGGGGACCAGGTCTCAACTGGCCTTCTTCCAGTAATGGCCCTCCATCTTGGCAGCTGCGCTTTCTTCTTTTTTCAGGCCACAAATTAGGTGATGTAAGCACACAGCAGGAGCTGCAGCCTATAATTATCATTTTTCCTCAGTGAATGGGTGGCAATGAAGTCTAATTAAAAGAACAGCAACAGCAATGAAGAGCGAGGCACAGTGAAGCCACCCCTCAATCTCCAACCTCGTAACACTCTGCGCACTCAAAAACTAATGGAGGAATCACACCAAAGTGACCTTGGCTAAAGGTGCCTCAAGACAAGTCAGTGTTTGTGAAGGTGAAAGCTAGGTGCAGGTACTACCTTCACTCCAAGGCACCTCCTAAATAACTCACTTTACCTAGATACCAATTGTTGGATGAGAAAAATGAACCTGTATATTAAGTCTGCAAACACAACATTAAGCACCAGCAAAGCATCAGTAATAAAATGCTGCAGCTGCTTATAAACTGCCTGTCTACACCACTGGCAGTAAAAATATTTAACTACATTAGACTTATGTGTGAAGTTGTCCTGGTGACAAATCTTGGATCCAAAAAAACAATGGTGCAGGAAAGCCTCATTTGGTTTTTATTTTGTATAAATCTAGGATGTCAATTGATTTCACACAACTCTATTGCTGCTTCTTTTATTGTTATCCAAGAACATCATACAACAACAGACAAACGACACATGCATGTTTAAAAAAAATTTTAAAATGTGGTTGTAAAAACTCAAAAAAACTTGCCAAAAACATAAAAACACTTGAAATGCCAGATCACACACTGCTTTTCAGTTGTATACTTTTTAGTATCTGCAAATATGATCAGATTTCAAGTTAAGACAACCCATGAATTACAACCAAACACATAATCTGAATCTGAGTTTTAAAACAACAAATGAAAGATATAAAGTTCCAAGACACAAGGAGGTTTTTCTGTTTCTTTTTTTTTTAAACTTGCAAAAAAAAAAAAAAAAAAGAGGCCTGTTCACTTGAGGCATTCACCATTGGACACTAAACCTTTGATGAGCGTCAAGAGGGCAATTATCTCTAAAATAAAGACTTTTGTATATCATGGGTCCCACATTCTAAATTCAGTCTGAGAAGCAGGAGGAAAAAACGATTCAGACGTCAACAGTGAATTGGCCAAAGGTCTCTGCGTTACAGATATACCACTGTTACATTTTACATGGCATTAGGAAGCGTGGCAGTCATTTGACCTACCAAACAGCAAGCACTTTTGATGCAAAGCCTAATTGTCACTTATACTTTGTCACGCCATTTAGTTTCAATGATTTCCTGAACTCTTCAAGGAACTATGCTAACATTCCAATTTTACTTTTGTCAGTATCAATGTGATCCTCATTAAAACAAAGCTGTCAAAATTGTTTTGATGCCACTTTCCTTGACAACATCTGCTCAGTTTCCCCTGTTGTCACCTTGACTGTGGGAAATAAGATTAAAAAAAATCCTCACAAAAATCTCATGACTACATTTTATCAGTAAGAGACATTATGCAGTGATGGGAATTGAGGTTTAGAGTTTGTTCTTTACGAGCACAATTCTTTAATGAGGATAAATAAAATGTTATTCCATAAAGAGTCCTACTAGCTCTAAACTAGATTTCCTTGATCTCCATGCTGATTGAAAGAATCAGAGGTAATTATCAGAGTAAAACTTTACAAACCATTTCGTTATTCACCTTGCCTTAGGGACCCAGAGTGTTTTAGTTTACATTCTGCTTCCCATTTTCCCCAGTCAGTTTTGGGAAATGGAAAATTGACCTCAGAAACTACTGTCAAATGCAGTAGGGGTTAACATGGATGGATGTAAATTGTTGAGGACTGGAGGCACATCTCATTCAGTCACCAAGCACGGCAATCTCAGTGACAGAAACACAGCTCATTGGAGGGAAAACAGCTTCAGCTGCTCCAGATAAATCCACTAGCAAACATGAGTTGGGCCCCTAAGAATGGACAACTGGGAATACGGCTTTAGGTATAGTTTGTTTTGCCAGTAATGACATTTACCACTATTTATAAGCTTCTGCAATCTCTTAACATTGCCTTGAGCTGTGTAAATTTAAGAATGATACTAAATTTCTCTAAATCCTTAAGCGAAATCAGAATTCATTATTTTTTTACAGCACTTGATTACTATAACTAAAAAATTAAGTCCATACAACAGGAAAGCTTGCATAGAATCACTGCAAGCTCTCCTCATTGCAACACCTGTGAACTCCAACATGGAAGGGGGAAGATTTAGATATTTGGTGTGCTATATGCTCAGTCTCTAGTTTCTGTGTTGTCAAACATGGAAGTCTGTGCTAAATTTTAAAAGTATTTACTGCTCACCTAACAGAATTCTAAGCATGGTTCAGTCACTCATGGTTTCAATTTGAAGTCACTTTGTCTAACTGTGAAACAATACTGACTTTGAAACTCACTCTGTTCTGTAAGTATTCAGATGTTAAATTTAAAATGAAGGGGCATCGAAACAGTGCTGCTCTAATAAATTTGGCAGAAAGTTTGGATTAAACAGTTAAGTCACCTAAAAATATAGTTTCAAGTCAGTAAATAAACTTTCATTTTCAAAGGAAAATAACTGCAACTGCCCTTTGTTAAAATCTATTTGCATAAGCGTTACCTGACATTTTCTGGTTTTCAATGGCCTTCTCCAGTATCCAGCCTGATACATTGGCCAGCTTGCCTTTTTTTTTTTTTTTTTTTTTTTTTACACACAAGTGGCCTGAAGCTGGTACTTCTTTTCTATTCAAGTTCCAGCTTCTGTATTTTTGTTATTGTTTGAGAATCCCAGCTTTCATTTAAGATATAGACAACATTATTATATTAATCTATTTCAGACTCCCAGATAAAACCCAGAAAATTCCAAAGGTATGAGCAGGCCAGACAATGGCACGCTCATGTCAAACTACCAAGTTTTATAACACAGCTTCATGATTTCTGAAGGGATTAAATTAGCAATGCCAACTACTACAGTCAGAAGTCAACCCTAACCCTCAACCTGGTGATAGCGCAACACCAAACATTTGTGAATCACAAAACAGCACCCAGCAGAAATCTTCTCCCCATGTTTTACAACCCCCTTAAATCTTCATTTATATCATATAAAACTGCAATATGCTTATGGCTCCAATCTTACTGCTTTCTACAACGCTTTTTGCCAAGCAAAAGTAAGTTTCTATGCAAGTTGAAAAAATCATTCTTAAATAAAACTAAAGAGGAGTCTCATGATGACACACAGTTACATTCTGTTATATATGGGCATACATGTTCAGTGATCTCATCAGCAGCCCAACAGTGGCTGAGAGGTAACACACATACAATCCAGGCAGAGGGTTACCCAGTGCGTGGGAGATGTCTGAGGGTAGATTTGAAATACAGCAGCTTCTGACCTGACCTCACCCAGCAACGCGGAACAGCCCCAAGACTCACAGCAGTACGTGTTGCAAAGACATCAGTTAAGACAAGTCTTACAGGGAGCAGCACGGGGCCACTAGTGACAGTGCTAGTGCAATGCTTACATTGTGGAAATAAACCTGATTGTAGGGGTTTTATGGTCCCAGTATGCTATTGCATTGGTATGTGGATTACACCAGAGGAAGGTTTCCTCCTACTGAACGTGAACAAACTATTATTACTGTTAAAACCTTAGTGTTTTGCTACCTACCTATGCAGAGTCCCAAGTGAAATCATTCTGCCTTCAGGTGGCCTTAAGGGTGAACGCTTTTGGAAGAACAGACTACTAATAAAATGAGAGAAGAATATGTATCTACATGTCACCCAGTCACACAAACACTTCACACACTTTACAGACAGTATGGCCTATAATTAGGGCCACTCAAGGCTTGGTGTCATAAAACTACCAATTAACAACTTTGCTAAATTCTTATTGTTTAGGCAAAAATGCTCCATACCAGTATCCGTCTTTGATATTTCTGCTTAACAGAAAACTTCAACTACAACAGCTTAGCTCTTTCTGAAAATGTACTTTAAAAAATGCATAATCTCTTCCCTCCTTTCCTAATTCCTATAGTCTTTTTCTTCAAATAGTACTAGACATCTACCAGCTCTGAACTAAAGAAATGAAACCTGCCTTTGCCTCTTCTCTGGTAGTTCAATCAACTAAAGAAAACAGAATAAAATAGATTCACAGAAACCAAACCAAACTATCCTGCACAGTCATTAAAAGTATATCCTGATTTCCTGGGTGAACAATTCAACACCATGATGCACTTTGCAAAACTGCTGAACGTTCACAGTAACAACTAACATCAACAAGTAATGGGCTTTGACGTATCTTAGGCTTACAAACTGCTGACACAGCACAACTTCAGTCCCTACATTGGAGGTACCCAACCAGTACAGTTCATACTTCTCTTTGCTTTCCCCATGTTAATCTCTTTTCCAAGCAGGCTACCGTGGCCCCTTATCACAGGCACATCTAATCCAGCGGCAGACATGAGGCCGAGATGTAGCAATAACCTTACTGGGGTTAAGTTCTGTTACCAGTTACAGGTCAGCATGGCCAGTTCTAGCAAATAGGTAGCACAGATCTAAGACAGCAAACCCCCTGCTGCAGGGGTTGTTAGGTGAGGGAAAGAGCCTACCTGCCACCTGCTACAACACCCATCTATTCACTTTACTCTCTGCTTGAGATTATCGCTCCTGTTGTGGAAGCAAAGCAAAAGAACAAGACCTTGATTCCACCACTCCAGTTCAGAGTCAGCTTTAGCTGCCCTGGTATGATTCTCTGCCTCCAGCTACCTACACCACCCTGCCACCCAGCATAACTGCTTGGTAGCAGACACAGCAGAAAGGGGAGCATATTCACCTTGCACCATTGGAGGTCACAGATTAACATCTTTATTCAAACTGCTGGGAGCAGCTAAAATTTGGCCACATGCCGCCTTCTTGCCACCTCTACTAGAGGGCAGCAAGCCAGGGCAGAGGAGCAGTTCAGACTGCCAGCACCAATACTGGTGGTGCCCTTTCTTATCTCAGCAGCAATTTTGTACCTGCCTGGGGCAGTGGAAAAACCTTGCTCTGGCCCTGCAGATACGCACTGTAACAAGGTGATATACTGTAGTGGTGACATGAATTATTTTAGCTGCTCTGAGCAAAAGCATAAACTTTTGCAATAGCCTCTAGTGACAAGGAGATTATTTTGTTACAAAAGCAATGGCAGCCAGAAATAACTACAAAATATAGCCATACTACTCCCTAAGAAAGGAAATGTGACACTGAAAGTGCACATATATTGCGTATATAGAGAGATCGTAGACACACCCCCATTAGTATCACTCCCTGGCATTTCTTAATTCTTTCTTCTCAGTACCATCCTGCTGATTAGAAAATATTTATCGTAAGCAGCTAATGAACAGAAAAATAAGCCCTTTGAAAATGCTCTCAGGTTTAATTTCTCTTCATCTTTTTAAAAAATGAGTAAAGCTGATTTTGCCTGAGTTGGAAGCACTTATATCAAGGACAGGTCAGGCAGTAAGTCAGTACTTGCTCCCTCTGCAGTGCCTCGGCTGAGCCCAAATCTCACCTTTGATACCAGGACTGCTCATTACAGAGCTGGTAGGCAGAAGGCAGTGGGGACGCAGGAGTCTGCAAGTTTCCAGCAGAGTTCCTGGAAAGTCAGGAGACCTCATTAATTTTGAATGAGTTAGCCACCTTTAAGACCAGGGTGGGGGTGGGTTTTTTAATTGTATTTTTATATTCTATAGTTAATATGTTTTTATACTAGCATATCTACATATCTATATATATCTGCTTGGGAGAAATTTGCTTGCTTAAGTTAGAGAATAATTTTTATATCAACTCAAGATCCAGTTTCTTCTCTCTGGGGATCCTAGTAGTAAAAAAAAAATATTTTTTTATTTTTTTTTAAAATACCCTCCCCTACCCCCAAGCATTGGGGATGCTGGCCAGGAGCTGTAACCAGTCCAGCCAAGACAAACACACCTAGAAAAGTATTTGCATTTGCTCCTTTACACCTGATCTAAACCTATACCAACTTTTACACTCTAAAGGGGAGTGGAAGGTGCATGTTTCTGACTTCTGACTCCAGGGATACCTCCCCCCCATCGCAATGCTGCCTGCAAAACTTTCCTCTTTTACTGCTAAAATACTAACTCCCCAGATCTTACTCAATTACCTACCTTTGCTAAGAACCATACATTTTTATTCCAGTACAAAGCTCCACCTTTCAACTTAATTAATAGACTAAACAGGGGAGTACTATCCCTAACTTCTCACCACTCTTCCTGAGGGACTGTCACACTCCCTTCCTTACTATCTTCATTTGGTCTACATTTACCATTTCTGACACAGAAATAAATTACTCCTAAATCTGTACAGCAACATGTTTATCACTGATTCCATATACACATCATCGTTTCATTGAGCCCATAAAATCCTCTTCCTTGACACAAAGTAGTAACCACCCCCAGACAATACTACTCTGCTCACACATCAGCCAACAGCACCAGCATGACACCCAGCAGGAACATGGCCTGGGAGCGTTCAAGTCATGCTTATGGCCTACAGATGCACCTGAATCCTTCAGTGAAGCAGCTACAATTAACTGACTGCAAGTCTTACAGAAGGATATTGTTGATTTGGTATATATTGGTACAAAGAGGAAGATGCAACTTAGGAAAACAGATGCTGTATTCTAGGGAAAAAAAAAAAAAAACAACAACCAAGCAAACAAAAAACCACACATAAAAAGCACAACACACCACCCCTGGCTGAAGATAATGCTCCCACAGGAAGAAGCCTTCTACAAAGAGGGCTGTGCACACATATAAGCAATATCACTGACAGTCAAGACAGGAATGGGAGAAAGATTGCACACAGGGACAGTAAGCAACATGCCACCTACACACTCATACCCAAGGCTTTGCTGCAGACTGGCACAGATAAAATGCAAATGCACTTACTGTTATGTACACAATACATGCCACAACATCAAGGTGCCCCTGCTCAGGTGAGTTTAAAAAAAAAAAGCAAAAACAAAAACCAAACACCACAACCCTCACTTTATTATTTTTCTGAAAATGCTAGCCTGACCATTCATTAAGAGGAAAAAGGCAAGGGTGTATGATCAGAGTTTTCCAGCTGCACCACACTTGCATGGGAGCCCCTCCTGCAAGGAGAACACAAAAGCAGGACTTGCCGCTGTCACCCTACATGGTGCCTGCACATACATCCCAGTGGGCAGCCCCACAGCAGGGGAGCTGGGCTGGAGGCAAGAGGAAGCTACAGCATGTAACCGTGTACAGACATGTACTCAGACTACATGGGGCAGAAGAACTGCAGAAAAGTACATTTGCTTTGGCAGCATTCACTGGTGATGAGACACCTGTGATAGGAGGGACATACAAGACTCCCTTATAGTCTTCAGGAGACAGAGAAGAAACCCTCTGGGAAAAAAATTAATTAAAAAAAATAATCAGTATCCAGATAAAAATCTATTCTACTTGACACATTCAAGGTCTTCAACACAAATTGCTTTCTGATGGATGAAACTGATAGACAAGGAAACAAAGGGAGAAGTTTTAGGCACATAACACACAAATGTCTTGTCTATGAAATAGGCACAAAGGTGTCTTGTCTTCCATTTTTTCTGTATACTTTGAGATTTACTTTATAAATGTAGTATTCGACTTTAGCCCATTTAGTTCCAATCTTCACTCCTATATGAAATGCACTGGTAAGCAAACCATGTTTGATTTCTATCAAATGTAGACTTTCCTACTGATTCAATTTTCTAAACATTTCTCACTGGATAATGCAGGTTGGAAGGGACCCCAATAAGGTTTCTTGTCCAAACTCCCTGCTTGAAGCAAGCTTAGCTGTGAGGTCAGACCAAGTTGCTCAAGGACAGAGACTGCACAGCCACCCTGGGCACCTGCTCCACTGCCCGGCTGTCTTCATGGGGGAAAAGGTTTCTCCTTATGTCCAGTCTGAACCTCTCATTTCAATTTACACCTGTTGTCACTCACCTTCTCACCACCCAGTGCTGTGCATAGCCTGGCTCCATCCCCTCAGTAACATCACCCCAGGCACTGGGGGGCTGCTGGTCATCCCCTCATAAAGCCACCTCTTCTCCAGGCTGAGCAAGCCCAAATCTCTCAGCCTGTCCTCACAGGGCAAGTGGTAGTGACCTCTGCTGAAGTGACTAGTTTCTTGTACCAGGGAGCCCAAACCATGACATAACTCTCGGATGTGATCTAGTGAGTGCTGAATAGTGGACAATCACTTCCCTTGACTGATCATGTGCCTGGTAATGCAGCACAGGATGCTGTTGGTCTCCTTTGCTGCCAGAGGACACTTCTGGTTCACACCCCCACGGCCTTTCCCACAGAGCTGCTCCCCCCAGCCCCTCCAGCTTGTATCCCTGCCAGGGCCTCTTCCTTCCCATGAACGAGACTTCACATTTGTCCTTGCTGAACTTTGTAAGGTTCCTGTAGGCCCATCCCTCCAGCCTGCCTAAGTCCCTCTGGATGGCAGACCTGCCCTCAAGCGCACTGTCTGTCTGATCCTCCCAGTCTGGTGTTATCCACAAGCCTGATGAAAGCGTACTTTGTCACTTGCTCCAGGTCACAAATAAAGATGTTAAACAGGACAGGCCTCAGGGCAGACCCTCACTGTGTTGCACTTGTCATTGACATCCTGGCAGAGTACGACCCATTAACCACTACCCTCTGAGCCTGATCATCCAACCAGACAGTTACCCATCTAGATGTCCACCCTTGCCTGGGTACAAGAACATGCAAGACAGGGTCGTAAACCTTGCTAACATTGATATTAGTGACTACTCTCCCCTCCATCCACAAATCCAGTCATTTCAAAGAAATGAATCAGGTAGATTGGTCATGGTTTACCACTGGTACATCCAGACAGACTGGTCCCAACCACTTTCTCCTCCATGTGTCCAGAAGTTTGCTCTAAGAACTGAAGGACCACTGCAGCCCTATCTGAGTGGAAGCCCCTGCAGTGTCAGGGCAGTTGCTCTGGCCAGTGCTGGGTATGATGCCTGGGGATGCTGCTGACGAGCTCCCCCCGCCCCGCAGCCTTTGGCAGTATCCTGTGCCCCTTGCCTGTATCCTTCTTTGTAAACATCTACATAAACTACTACATCTGAGAGCTACACCCATGCTCTGGCTCAAGCACTAGTGAAACAGGCACATGACCCTACCTCATCAGGAGTTCAGCCTTTCCCAGCAGCCACCTGCATCCAGAGATACCAGAAGACCTCAAAGCAGAGCTGGGCACTGCAACACCAACAGGGAATGGCAGCATCCCAGCCCCACACACAGTCCCTGCCCAGCTCGCTGCCCAGCCATGCTGCAATCTTAAGGAGCACATGGTACTGAAAGTTTACTCGGTTCTGAAACAGTCATCTGTTGGGGACACAGCGCTGCCACCTGCACTGGGACCCACTCCCCCCAGAGCAGAGTCCATGGACCTGCAGGGAACAGCTCTGTACCGCACCACTGTCCGAGCAAAGAGGACACACTGTCCCCAATACATACAGCAGCCACCAGCTGCTGCAGGAACAGGCTATCCCAAGTGGCCTTTTGACTCTTTTCTGAGCTGTTTTGTGATCCTGGGTACATCTCAGGTGGTGCTGCAATCACCGATCTACCCAAACCAAGGCTAAATCTTCCCTTCCCAGTCTCCATTCCTGCACTGTGTTATGGGAGACCCATTCCCACTATGACCTATTCCCAACATGACTATTGCCATTCCAAACCAATATTTTCCATTTCCAAGGAGTTTCTGGGTGACCACCAAGACCTCACTAAAACCAAGACCCTTAGCGGAGGGACTGACAGTTTTCTTTTTGTAAAACACCTCTCAGAGCGCTAGTCCAGGATGGGGGTGCCAACATCCCACAATAAGGCAAGCAAACACCTGGGACTTAGCAAGGAGAAGTCTATCAGACATGGCCCATTCAAGCAGCCAGGCAGGAAGGCACAGTGAAAAGGGAGAGGGGAAAAGGGTTTATCACTTGGCTGTGCTGAGATGAACAAAAATAAAAGGGAAAGAAAAAGTTTTAATTGCCCTGGGACTTAGTAAACAAGCAGTTGATTTTGAGTCTGAGAGTTAATGCCAACACAACAGCTGGCCTTCAGAAGGCATTTACTAATACAGCAACTTGTAATTAACGCAAGGTCATCACTAAAAATTACCAGGACAATTTGCTGTTAAATAGCTTCCTCCAGGGGATGTATCCCTGTTGGAATACAAGCTACTGCATTGTATCCATCAAGACAGACAGCCTGGGCAAGAACCACATTTCCCTGGGGAAACAGCGTCACCATACAGGGCTCTCCATGCCCCCCACACCTATTCATGCCCAGGCCCCTTTCTTCCTTCACTGCCCTGTAGATCAAATTGGCCTTCTGTTACCTTGCAAACCGATATGCTACAATACCCGCAGCATCCAAGCCCACTGGAGGTCTGTATCGAGGTTGACAGCAATAAGCCAGCACTCGCAGAACACAATTGTACAACAGCCTTTGGGCTGGTTCCACCTGCATTCACTTGCCGAAGCATCACAGCTGTAGAGAGAGATGGAGACCATAACAGCTGTATCCCACACACAGTTCCCTCCGCAGGGCACTTCCCACTGTGGATCAAGGTCTCTCCAAACAACCTGATCCATAAGTCACTTTATCCTGGAAGCCTTCCTCTGGGGTGAAGTCCACATAAATGGAAGTTTCAAGCAGTCAGTGGAGGGGAACATTTAATTTCTTAAGCAGCAGTTTCTCCGTGTCCTTCAGATACACAAATTTCTGTACCTAATTGTACGCAGAGGGCTGGGATGGCAGGTCTAAGTGAGTGCTACCGCTTCCCACACTTGTCCCTGCTCTTCCTTTGCTTGGGAGAACAGGCCTCACTCTCCACATCCTGGCTGCTTGTCTAAACCTTTCCAACTTCACCCTTGGTTTTAATGCATACGCTAACATCTGATTTGTCCCCTATTTTCCAGAATTCAGAAGAACCCTCTCATGAAGTGAGCCAGCAAAACACTCCGTGATCTGCCCCAAGCATAGAGGCTGATAACTGCCCTTTGCCTTTCACTGTCAATTCTTCCACACTTTTCCTGGTGAGATTTCCAGCCCTCACTGCGGTGGTAGGCAGCCTTCGTAAGAAGGCAATTGCAGAGGCCGTTCCTAGTACCAGGAGATAGATGGATGCTGAGACACTAGATCGCCATCCTCTTGTGCTGCATCAGTATGAAGGCAGGATAGAAGCTTCCACAGGTGGTTGTTAGATGACTTCTGCTCCTGCTGGAAGACGTGGCAGGACAAACACCTGCTGCTCAGCCTGACCAAGTGCTCTGCCTGAGGGCAGGATGGCAACAGAAGGGGAAATGATCGCAGGGGGAGAGACAGGGCACTGTGGAGACAACTGGAGGGGTTTCATCCTGTCATTTAGGGGTAGCTCCTACCAGGACTTTTGCAGTAGGAAGGAACACGTTAATGCAGCTATAAAGCTAAGCAAAACCAAGAGGGGAAAGACCAGGTGAGAGGAAATCCAGAGTCCATCCATTAGTGCCATATGCCAGCAGTAATTAGCCCAGTAATCTTCTTCTCAGCCTTGCCTCAGCACCTACCTGTACAACCACATATCAAGGTACAGGCTCATTACCTCTGTACACCCTTATGCATAACAGAACAAGTAACAGATAATTTCATATCACTTAAATACCAGCTTCACTCATGTCTTATCTGACTTCTTCCCTTGTGCTTCACTTAAAGGTATTAAAAAAAGGAACAGGTAGCAGTTCAGAAGATGAAGTTTAAAAAAGTCTTTTATGGTAAAATAATTAATGTATAAATTGGGGTAGGCACGAGGAACTAGGCTACTCATGACCAAATCCTGCCTTGTACCTTTTTTAAAGCAAGTCAGCAGATTTGCCAAGACCTTTGACTCTAAGACAGCAGAGTTATATATTTTCCAGTTTTGCAACATACTTCACTTTAGGGGTAAATAAGCTTCTTTTCAATCTTCATTCAACATGCAAAACACCTCACAGAGATCTTGCTAAACAGTTCTTCACAGGGCAAGCAAATAAGTGATTCTTTTTATCCTTTCTGAAAATTTCATATTCTTGAATCTCTTACAAGTCTGGGAAGGTGGAACTCATTTGTAAATAAGGTCCTGGGAAACACATGGCCACAGCTTGGCAGGACCACAGCCCTGAATGAGCTCTTTCATTTTCAGCATGTTTGGTAACTTGGGTTAAAGAGCAAATGGTGGTTTTGATAGAATATTTCAAACACAGAGCAACTAGAGTGCTACAGTTACCTTTACCTAAAAGAGACTCATATAATAACCGATTTTTCAAAGCATTCCTCTCCATACCTCCTAAAGTAAGCAAAGGCACTTCAAAAATACTAGCAGCAGTAGTATTATTTAGTCTGGCTAAGTGAAAAGTTGAAAACAAGTGAGGAAAAAAGAAGGAGGTTTGCAGCAGATTAAGCAGAACAGAATTCACACATGAAGCGGCAAGTGGAAAGGTGTATTTATTCTCTGATTTCTCTCTGTAAATTACCATATAGCATTGTCGCTGTGCCAAAACTGATACACCTGCTCATGATCTGCACCAAAACCTATACAGGTTTGTGTATATATGACCTTTATAATGAGCCCCCTGTACATTCAGAAATAATCAGGCTACTCTTGGGTGTTTGGCTAAAATAATTCAGTTGTAGCATTGGTGTCTGTATTTGGAAAAATTTAAGCAAAAAACATATAAGTTGATAAAATACTGCAGACTGCAAATAAAGCTGTCTGATCTTGTCTTGTGAGAGTACTGACGGTAAGCCCACAGAAGGAATTGACGGATTCAGGAGGGTTTGGGGCATAACCCACAGCAAAAACTATTCATCTCCCCCAAATGCCAAAGGCACAATAAAAGATTTGCAGACGCATCCTGTGATGACTCCCATCCTTCAAGGAACATCTTGGAGCATCCTTTGGAGAAAAGAGTCTCATTAACTTAATGATGGGCAAAATGATATCTGACCTTAGAGAACCTGGAAGTGAAGCTCACACACTAAGAGCTGCAAGTCAACCCACCTGTCCTGTTGGCTGAACAGAAATAGTATTTCCTGAAAATTATTAGCACAAGCTGCAGTACAAAGTTGTTATAAGTATCAGCTTCAAGTTAATGGTTGGTTTGGAGATTCTGTTCCTTGTAGGATCATGTTATATACTCCTCTTTAGGGAATATTTTTATCCTAGCCTCAACTATATTTCTACAGGGTTTTTTTAATTATTATTATTGCCTGATATATTCCAGGTCAGCTGTTTAAACTGTTATATATCTAACTGAAGCTTAAACAGGAAGTAAAGGAAAAAAATTGAGGTGAATTTAACTTTTTCTGGCTATCTCAGGTAATTTTTCCCAGAATGTCAAAGCTAGAGAAGACTATTAATAAATTCAGCACCAATATCCTGTCATAACTGTTTATTCTGGCCAGATAAAACCACATTTGGTGGAAAAACATTGATTTCCTTTCAGCATCATAGCCTGAAACAGTAAAAGCTTTGTTTATAAAAATCCAAATAGCTTTTTCTCTCCAACCTGCCTAGTTGGCTTACACATAACAACTCTTGCTGTAGGGGACAGAATGACCATTTACACTCCAAATTGCAGACCATCCAATTTCTGCAACTAAGCTACACCCCAAAAAGCTTGACTTATACTGGATAAAGATTATCAGGTCTTCAGCGTCCTTCTTCCTTCTAACATTAATTCAGCAGATTAACTTTTTAAAAAAATATTTACTGTATTTATGAGAAGATGCTTTCATAAGATAGCTCAGAGAAACATTTTTTTTGTTCAAAAGGCAATCTATATACAAGAGAGCCACTGGAGTTGGGGCAAGACCAGCTGCCAGGCATCTGGCAGGTTTGTCAGCATTGGCACACATGCTGGATATCTGGCAGTTAGCTTTTGCATCTGTTAGTTTCAGCAACAGCCATAGCTACATCAAAAGCCACAAAGGCATGTCCTGGTTATTTTTCATGGTGTCTGCATTGATCTAACACATTCTAGGTTCACTGCCCAGTTTGTTGTTGTTGTTTGGATTTGGTTCCCCCCACCCCCAAAGTGTGTGAAATAAGACAGCAAGTGCTGGGTGACAACTGGAGAAGACCCACCATTAATTTACCAAGGCTTTGTATATATAGGCATATATATATTTGTCAGGGTCCTCTAGACACTATAGTGACAGTCTTGCCGAGGCAGTGCTCTACACCACCTCATGCCACACTGCCCACCAACAATAAATAGTCCACATTAAAAAAAAAGAGAACCATTTCTTTTCATGTAATTTCATGTGTTTTAGCTTGTCGACTTTTTAACTGATTTTGGACAATGTTACCCTCTATTGGTGTTTAATAAACCTGTAGGCTTAGTGCTGTGATGAACATTGCTGGCTAGCCTAGGGCCACTAGCACTCTTCCCTAAATACCAGAGAAGAAAGTGAACATTTCACTAAAAAACAGGAAACCACATTTTAGCAAATCTAAAGTCCAGTTTCATACGTATCTCAAGGGCAGTATAAGGCCATATTGATCCCAAATGCACAGTCTGACCCTGTCCACCTGCTCACCCTATATTGAGACCAGCACACAAAACCAGGAGGCCACACAGCAAACCAGAATTGGGAAGCTAATCTCAGCAAAAGCTAAGTATTTGGGCTGTATTTGCTGAGCTGGTTTCATTTGGATCAATTTTCCAAGCTGGCTTCCAGGTATGTCTGTGCCGGCACACACTAGGGATGTGTTTGGGGCAGAGAGAGGCTGGAGCTGCTCTGGCAGCGGGTGCAGCTCAGGTGCCGAAGCAGACACAGAACAGAACAACTCGAAGCTGCAAGGGGGACGTTTAGCCCTGCAGGCTTCTCAGAGGTGCTAGGGACCCTGGCCCTGCCAGCACCTCCCCACCAGCACTTACTGTTAGTGTTAAATTGTGCAGTGACCCTACTTGTATTCCATTCCAACAGGAAAGTAGTGCCATGACTCAAGTGACACCAGCTGCACCTCTCAGCAACTGATGGCTGTTCATTTTCACTAGCGCAAACCTGAAGTTCACCACTTGTCTGGTGCTGGTGCTTAAGCACCCTCAGACTGAGTAGTCCTCACACTGCAAACAGTGCCACAGCCTGAGCAGACCAGGTCAAACCAGGTAGGTTGTGAGTTAGCTGAGGCTGAGATTTACCTTCATGCCAAGGCAAAGTTTTGCACTGCTTACCTCATGCATAAGCCTTGCATGCAGGAGAAACCACCAGAAGAGCTGAGCAGAAGTTGTCCCTCTACCCACAGCAGGTGTTTAAAATGCATGCAAATTTTACCTTTCCAGTTAAAGGCTGCTTTCAGAAATACAGATCTTGTTAACAATACTGCCTCAGCATATATCATCTCTTGAAGTACAGTTCTGGAGATTTTTACATCTCTAACAATATATCCTTGCTACTCATTTTACAAGTTCTACCATGTTTTACATCTACCCACTACAGGCAATTATCTCTGGTATCTAAGGCGATTTGATTATCATGATACTGCATTGCTTGTCATCACTATACTGCAAGGAAGTATTTATGGTCAAATCTCTTAGCATAGAAGCGAAGTTGATTTTATTTGCTGTTGGGCCAGTAGGAAAAATAACAGATTTAATATTTGCAAAGAGCTTGGGAAACATCTGGGAGAGAAAAGCAGAAGTACACCATCCCTGGTAATATTACAGGATAAATATAGGTAGGGAAAAAAAAGTAAAGCTATGTAGCTTTTTTTTTTTAAAAAAAAAAAAACCTCACTGCAAAAGTAAGCCAAGAGATACAGAGGTACAGCAGATATTCTATGCATTTCTCACCTGCCCTGTCCTTTTTTAGCATACTACACACAGCTCCCTACCCAGTGATTTCTATGCTACTTCACTCTTGGCACCCTTGGCACCAAGAAACCTATTTTTCAAATTTTCTCTCCTGAGAATCTGAGGGCCTTCAGTCTGTGGATATCTCACCCATTTCTCCCTCTTTACGACCATCTTCCCAAGACTTTGGATCATGACTATGCTCTCTCCCACAGCCTTGACCCACTAACATGCCTGAGCAAGAAGGGATGTTTTTGCCTCATCCTGCTGCCCTACACCTTTACCATCCTCCAACCTTTGTCAGCCTGGGAATTGGGGAAAAGAAGCTCAAACCTTAAGTCAGACAACAGATAGCATTCAGGGATAGCTGTTTATACTAGTTAGAGCCTTACAGCTGCAAGGGAATGAGTCTCAGGCAAGAAAAACAAGGGTTTTAACACTCAGCCACAGTAAGATCACACTCAACAGCTCAGGTTTCAAAACCTGCTCCTGCAAAATTGTGTGCACAGGTATCTGCTGCAGGTGTCCCACCATTTAACACCTAAAGCAGGGCCACTGGTATCACCACAAAAACAACCACCACATCCATTTTATGCTCAAGCCTGTGAGAAATTCTCCATTCCTAAAAATGCATCTCCAAAATCCTAGGTGTGCCCTCAGAGTTCACTGATGAAAGCTTACACTATACCAGTTTTCAAGAAACTGTTTTCAGTGTCATGGGCCATTATACACAAGCAATGAAAGTAGCTGGGAGAGTGTTCATTTACATTTTGCCACTTTTCATCTGTCTCTTCAGTGGCCTATAGTTAATCAAACTAACACCCCTTTTTTCTGTGCCACAAGCTCAAGAAAGAAGTAGGCACTGTACATCCTTCCCGCTATTCTCTTGCAAATGGAGCCACAGCAGAATTCAAAAGTAGCAAACAGAGGCTGAGTGAATTATGCATTTGGCTCCTCTCAAAAGCCAAGGAAAAGCTCAAATGCCAGATTTTCTTAAAAGCAAAGCATCCCATCAGCAAAATGACACTGACTGTCTGTATTGGGGGTAGTGGGCTTTTTCTTTTCAGAAATAGCATCCATTCATCTGTTGTTGGTTTTTTTAATTAGAAAAATTGATAAATACAAAACCAACGGGGAAAACAAATACAAAAATAACAAAGACACATTTATCTGCTAAAGAGAAGTGGCAAAGAGCAGCTGTCCTTTAATGATCACCAGGCACGTGAAATTAATTCACATCTTTATTACAAATTTAAACCAACAAAATAAATTAAAACTCAAGTCAGACCAATAACCCAGGTGGGGAAGGAATAAGCAAAGCTCAGTTTACCCCCAGCCTGGCCAGTCATCTCTGCAAAAATAAGTACCTTTGTCTGCTGCAACCACAATTATTCTCTCATCACCATTGCTGAAAATGAGATAGCAAAGCCACTGCCCCGTTCTAAACAACGGGTGCTTTACACCAGTGCAATAAATGAATAGCTCCAATTATTCATAGGGGCTACAGATACACGTGGTGTAGAAGTTTAATTTTTAAATTTCCACGAAATACATGCATTTAAATATAGCATAAGGAACAATAGTGCATTGATCTAGTCCTTCCCCCAAGTAAGGCTTTTCCATTAGTGGGATCCAATCTTGCACTGGCAAAATTCCCATCGAGTCCAGGGAGCTTTGCACAAGGAAATAGTGCATTGTTCAGCTACTCATCCCTCTCTGCTAGATCCCGTGTGCCAAGGAGACAGAGCAAGGGACAAGGTGGTAAACAAGGTTCAAAGCAAAGGAGTCACTGCTGGGATTGAGTGAAGGAAGGGAATAGCCTTCTCCTTGCTCCCAGTAGGCCTGGCTTGCAGACAGAGATCCCCCCCAAAATGCTGCAGGGAGCATGGGGTGCCCCAGGGCTAGAGCTGTTTCCACTTCTTGTCCTCTAGGCTGCACCTATGGTCCAGCCTCCCCTTCTGCAAGCATGCATACATCTAGGATCAGTGCATTTCCCTACCCGCCCCCCCCTCCCTGCACTGAGGACACACTGAATTCAGGCTTAGCAAAAGAGTATGGGCTGTTTGAATACCATCCTGCCAAGGTTACCAGACGATTTTATTATTTATGAGTTCCTTAGTTTTCAAACATTGGCAAAAGAAGCTTACCAAAGTTATTACTGATTCCACTTGTGCACAGAAGTCAGCTGAACATTTTTAAAGTGCACTATATATATATATATCAATTCAGAATCAGCTGTGGTGGGGAAAGGAACAGGATTAGCTTTATTTTGTGAAAAATTCCAACAGAGATTCATGCACCCAGATGTTATCATTCTTTGGAAAAAAATAGTAGGGTCACTTGTTCCTGTAAAAAAGCCTTTATTAAAATATAGAATGTACCAGGCACAAGGGTCAGTTCTATAGATCAGTGATTTTTACACTTAAAAAAACCCAACAGTTGAAAACTCCTAAAAGCTATTTTGGTTTTTTTAGTTCTCAAAATTTAAGAATCAAGCTCAGGAATTCATATTTCATTGCAAAAGCCTTGAATTTTATTATAGCACAAATGGCCTTTGTAAATTCCATCTCACATTTTTTGCCTAAGCACAGTTCAAGGCAGCAGGACACATTTGCATATGCAGAGTGAGTGAGGCAATGAGAGGTAGCAGTTAGCATCACATGGATCATATGCCATTCTGTATGTCTCAATTTTCCTTGAACTGAAAATATCCCCCGACACACACTTTTTTTTGTGCAGTAGTATCCCCAGCTCCTAATCAAAATCAGGGCATCTTATGCTCAGCACAGTAGAAGCACAAAAGAACAAAAAAACAACAATTAGAAGCTAATCCCTGTTTTGGTGGGGTTGCAATCTAAATTGAAATTAGAAGATAACACCGTTACTCCATTTTACGGAAGTGGAGCTGAAAAACAGAGAGATTAAGGGTTTGTATATGCTAAGGCATTTCACAGTTTTGCTTTCTTCTGTGCTTTGTGTAGCTTGTTTATTTAGATTGCAACTCATCAAAACAGGATTATCTCTCATTTGTGTTTATACACTGTCTAACACAAAGCAGCTATGAATAACTACAGAAGAATTGCTTTTCAGACAGTAATAGCTACAGGTGATTAATAATGATGCAACTCCAAGCATGTAGCTGGCAATACTGTGTTTTCTTTTCTGGGTTACAGAGATTAATACTTCAAGTCATGATCCACTGATACTTATGTAAACAACCTGCATAGAGGGGAAAATAGAAATGGTACGACACTACTCCTGGGAGCAGTGGGAGGACCAAAGTACCTGACATAACTATTTTTGAGAAAATAAAGTAATAGCTCAGATGAAATCCCTTTGCAGAAGAAGGATGTGTCCACCCACCTTTGCTTCTAGACTTATTTGTTATAGATATTAGAAAAGGAAAGAGAGAGGAGGAGCAGAAAGGAACCTAATACTAAGTTAACTAGCACAGATTAGCCAAGAAGCAGAGAAGACTGCCAATACTCCGTTTTTACAATACATACTTATATTGTCATTATCAGGGGCTCTTACCCTGTCTTCTACCAGACTGCTACAGCTATCACACATCACCTACACAAAATGCTAAGATGTAGGCATCTAATGTCATTTGAACTGCCCCAATGTGTTTGGGACATTTGCACAGGGTTGGTATGCCATGAGAGCTGCAGAAGACCCAGCCTTTCTGGAGCAGCATCTGTAAACCAGATCTACCACATTTGCCTGTCCTTACCCTAGGATAGGTAAATGGCATTAAACATCTTCACTTAGGAAGCTGCATTGCGTCCCCATCTTGGCACAGGCAGAGAGATGTGGTCGCAGGCAGTGAGTCCACAGAAAGGAGAAAGCCAACTGCCAGGGCAGTCCCCCCAGCCTCATCCTGCCCACCCTGTGGGGTCTCAAGGACAGGGGTCTGAAGTGACCAGGCAGCACACTGGGGGAACACTGTTGACAGCCTGTAACCCAGCCTGCGGGCCACACAGTCCCCACCACGACCACCATGATGAGCCCTGCAACAACTCAAAAGCCTTTGCCCCTCTTAAAATGCACAAAGTGAACCCTCAGAATGAGAAGGATCCCTTCTGCAAAGCGCCTGGAGCGCGAGGAAAGTGGAGTTTAACAGGGAAAATTGTACGAAACACAGATTATTAATCAGATTTAAATGGGCACAGAAACACGTATTACATTCCATTATGTAACTGGACTTGAAAACACTGTAGCATCATCTCTGCTAAGATTTGTGGCTCAAACTCCCAGTCTTTCCAAGCATAAAACTTCAAAAGGAGTGATTTATAGAGGAATTAAGATTATAGACAAAGGGAATATATTAAAGAAAGCTGTTTCTTATTTATGACCGAGAGATCATTTACTTTGAAATCAGGACTTGGGGCAGATACTTCACCATGAGCACAGCCCTGAGGAATGCTGAAATCAGCCATCAATAACTCTTTTCACAAGACAAGCTCCCCGAGGGCAGAAGGATAATACCAAGCTGGGTGGTAGTTTTTAAGCAGCTGGACACAAATTGGGACTTGTCGGTTGTTGTTCCCAGGCACTGCATGTCAAATTGGAATAACCTGTTGTGCACTCTCTTATTTTTTTTCCATGACTGGCTGCAGAATGTAGAAGAGGCACCTGTTGACTCCTGGATTAGTTTCCCTGTGATGAACAGTTCTTATCAATCACCACTCAACAAGAGATTTCAAAATAATAGTTTCTTCTCATGTTCCCCCACAGTGAGAGACATTCAGTGCAAATGGCAACCAAGCTGCAACCTGCTTTTCTGACATCCGAGCTCTGCTGAGAAAGTTTCTTTGCCAACTGGTTGTGGAGGCTTCTTGCTGTTTCCAGTGTGATTTACAAAAGCCATTCCAGGAACCAAGCTCCAGAAGCTGCCTAGAAGGAGCATAGCAGCCCAAGGCACACTGACACATTTAGTGGCACATCTAGTCCCCCAGTAGCATTAGGCCCAAACAGGGGGCCCAGTATTTGAGCTAGCTCTATGGTAGCTCATAACTTGCAGCAGAGAAGATGCAGCTGCCTGGAAAGGCAGCAGGAACCTCAGAAGCCCACTAAAGCAGTCTACAGAGTGCTGTGCTCCATGTTGTGTGACAGGGCACAGGATGCCTTAGCCAACAGCTTGCCTCATCACCACTGACTCAGTGATGCCTTTGATTTAACCTTTTTGTAGCTAAGGCTCCCTAGGACAGATGGGGACTAGATGACAGCTTGAGCTCCAGTGCTGCTAGAGTGAGCTAACCTCAAGCTACCCAACACACACTCCAGCAGTTACATTTCTAATTGATCTGTGCACACATCAGCAATGTAATCACTAAAACACAGTGGAAACCAAGATCAGTATCTTCCTCTGTTCAATGCTTGAGGGTCTTTTATCTAGCAACCAAGAATGGACTTTCCCTTCCCTCTTTGCAACCCAGATCTGCTTTCAACTTGGTCCTTGTCTTTTGTCCAGCACCTCCAAAACTCCTTCACATAACATGGCTCAGTGTCTTCTTCATCTGCTTGGATCTCCCAGCTGCCTCTGTGGAGATCCAAGATGGCTTGATAGGTAACTGCTAAGATGATTTTCTCATGTCCACTGTTAGCAGTTTCTCACTGGTGTGTCATATATTTGGCAAGATAAACATCTTAAGTAGTCATACAGAGCACGAGTTTCAACAATAACTTGTGAAGCTGCTTTTAACAACCGCCTTACAAGAGAGGGGGGCTGTTGTAGCAGACAACCCTTTTCAGGCCTTGAGCCCCAAGTCATTAGGGGATGCTTTGGCAGTACAATTTTCTCCTTTGAAAACATTTTTGTTTTTCCAGTGGTTGGCTGCAAAGCAATATTGACTGTATATCAGCTTCATGGGAGGCAAGTCAAATTATTGCTTATTGCTTGTCTTCTGAGTCTAGTAAACAACTCAACTATTGTCAAGAGAGCAAGAAATGTCAGAAAATGTGAAGTAGGCTTTAGTATTCTATCCATCTTGAAGTATAATACAGAATACATCTCTGAAAGGCCAGAAGAACTCTCTACTGAGAGTGAAATAAAATAAAAGCCACATAGGGGTGTTTAGCTGTAGGAGTACACCTAAGAATGGGGACCCCTCATATTTACACATCTACCAAATAGATACTTCTCCTAAGTTGAAAATTCCTCTCTAGTGACGTGTTAAGAAGCTCTGCACAATTACATAACTCTAGCTAAAGGACATCAAAATTGCTATATGAGGAGCCAACATGTAGTTTGACAGATATTTTTTCAGTGTCAGTTTAAGCAGCCTTTTCCCATACATGCCTTCTCCGCTGTGTCCCCTCGGGTGCAGGACTGTGCCTCACATCACGTAACTCCCTGCAGCTGATCCAGTTCATTTGGTTTGCTTGCCCCCTCCCCCCTTTTTTTTTTTTTTCCTTTCTTTCTTTTCCAGGGTATAGAGAACATGCTACCACTGCACTGTGGTTGTTGCCAAAATGACATGGGGAACTGTAGTATTTCTCCTAGCACATCTTCCCCAAGCATCTCAAGAGCTCCTGCATCTCAGGTCAAGTCCAGGTGGAAGAGCTGTGCCAGGGACATGTGGCTGCTGAGCAGGGGGTCTCCAGCATGGTGGGTTCCTGCTCCAGGTTTGGCTTAGTCCAACTGCCATTTCACTGCCTACTGCACCTCACCTCTATTTTCTCGAGATGCAGGCATGACAACTTATTCCAGTATTACATACTTTAAAACTCAAATTACACTCCCTTGAAACTGAAGCTGGAGAGACTCTTAGAGAATTCAAAGGAAGAGAAAAGTTTTGTGCAGAAACAACCCACAGATGGGAGCTACCCAGCAAGATGGAGAACATGTACTGCCAGCCACTGATGGATGCACACTAATCAATTTCTTAGCATAAGCAAATACATCTATTATTTGCATCGGTGCAATCTATATCCCCTTGACATTAGGGTAAGCTCTGTCAGACAAACGTGAGCTCAAATGAGATCAGGCTAAATACCCCCTGTGGGTTTAGCAAATAGGAGGAGAACAGCCACTCCCTTTATTAATCCTCCAAAATCTCACATATAAAACAAACTTTAATTAAAAAAGTCAAGGAAGACAAAATATTATTTGAGACTTAAAAAGGCCCAATCACTAAACGTTGCTTGCAGTTTACGTACAATTGTTCTGGGTGGTCTGCAAAGCACTAAGCTTGCTGTGCAGAAAGGAGTATTTTAAGAACAAATCAGTGGGGTACTGGAGTGTTAGAAAAGATGAATTCATGTCAGAAAAACACTTTGTGAAGTCATACACAGAATGCAAATGTTGAAAAAATAAATAATAGCTTCCCTTACCTATTTATTTTCATTTCTTATGCCAAGGTCATAATTCCTTTTTATGTATTTTGAGGATAAATATTAAGATTAATAGATCGTCAACATTACGAAAGCTTAGTCTCTGGGACACAAGGTCATTGGGAAGCAAAGATCTACAGTCACTAAACACAGTGGTAATAAAAGCCAAGAACTCAACAAGTCACTTTCATTTCAGACGCAAACAAAATGGGTTTACATCCCAAATGTGCAAGACACAGCTTGATCCTTGCCCTAGAGTCCCCAGATGTTTGAAAGACTCTTACCCAAGGCTTTGTAGACTGGGCTTACTTTCTGTGTTAGTGGGTGCATATATAGACCAATTTAATAACGCTAGGTGAAAAAAATTTTTAAAACCCCACAACTCTGTTTGGAGGGATTTTTCTACATCCTTGCCATTGGAGTGCAGTCACTGCAGCTCTAGATAAGGCTTTCTCTAGAAAACTACACTACGCACCTTTTCTCTCTCTCTCATCAGAGTTGTGGCACAGTCCCCAATAACAGCAGTTGGCTACTCCTACCTGGAAATGTAATTCACAAGATTTAGTCAGGCAAGACACTGCTGGAGGTGCACATCATTAAGAGCTGTACAAGTGAATATGCCACATACAGGAGAGTGGTTTGCCATGCCATAAGTGTTCCTTTTGTCTGTAGCTTTCAAAAGGCTTTGCAAAGCAGGTATGCATTGGGCCATCTATATTGAAGGGAAATAAACATGAGGAAGAGCAAGTCTGTGCAAGATGACAAAAAAAAAATATTTAGCAGCCTAGAGTCAGGGCACCTGGGTTTTAACACCACTGTCCTCTCTACTAAACACAGAGTATAAATTCTGAGAAAGTGCAGGTTCTCACCAGAACTGGTATTAGAAATACTGAGGCAGCAAATGAAAACATGAGCTATTGTTTTCCCACTCTCACGTTAAGTGACCTCCACTACTTTTTAAGCAATGCCCATGTCTAACACAGCCAGCACCTCGGGTGACGTCCCTCATTAGCTACAGACCAAAACTTCTGGTGCAATTCTAATGCAGAGATACACCTCCTTTATGCTGAGGCCAAATTTACATCTACAAGAGTCCAAAGCACCCTGCATATGCTAATTGCCTCATGGAGCAGTAAGAGTTACCAGTGAGATACAAATTTTAGCAATTAAAAAAAAATTGAAAATATTTTTACTTTAGGTCACCAGAACAAAGTTCTGCACCCAACACAAGTCATCCAGCCCAAGCCAAGACACTGGCACACAGGCTGAAGATGTGATTGAATCAGAAAATTAGGCTCCCTCTTACAGCAAGTTGCCAATAGCTGCAAGGAAGAAGCAGGCATGATGGTCTCTTGTTGGTTTCTGACATCTGCATATCCTAATAAAGGACTGCTCTCCCAAAACATATGCCAACTGAATAACCCCTTATTAAAACTGGCATCAATAATAACATCTGTAAGTCTCTCCATAACCAAATAAATAATCATTGACAAACCACGCACCAATTACAACCACCAAGTGTTACGTATATGAGACACTAACCATCCTCAGCTGCCAAGGGTGAATCATTTTGGGTGGCTGGAAAGGGAGGGGAAGAGGGGAAACAGTGTAATGTCTTCTTAAACTAGCCTTGTTTTCAGTATAGCACTTCAGACTGATGGGCAAATATGGTAACCCAGCCAGTGGATACTGGATCCATCACATCCATCTAGGAACTGCCGTATAAGAGGCACTACAATGTCACCTCATCTTGATAACGACACAGAAGTGATTTAATATTAACCACAACAGCCACCACAGCTTGTCCAAATGCAAACACACCGAAATCTAAGCCTACACCCAGTCTTTCCATTTCTTTCAATAGAGGTCAATGAAAAATAGGGATATAACCTACCTGGTGTCCCACAGAAAAAAACCCCTGCTGTTAAAATTCTGTCCTAATATAAACTGATATATGAAGCAGCCTCCTTCTCAAGGAGGCCTTCATATTTGTACAGAGTAGATTTTAGCTTCCCACACTGACAAAGGAAAGAAGGAAGTCAGGGCTGAAACCCTCAGACTGTGCCAGAGCCAGAACAGCAAGATGGAAAACCAATTCCTTGAGAGCCGTACAATGTCAAGCAAAACCCGATACCCTAAGTTAAGTAATTAGGATATCAGGAAATAAATCATTTTGGGGTATAGCATACATAAGTTGAACTAGCCTAGGAATAAATTACCTCAAGAACAGCAAAGCTGCCACCCTAAATGACATCTGGACAAACAGATATAATGCTATGGAACAGAATCAGATGCCTGGCAATTCCCAAATGATTAACATATGTTCTCTTCTGTATGAAAATCCAGGATATACAAGGCAAGCATGCACTGTAACACTTTTCAGTTGTGGAAAGTTTGCCTTGAAGTAGGAAAGAGGTTCTGCAGTTTCTTCACAAATGATACAAGTTCACCTTAAACAGTACTTCAGCATCTGCTGGAAATTCTGCCAGCAGAATAGAATAGAATACAGTCAAGCACTGAACATCACTCACTATATTGATGATGACTTTAAAGACGGTGCGGTCACAACTGTCACATTCATAGAACTGTCATATATGTCACATGTTACTTGTCAGCAACATACACAGTGTGATAAAAGATCATCATGCAGCAAAATTAAAATGCTCTATTAGAAAAAAAAAAAAGTTATTTTGCATCAAACTTCTCAGGAAACAGAGCTGATGGCTCAGCTAATGAAACAGCTTAACACAGTTAACTGATTTGTGTAAGTATTATTAAACAGCACCATGAGTGACCAATCAATCTATCCTCACACAAAAAAATTTACATCTATGAGTATTTTGCACATCATGACCAGCCAAGGTATTTGTCCAGATTGAAGCCAAATGGACAGCAGGATTCTCATGTTGCTATTATTAAATACTTATATATTATAAACACACATTAAATAAATATACACCTATATTTATTTAATTATATAAACTATAAATACATAACACACATATACATGTATAAATGTATACAGCCACAGATACCACACACCAGCCCAGCCAGAACACAGGCAACTCTTTCATTTCTACAATCATAAGATCAATAAACAGCTTTACACAACTTGGAACAGGGTGCAGCTTGCCCACTACTGAAATCTGCTGTTCCTGTGACTAATGCTGGGTTGCATGTTTTCCATGAGGGAATATGTAGAAAGACAAAACGTGAGGTTAACACTAAGAATAACATGTTGAGGAAGTTGATAAATTTTAAATAGGAGGCCAGACCAATAACCCTCCAAACTGCAGTGACTGCACTCTGGTTTTTAGCAATCAAATCTAAGTCTGGCGTGGGAAAGTTCAGTCAGTACTTGCAAAGACATACAGTAAATAAGTATCAGTGCTCTTATGGATATCTTCCATCAAATAAAGTGGAAAAAAATATGCTCCTGCCTTGGTCCTTCAGATATCAGAAGATCATTTTTAAACTAAAGCAGCACATACACAGCAGAGATACAAGGCATCTACTCTGCGGCTATACTATAGCCATTAACCAGCTAAAAATTGTTAAAGCAGTTTTGCTGTAACACAGAGGGATTTATAAGGTCCTTTGGAGACCACATATTTGGAAATATGAAGGTCACAGTTCAGTGTATTCAGTGATGGATTGGAAGTGACCACTGAAGCTGCTGAACATCCAGTTGAAGGTACAATTAATCTATTCCCATAATGATGCCCGAATCGAAGTTAAAAAGACAACAATAATATGCAGGAACAGAGCATACTGGTACACGTGAATGAAGGAAACCAGGCAGCACGGGACACCTTTAGGGTGTGGGACCCAAGGATACTGGCAGGCTTGGTTGGAGGAAAACCACGCAGGAGTGGTGGCAAGCCATGAGAAGCAGCAGCCGAAGGTTGCACAACCTATTGGGAGATGGACTGTGTGTGAGACAGGTGATGATGCACATTTCTCTGTATTGCTTTCTGCTTTGGTGCTACCAGCTTGACACAACCTGTGCAGAACAGAATATTTCTTCCTAGGCCCACCAGAAGATGTTGCAGCTTCCCGAACTACCACCAGCACAGCCCAGAATGGGACAACAGCTAGGTAGGGCTGGTGTTTTACCAGAATTGACAAATCTCTGAACACAGGTAGTGTCACAGGGATGCTACTTAAAACTGGGCTGTGTGAGGACAAACTCAGCAAAGGAGTTTGCCTGCTCAAGGGAATTTATTACTTTTAATTACAAATTACCCTTCCCTTCCACCTCACACTCAGAAAGAAAGATTCTCTAAATAGGCCAATGACACTAGAGAGAAATAGGAGCCCCAACGTATGTGGAGAAGAAGGTACCTCTACCAACAGAACAGGATCGAGCATGACCAAATACATACACACAGCAAGTATCATGAACAAGGACAGACAGCACAGGCAGCATTTGCAGCCTAAGGCAGGCAGGGAGATGTAAGCCATACAAAATCAGAGCTTCAGCTTAGACAAAAGTTTACTCTTTACCCAGTCTTTCTTATTTACTTTAATTTGGTTGGGAAAAAAAAAAACAAACAACAAACAAACCAAAAAAACAAAACAACCAAACACCAAAAAACAAAACACAAGAAAAAACTCACAAGGATTGCTAGAATCTTCCAGTTCCCAAACCACCACAGCCCACCCAGGCACCTCCCATCCAGGTACATGGCAAATTAAAATTAATTTCATTTTAGAAAAGTTAACCAGATTTGGAGGGGGAAGGCTAAACTAAAGGTTTGGGCTCTCTCAGGGCTGGGTCTGAGTCCTTATCAGTGCTCCCAGTTGGTACTTCAACACAACTCCTAGCTCTCTCTTCCCTGAAGAGCTCACTCTTTGAAAGTACTTTTTCCTCTCATTTCACTGAAGCAATTATATTAATCAGGTGTCATGATATTTACCAAATAAATTAGGATTTCTCTTTCTTACTTTTCTTAGCCCTCTCCAAATACCAGCTGCATACCTCTCGTGCCAAGCAAAGGCAGAGCGCCCTTTATGAGAGGACTTCACACTGAAGGAGAAAACTTTCCTGTAAATCCAAATCCATCACTGCAGTACAGCTTTGGTCACTCTCTGTCTTCCACACCAGAATTCAAACATAAATACAGCTGACACTATAGAACACCAGTAGTGAGGTAAGAGAGCTCCATCATCACAGGCACTAGTGTTCTCCTAAGCTTCCCCCTCATCCCAATTACTACAAAGAATCATTCAAAAAAATCAAAACTTCCGTTCCTCAGAATTCATAAAATTCCTTAGAAAAAAACCTACTAAGAAGTCACGTACTTACATACTTTGCTGAAACTCGTAGCATAGAAGCACCTGGGGCTTGTAGACACAGTGCTCTGCACAAATAAAAGGGTTAGAGCAAGCTTCAGGAAGAACATGACCTCCCTTTCACCCAAAGCTCACCAGGACAGCTGGGGGTCTGCAAGTCATTTTTGAAGCACAAGCATTTCCACCTGGACTTAATTGGACTCATTGAGAGAACTGAGAACAAACGAATTCAATGAGATTGGGTTCTGTTGGAACATTTTAGTCCTTGGGAATTGTTTAATTCATAAAATGATGGACCATTTGCATCATAAAATCTAACTATACTAAGAGGTTGTGGAATATTGAATGCTTTAGTGAACCATTTCTGTTATGTTGGATGCAGTACAAGGGGAAGTTGCACACAACAGTATTTACAATTTCTTTCACTTTTCTCCATGCAGCCAAGGCAACGAGGCTACTTACATGCTGTGGTTTCTAACTTACAAGATGCGGTCCTTTGCTTGCGTAACGTTGGCACAATCATGAAATATTAAGTTCTGCCTTTTTCTATGTTATTGTAATCCTAACTGGCTGATTTTCACACTCCCTCTTTTTCCTTTTCTACTACTAGTTCTGGAGTTACAGAAAGTACATTTCCTGTATTTTCAAGGAAACTTTTCCAAGACAATTAGCATTTGCTTTTCCATCTGGATAACACTGTCCACTCGATCTTCATGAATTCCACACCACTTGAACAATTGCTCTTTCCAATCAGTTTTTAGAGTTGTAAGGTGAAAACACTGCATGTTATAAAGCGCTAGTTATCAAAAAAGCAAAGAAACACAGACAGGTCCTTTCCCCTTCACATCTCCTGCATCAGCAGAGGACCAAAAGCTCCACCTCATTGGTGTTTTCACTTGTTTTCTCAATATGCATGCCCCTGCTTAGGTACCAGATTGCAACCCAGGAAACAGCTTGACACGAGGGGAGCATCACACCTGGAACCAATGGTTCCTTGTTTTAGGGCAGAGGGCTAAGGAGAACAGCCACCTGCCCCTGGCGTGTTACCAGCTGTTCTAGGCTTTAAGATGCTCACTGGGGACTCCGACTATACATCACAGCAAGAACTATGGCCAGCTGAGCTCCCAGAGGCCCTGCTAAACATCTGAGGCAATTTATAATAAAATATTAAGTATTGGATTAAGATTCCCATGCCAATGACTGCAGGAGCAGTCTTGGCAAGGCTAAATAGTATTTCTGAATAAAACAATTAAAATCAGTGAAACCAGGAGCAAATATGTCTCTGATATGCTAGCATAACATTCACATGTCTCCTGCAAGGGACTGAGCAGGATCCTGCCCCTCTTGGCTTTACTGTCCCAAAAGGGTCTCCTCCAGATTAAATCCTAGCTATACTGTGAGTCAAACTCTTCCCAGTTTTGAGTGGTGAAAGCAAGCTGGGAGCACAGACCCATTCTGCTGCCTACCACCGCTCTTCGTCAGGGGCCGCCATCCCTCTGACAACAGGCCATACCTTTATGAGAGCAAGGGTTTCTTGAGGGTATGATGACACACACCTAAACACTGTTTTTCAGGATGTAAAACATATGCAGATATTTCTATGTTTTGGAAGGTTTTGGTAACATGCATTTTAAGAAATTGATCTGTAAATCTTATCTAAACTGACCATCTTTACAGTTATTAACAGTGAAACAGTGAAAATTTTTTTAAAAATTCATTATCATGTTTTATTTGTTCCTATCAAACTAACAGCACCTGTTCTATATTAAACTCCAAGTGACTGCTCTCCGGATCAGAAGTTTAGTATTGCCTAATGTATATATACCATTGTCTGTGGTATTCATGTTACCTCTTTGAGAGCTGGTATTTACCAGTGGTTTGAAAGAATCCCTTTCTAAATCTCTCACTATTAGTCTTGCAACAGCAGATTGTACTCACCAGTCAGGTTGCATTCCTGTAATTACTTTTAAGAATAAAGATTATTTCCACCAAGTCCTACTAACTCCACAGGTGCTGAACTTTTGGGACATATTTCTTTCGGTCATACCAACCCAGTCCACAGTTGTCCCTGATGGTGTGCCCATATCTACTATTGGGGAAATGGAGAGAAACTTTTTAACGAGCTGATGTCATCTTCTTTGGTAGAGCCGAAGATCTCAGGTGTATCATCCCTTCAGCTTCTTATGATCATTCGTTTGTGACAGTCAAAGAGTTGTATTATTGGAAATATTCCCTGGCCCCATGCTTTGTTCACAGTCATCAAAAAGCATCCGTTGCAGATGTCACAGCCATTAAATGGTGGCCTTACATTTTCGCTTACATTTGCAGACAGAGATAGACCCCATAAAATAGATGCTTATTACTGGCTTTGCAATGCTCTTGCAGCAAAGATTTTAGTATTAACTTTTGTGCTATGAATTCTAAATTTCATCTTGAATTTAATTTTAAGATGCAGTTTACCATAGGAAATATTTTGAGTAGACAGGAGAGGTGTTCACGTTGACAGAGCTGTGCACCACTTCCAGGGGAGACGGCTTTTCGAGGCTTCCAGGTTTCCCCTTCCTTGACATCATCTCTCCAGACTTCCCAACCACACTTCCCCAAAAGCAAAACAGCCAAACTGAAGCAAAATGCTCAGGTTCAGCTCTAGAAAGCTCAACAGTTCACTGCACGAGGCTTTGCCTCCCTCTGTCCCCTGGACATCATTTGATACATCCTGAGATTTCAACCACGTATGCAGAAAAAAATCCCGCAGAACATAACTTAGGCTGTGGTTTCACAGGTGGTTCAAGGCAATATAAAGTTGCACTGAAGCTGAAAGCAGAGGTCCGAGCCTCACGTTACTCACATACTCCTGCCCTCGCTCAGGCTTTTGTTCTACAGCCACGAGGCCATGGGATGAGTCCAGATCAGAGCACTAATCTAGCAGAAAACAAATTCCCGTCTTTTTAGAGTTAGTGTTCATTTGGATTGGCAAATCGCTGCATTCCTCATCTGATCTGACCTTTAAAAAAAGTATTTGTTAACACTGAATTCATCTTCTAAGATTTACAGCATGCTGTTCAGCCCTCTTAACACAACAGCAGCACTCTGTATCGAACCCTCCCTGCTTACGCTGCTGTGCCACTTCTGCAACAGAGCCAAACGGCATCCAGCTCAGGAAACAATTTGCCCTCATCCAGGTGCAGGCGCACGACAGGCACAAACTGACCCCGGGCCCTGCTGCCCCAGGAGGAGATATCTGGGCCTTCCCTTTGACGTGCGTCCACTGTTTCCACTGCGCTGCCGGGCAGCAGAGGCGTCAGGCCAGCTCACAGACCCTCCCAGGGAGGGCAGCTGGAGGGGCCACATTCCTCTTCTCCCTTCCCTATGCTCCCTCACCCATAGGAAGAGTAAGACACCACCCAATGTCATTAGCTGGTTTACGGCCTCTGCTAAGAGAAGGAACCAAATTTCAGAATTGATGGCATTTAGGAGATTCAGAGATACACGTGTGCCCCCCCACAGCCAGAGCTATCTACCATCCACAGCCAACAAAGCTGGAATTTTAAAGCAATTAAAAATTAGGGTGAAAAATTTACCATCCATCCATGGCAGAGTCAGAAGGTTCACATATATATATATATCTATAGAGATACAAGAAAGCCTTAATAAACACAAAAGCCAGCTCCTAGCGCTCCTCTGCAATGAGGGGATGGTTTTCACACTGCTATTCGGCTCCCTTTGCATACAGTACAGGGAACCCTTTTCCAACTTTTAGGCACAGCTGAAGGCTAATCAAGATCTCATAAGTTACCAGGCCTCTTACTGTTATTGAATTTCCCTCCATTTCTTATCTTGAGTAGCTATTACGATTCCAGGTATTCAAGTGAACGTTACTCAGAAAAGATAAGGTAATAATCCATTGATACAGGACCCTCGTATTTAGATTTCAGCATATCCAACTCCCTGTTTATGTTATTAACCATGGTAGAAAAAAGGGGGTTTAAATTACCCTGTATTTCCTTCTCAGATGGTGTACAGAATGGAAATTACTCAGCAGATGTCATCTATCCCTCTTCAGCAACAGAGAGGAGATTTGTCAGGGTAATTTTCCCTGCTTTCCTCAGGAATGTTAATTTTGGGGGGGTTCACCCCAAAATGTCTCCATTCACACATCCATTATACCTCTTTGAAAGGAGAGATGAAATGACGCATATCTGTTTGACTAAGCTTTGAGACAAAAAATTCTTTTTAGAGACACGGTCCTCTAGACCTCAAGGGAGGAATCTCATTCCTCCACCCTCCTCTCTGATATTAAATTCTTGATATTAATAAAGGCATTAGACCTACAAATCAATGTTCTTCAGTACATACGCTGCAAAAATTACACAACCTGCTAAATCTATATCAGCTGATAACAAGCATTTCCCTTCACATTCCGAACTTCTCAGAAGATGCAGAACTTTGCCACAGAACCATTATTTGATTTCCGGTAAACCAGACAAAATAGCTATTCAGGAATACATTCACATTAATTAAGCCCTATGTTGATTTGAGCCCTCCCTTAAATGTCAGTATCTTTTCAAACAGCACAAGAAATACTCAAGATCCATGAGAGACATTTATAATGACTCCAATATGTAAAAGGAGTTTTAAAATGGGCATACCAAGAATTTCCCAAAGAACAGTATAGGAAACAGTACTTCTTCAAACTGAGCAAAACCCACACAGAAAGGATAAGCCAATCTAGCAGCAGCTTGGTGGGGAGATCCCTTGTACTCCATCCTGTCACTCCTGCCTCCTCTCCAGGGTGCAGGGCTCTACCTCCTCCTCTTCCCTTACACCAGCTCCAAAACTCATCAGACTCCCTACTGACTTGCTTCAACTCTATCCCAGCAGAAAACGCCATTTTTTTCCCTTTTTATTTTTTTTGGTTAATAAAATGCATCAACCCCCAGTCAGATGCGGCAATTGCCAGAGCTGGCTGGTGGTGAGTGGACCTTTCGGTGGCAGTGGACAAAGCGCCCACTCCGGGCCACGTGGTGCAAGCTGTGAGCAGGGTGCTGGGGTGCTCTGCCTGATCAGCAACCCAAACCGGCTCAGGGAGTGGGTTAGAAAGGGTTGCGGAGGAGCACAGCAGAGAAACCGCTCTCTTCTGGTGGAGGCAACCTGCTACATCACCTTGAGTATAACATTTTCATCCCAACTTACTTCTTTAGCAGATGAGAATTTAGAGGTCTGGCTGTGGTCATTCAGGATATTCCTGCCCCTCTCTGGGCAGGTACTAACCAGTTGCAGGGTTGGCAGAAGGGACAATGTAACTATACTTCAGATGTAATAAAGTGGGAAGCCCAGTACATTCACCTTAAACCACTGAAGAACAGAGTTTTGGCTGAAGTGTCGGAAAGCGAAGTTTCAACTTCCAGAGCAAATGTGCTGCCAAGGTCTGTGGGCTCAGCAGGGAAGACCTGGAATGTCCTATCTTATCAATGACAGAGCACCACTGCCTGTCAAAAAAATCTCTGTCAAGATTCACATTCAAGGTCAGCAAGAAAAGACAGACCACACAATTAAAAATACATAGTACAAGCCCCTTAGCTTTAATGCTATATTAGTGAAATGAAAAAATAAAAGTACATCTTGATCATAAACAAAAATGAAATCTTGTGCCTTCTTTGAAAATGAGGTTGTCAGATGCACCCTTTTTAAAAAAAAATCCTGCACACCTAATGATGGGATGGGATGGGACGCGATGGGATGGGACGCGACGGGATGGGACAGGATGGGATGAGAAGGGACACGATGGGATGGGATGGGACGGGATGGGATGGGATGGGATAGGATGGGACAGGACGGGACGGGACGGGACGGGACGGGACGCGATGCGATGGGACGCGATGGGATGCGATGGGATGCGACGCGATGGGATGCGATGGGATGGGATGGGATGGGATGGGATGGGATGGGATGGGATGGGATGGGATGGGAGGAGGGCAATAATTTCTTTTTCAAAGTAATGTAAGAGTTGCATTGGACATTTAAATGATATTCTGGAAAAGGCTCATCCCCTGCATATGTATTTGACCACTGAAGTACTGGTTTGCTGCATTCTGCATTCAGCAATACCGCAGAGGAGCCGGCAGCCTACCAGCTCCTCCAGTGACCATGTACCCTCTTCCACAAGTAACACAGACTGTGCTGTAGTTCCAGCTTCTACACTTGAACCAGGCATAAATCAGGGGCGTACAGCAAAATCGGCTCATGCTTCAGCCATGATACACTAAGTGAAGAGCAGCATTCCTGTGCTTCAGGCCACACTGCTGGGACTATTTTTGGTGCTGTGCAATCTGTTCAGCTGTGTGCTGAATTGGGTTTAATTTTTTGTATTAACTTGGGTCAGGCAGCAAACCCCAAAGCCCAGAGAAAGCAAAAGCACCGGAGTTACAGCACACCCGCTCTACCTGAAGAAGGCAAACTGAGAAAACCTGAACAAATAAAAAGCCCCCAAGAAACTGAGAGGACTCGGGAGTAAAGATAAAAACTGCTGATTCTATACATTTGAAAACTTCCTTATGATTATACCAAGGCACTTTAAATCAATTCCTATTTCAAGATCTACACCATTACACCTATTTCTACAAATTTAAGTTTTTGCTACAATTTCTTTCAGATTATCAACTGATGGAAGCATGCAAGACCAATAATTAGTAAAATCCCCATTTTCCTTATCCTCAAAGTCATTTTAGGTGCCCCAATTATTAATAGAAATATCACATCTCTAATGGGCGATAGCAGGGACCTTTGAGTTCCTTCTCATCCCAAAGCTCTTGAAGAAAGACAGTTTATTTTTATGCAGAGTTTATCCATTTATTGCAAGGTATCAGGAAATTTCTGAATGGTCTGACCAGCTTTACATGCTTCGCTGAGTTTTTAAGTGAAAGCAAGAGAACATCGGCTTAAATCAACAATCAAGTCACCAGTTTAAAGGTTAACACTTGATTCTGCAGAAGAAACAGACATTTATCTTCCAGTTCAAGGACTTCTGTTTTTCTGAACAGCAGCACATAACGCTGTAACAGCCTGTTTGCAGTACACTTTTGCAGAGATACAAACAAACCAGGGCGCAGGATGGGTGGCCTCAGAGCATCGCTCACTCGGAGCAGGGCAGAGAGTGGCTCAGGCCCCACTCTCCCCACGTACTGGCACTCCACTAGTCCGCCGGGAGACACTGGTGGGCTGTCACCCATTCCATCCTGGCAGCCTTTTCAACACACGAAACGCTGGCATTGACTCCAGCGCAGTTGTGTTTCACGTGGGGCAGCTGCTGTCAAGCTTCCAGAGTCTTGTTCTAGACAGGAGACACCAAAACCAACCCCGGCACCCTCACCGAGATCCTGTCCAACCAACAGAAAACCGCAGGGAAGATGAAAGTACTGCACTGATGAAGTACAGCTGTCCTAGATAAGTGAAATACAGCAATAAATAAGGTCCTTATCTGCTGTGGCAAGAAAAAGGCAGGCTCCGGGGAAGAGGTGGGCAAGGGAGAGAAGTGAGAAACACACCTAAGGAAGAAGGAAATATGAAACTAAATGAGACATGCACTCCTGATTAACACAGTTTTAGTTTGACAATTAAGTTTCAAAATCCCCAAAGTGAGTTAAGGCATCAACTAAGGCACAATCAAACCAACGGCTACTTTCTGTTCCTGCAAAATAGTGGTGAACGCCTCCTCCTTGCAGCCCCACTATCTGTACCAGCGATGCCTGGGGAAGGACCCACCCGGCCATGCTCAGTGCTACTCCGCAGGCAGCACGGAAAGGAAGTTTCTTCAGAAATCAGTTTGGGAATCAAAGGGACCAATTCTGAGCCAATGTCAGACCGATCCATAAAGGAAAGGGTGATTGCTGTAGCTGGGATGTGTTGTCATACATTGCTTACGTTTGTTTTAATTTTAAACTGAGAGTCAGTCCAAGGTTTGTTACACAAACACATGGCACCGGTATTACATTCTACCTTGTATTTATAGAAAGTACTGTGGCGGTCCAGGCAGTGCAGAAATGCCGTAATGTTAACAACATTTATTATTAGTATGACAAAAGAACAAAAATAAGCCGGTAGAAATTGTGACTTAAAAGTTTAAGGGACTGATTAGAGTAAGGGACCAAACTGTGGAGTTATTACCTAAAATTCCTCCATTATTAATGGACAGTCCCCAGGCCGCCAAGTATTTTGTTATATAAATATACCCTCAGAAAGGTGATTTGTTTAAAACTCCAGCCCTGAAAACTGATTAACACATTTAGTGCTAGCCTGATGAACGCCGATATGCCCTCAGCTGGATGATGGGAGCGTTGAGGCAGAAGTCCGCATTCCTGCGAGTGAAGAGGAACAAAGCTTTTGGGACAAAGGGTAAACCTTAATTATGCCTTTTTATTACCCAAACTGCCATTTCCTCCTTACCCCAAACAAGCTGGGAAAGCTAATGGCACGCTCACATATCCCCATAAGCTATGCAATTGATAAATGCCATTACTAGATTTTTCCACTCCAGCTGTTAAGCTACAAGCAGCAAAGGTTTGATCCTTCACCCTCTTTTTGAAAAAGGAATTAAAAAAAAGAAAAAAGGCAGCATACAGTACACTGCTAACGCTAATACTCCCGAACCTTCTGGAAGCGTTTATTAGCTTTGGCCGCCGACCAGTGATTGCTGCAGGAGTGTACTGGAGCTGCAGTGAAAACTGGTTAATCTGTAGCTAGACATATTTGTGATTGGGGGGTGGTGGCAGTGTTTAGCAAGAAATACTTGCTGCCTGGCAGACAGGGAGGGCTTCAACAGTTTGGAGAGTTACTTTTTTTTTTTTCCAAAAAAATTTTATTGGGAGAACTACAAAACATTTACAGTACAAAGTTTACAGTCTCACACAATTTGTAGTGAACTGACTCCCGAAAAATATATTACAACTCAAGTTGACTTATCCTTTAGTTACATTCAAAACATACTTCTGTTAAAGTAGTCCAAAAGAGTACATAGTGCTCAATCTGTACCTATGTACAAACAAAACTAAGCTACTGCTCATTCATCCACCGTCCAGGAAAGTTTTGGAAAACTCCTGACTTTCTACATAAGGAAAAAAAAAAAAATTACAAGTTTTGGAATTCAATTAAACAAGATATGTTCATGTACTGTATAAAGTTTCAGATCCAAAGATGGCCTCCATTCTTACAAAATAAAGAGTGGCAAAATTTTGCTGTAGTTAAAACCCATCCCTACATTCAAATTATCTCAAGCATTAAGAAAAATACTTATTTGGTTGAGAGAGATTTAAGGCAAGCATGGACCCTCAAGAAGGCACTGTGAGACATAATACTGGGACCCCCAATTATTGCTACATACTTTGAGACTATATCACAGTGTGATTGGTGGAGTTAGGCAACAAAAAATACTTTTTGGTTACTTTAAACAAGTCTGAATTAGATTTGCCACTTTGAAGTCTGATTGCTAAGTCAGTCTTTTTTTTGTTGTTGGTTTTCTTTTTTTTGTTTTTTTCTCGTTTGTTTTTCAACTCGGACGGGCTACAACCATTTACATTCTAAAAAAAACCCATAGAAATTCCTCAAACTACTTCCACAGCATCGAGACCGATTTCTATAAAGAAACCATGCAATCTTTCAGATTTACGTAAACAAGGAAAGAAATTAATGAAATAAATATTACATACAATCTCTTAAATTAAGAATTTTACTCATTTACAATAAAATAACCAAGTGAAGTTACAAAAAGGCATATATTACTGTGAAAAGAACACACTCCACATTTCGCCGATTAATAATGGCAATCATAATTTAAACATAATAAAAGAATATATATCTATTGCTTTTCATCATACCCGATAAATACAGTATGAACAAATTACCAATGTATACTTTTCACAAGATAATAAATAAGTTAAATAGTTTCATATTGAGTTGTGTGCAGTGACTCATTCATGCAATCAACTCAAACAGCTAAAAAAAAAATTAAAAAAAATCAGCAGTTATTCTCCAACAATTACAAACTAAACTCAGTTGAGTGCTTCCAAATAAAGCAACAACAAAAAAAATTGTTCTAAGCCAAACATCCACTAAGTGGTGGCAATGGAACCAATATTAAACTTTGGAATGAAGGTTTTAGCATTTGTTATAATAATAATATATAGATATATAAAAAAAAGAAGGTTGTTATCAAGGCATATTCTTGGCAGGATGTTGGATTTTTCTTTTTTTTTTTTAAAAGCTTATAGGTTTAGTATGTTCTGTGTTTTTATTTGAACTGGATTGAAAGACAAACTAGTTTGTAACTCTTTTTGTGTGTGTCTGAAGGTTTGGAGGAGCTGGACAGGCAGGACTTGCGCTCCCCGGATTGTTTGTTGCTTTCTGGTGGTGTCTTTTCTAATGCTCTTTTTTTTTTTTGAACACAGATGGAATGGCTGCTGCTGGTGCATATTATAACTTGTCTCCAAAGAACAACAACAACAAAAAAAAAAAAACCCCGAAACGAAAATCCCCCTCTTCCAAGGTCTCTCTATAAAAATAGGTTTGTTCAGTTCGTGTCATTTGCCCTTTTGCAAATTGCTTTTTTTGTTTTTTGTTTTGTTCAGCTCTCGGTGTATATATAGATAGATATATATATATATGTAAAAAAACAAAACAAAGCAAAACGAACAAGAAACGGAGAAGGAAAGGCTTCGCTTTCTTCGCTCGTCAACTTACGTGCCGGCTGCGGCCGGCCCCCCTAGTCGTCGGAGATGGAGAGGCGGCTGAAGATGGGCAGGCGGCGGCCCGAGTCCAGGCTGGGCGACTCGGAGCCGCTGAGCGAGCCGGAGCTGAGGGAGCCGCTCAGGTAGCTCTCCCGGTCGGAGAGGGAGTCCGGGGGGCTGGGCGGCGCGTCGAAGACGGGCGACTCGGAGAGGCGGCGGAGGGGCTGGAAGCTGAAGGGCGGCGAGGCGGGGGGCGGCGGGCAGCCCCCGCCGGGCGGCGGCGGCGGCGGCTGCTGCTGGCAGCGGTAGTAGGCGGCGGCGGCGGCGGCCGCGGCGGCGGCGGCGGCGAAGTTCTGGGTGTGGAGGGCGAGCGGGGCGATGAGGCTGCCCAGCTCCTGGCCCGAGAAGGCGAAGGCGTTGTTGGCGCAGGGCGGCGAGAGCAGCTCCTCGCAGAAGGAGGCGGAGACGGGCGGCGGCGGCGTGCGCGACCCGCCGGGGCTCTCCAGCAGGGCGGCGTCCAGGCGGCCGCCGGGCGGCGGCGGCGGCGGGGGGGCGGCGCCGTGGGGGTGCGGGGGGTGGTGGTGCTGCTGGTGGTGGTGGTGGTGCTGGTGGTGGTGGTGGGCGGAGAAGCCGGAGAAGCTCAGGCTGTGGTGCAGCTTGGGCCGCTCGCCGCCGCGCGGGTGCCCGAAGCCGCCGCCGCCGCCCAGCGGGTGGTCGCGGGGGGCGAAGGCGCGGAGGTCGCCGGTGCTGCCGGCGGGGTGCGGGGGGGGGTGGTGCGGGTGGTGGTGCGGCCCCGCGGCGGCGGCGGCGCTGGGGGGGGCGGCCGTGCCCCCGCCGGGCGCCGGGCGGCGCTCGTCGGCGTTGTGGATGAAGTGGCAGCGCGGGCCGTAGGGGCAGAAGCCGATGGTGTGGAAGGTGCGGCAGAGCTCGGTCTTGTACTTGGGGTGGCGGGTGAGGCTGCGCAGCTCGTGGAAGCCGTGGGCGAACTGGCACTTCTCGCCGTACTTGCAGGCGCCGCTCTCCTCGAAGGGGCGGCACAGCTCCGTCTTGTAGCGCGTCGAGTTGATGGGGGCCCCGCCGCCGCCGCCGGAGCCGCCCCCCTTGCCGGCCGCCGCCGCCTGCTGCTGCTGCTGCTGCTGGAGCTGCTGCATGAGGTGCTGGCTGCGCTCGCCGTTCTCGCTGAAGGAGCGGTCCCGGAACTTGTTCTCCTTGTTGAGCAGGGCCGTGGGGCTGCTGCTGCCGCCGCCGCCTCCGCCGGAGCCCGTCTCCTTCAGGCTGCCGAACGAGGAGGAGGAGGAGGACGAGGAGGAGGTGGAGGAAGAGCTGGAGCCGGTGGGGCTGGGGAACTTGGAGCCGCCGGCCAGCGCCGGCAGGTTGCTGGTCGAGTGCCGCCGCAGGAAGCCCGGCGCGAAGCTGGAGCTGGGGGGGGTCACCGGGGTCCCCACGGCCTTCTTGTCCAGCATGCTGCTGAGGTTGGTCAGGGACTTCTCCGTCTGCCGGGGCGGGGGGAGGGGAAGGAGGGAGGGAGGGAGGGGGCGGGGGAGACAGGGAGCGGGAGAGAGAGGGGGGGGTGTTGCAGGGTGACCGCCAGCCCACCGCCACGGCTCCCGCGGCCGCCCAGCGCCCCCTCCGCGGCACGGCGGGGGTCGGGGCGGGGGTCGCGCCGCCCGGCCGGTCCCGAGCGCGGCTCTGCTGCAAGCGCCGGCGTGCCGGGGCGAGAGGGGCAGAGCCGGCGAGAAGCCCCCCTTTACGGGCTCTCCGGCGTGCGGCACTTCGGAAAAGTTCCTCTCGGCGTCGCAGCGCCGGCGGGGCGGCCCGGCGCCTCCGCGACTTCGGCAAAAGCAGCCCCCCCACCCCCCGAAAGCCCCCGTGGGGAGGGTGCAGCACGGCGCGCCTTCCTCCTCTCCCTCCCTCCCCAGGCCCCACAGCCTTGCATCAGCCGGGCCCGCGCCGCTTTAACGCGGCCAGATGCCGGGCGGCGACGCGCCCGCGCACCCGGGCCCAGCCCCGCCGGGAGCCGTCGCCGGGACCCGCAGCACCGTCCCGTGGAGCCGTCGCACCGTCCCGGCGCTGGCAGCCCGGGTCGCGCCTGGGCAGCTACGCTCCGCCCTACCTTGCACAAGAAGTCAATGTCGTAGAAAGCAGATAAAAGTGTCGTCGACATTTCTAGATCCTGTAATGGTCGGAAATACAGGAAGGACCGAAAGATCCCGCTCTCCTCGGAGGGTTTGGAAAAGCCACGACTAGATAGGAGGGGGCCGTTTGCTTGAGATCCGAAATGGTCCCGTCTCCTTCCCGGCGGGGCGGGCGGGACGGCGGGTGCCGGGCCGAGGCGGCGACGGCGGCTGCACAGCAGCGGGCGAACTGCGGGAACTCCGCGGCGCCCCGCGCCGCCCCCATATAAACGCGCCGCCGCGGCCCGCGGGGGCGGCGCCCCGCTCCGCCCGCCCCGCTCCGCCCCGCCCGGCGGGGCCCAGCAGGGCCCCCCCCAACTTTCGCAAAGGGCCGGGAACGGCGGCGCGGGCCGGGCGAGGCCGTGCCGGGGGGGGGGAGCGGCGGCCCCTCCGTCAGCCCCCGGGACCCCCGAGCCGGGTGCGGGGGCGGCGCGGGCGGAGCGGGGCTCGGCCCCTGCCCAGCGCCCCTCGGCGCACCCCTCTCCAAACCGGCGGCGCCCCCCCGGTCGCGGCGGCCCCAGCCCCAGCCAGCCGGCCGCGCACTGCCCGCGCAGCCGCCCCGGGCGGTTGGCGGCTGCCGCCGAGCGGAGGCGGGCGCGCAGTGCCGCGGGAGAGGCGCGGTAGCGCCGGGGACACCTCTTCCTCCCGCCCCACCGAAAATAAACTTTTGCCACGTAATTGGCTTGAAACAAAGGTCGGGCCCGCGCTGCCCCGGTGCGACCGGCGGGACGGCGGCTGGGCGCGGGCTGCGCGTCCCGCCGCTTCTCCCCTCTTTCGGGGAGTTGGGGCGGGTTTTTTCTGTTTGGAGTTCGGGAGAAGTTGGCGGTCGGGCGCGAAGGCGAGGCGGCGTTAACCCTGCACCGGCCAGGCTGATCTGCGCCCCCCCGCCATGCACCCCCCTCCCGCCCCTCTCCCCTCCCCACGCCTCTCTCCCGCGCTCACCCCCGCCACACCTCGCCCCCCGCCGCGGCCCGGCAGCCGCCAAGGTCTTGTGACCCGCCGGGCAGCGCCAGCCTCTTGCCGCGGCCCCCGCCCGCCGCCCCCGGAGCCCTCCCGCCGGGCTGCCCCCTCCCCGCCCCGTTCCGCCGCCGCTGGCGGGACGGGGGCGAAGGCGGCGGCAGGTCCCCGCCGGCGGGGCTCCGTCCCCGGGCCGGGAGCGGGCTGCTGCCCGGGGCGGGCCGGGAGCCGCCGTGCACAGCACCCCCCGCCCCCCCGCGCCGGTGAAGGCTGCGCAACCGCGACGTGGGAACGGCGGCGGAGGCAGCGGCTCTGCAGCCCCCGTCCCCTCCCGCGTTTGCTCAGCCCCGGGACAAATGGGAAGGGGAAAATGGAGGGACGTGTAAAGTTTTATTGCTGCTAAAGCCAGCAGAGGCGTTTGATCCTCTTTCGCTTCCGAGCCGGGATGTCAGGCCCGGGAAACCCGAGGGTGCAAATCTGACCACGTCAGCAGGAACCCTGCACTTTGAAAACGCATTTGCAAAGGAAAGCAACTTCGGGGGTGTCCGGGGGGGTTATTAGAGCACTTCGCGTCGGGTTTTCACACTCGACCCCGCCCCCTCCCGCCATGCGGCTCACGCTCCCATTTGGTTCCTCCCCCCCCCCTCCTCCTCGTCCTTCCCCGAGGCTGTGGGGGGCTGCAGGCGGGCCCCGGCTGCTACGCGCACACCCCCGCCCCCCCGCGGCACCACCCGTGAGCCGTCACCCGTGGAGGCAGAAGCCCGGCCTGCGAAGTTAGGACTGAGTTTAGCAACCGAGATAGAAAGAACCCCCGGGAAAGACGAGGAGCTGGGGGATAAAACGCCCCGACCTCGCCCCTCCCCGCAGCCCGGCACGTCCCCCGCTCGCCGGGCGCTTTGGGGAGCGGCGCAGCCGGCCCCGCCGCCAGCCCGCCCGGTCGCCAGCCCGCCCCGTTTGCTGCCCGCCGCCCCGCCTGCCTGCGGCCAGCCCGGGCGGCGAGCGGCTGCGCGGGGATCTGCCACCCCCTAGTGCCCGCACCCGCCGGTCCCGCTGCCCGGGGGTTTCCAAAACAAAACGTGAACTCCTCCTGCCTTTCCCTCCCCAGCCCCGCGGAGGGGTCGCAGCTGCCGACCGGGCGCTGCTCCCCCCCGGGGGGAAGGTCCCCGACGGCGGGCGGGACGCGGGCGCCCGCCCCACCGAGCATCGCTTCCCACCACCGTGCGTCCCTTCCCGTCACCTCCTCCCCGGCCCACTCGGGATTCGCTTGCGTACCGACCCGAGATCCCACTCTTCCTCCTCCCAACCATCTCGGTGATGAAAACATCACCCTCCGAGCAGATCCTGCCTGCTAGCGAACTGGGTAACAGTCTGATGATGATGATGATGATCATGCGAGGAGCAACGCGTCACTGTCATTTGGAGGAATGCTTGGGTAAACTGATGGAACACACGGCTGAGAAATACCGCGCGCAAGACTTTGCCAACCCTCTTCTGCAATTGCTGTGCAGGGTTTAAAGGTTCCTGATTGAGTAGTTATATAGTAACTCGGGCCACCAGCAGTGTCTGGTGAAATGTGTGCACACCGATACAATATTTTTTTTTATGTGCTCTCTATAAACTAAGGCGGGATGACAGAGGTTTCAGTTGCATTTTAAAACCACGATAAGGAAGACCAAGTTTTTGAGCCATTTGGTTTACCGATTAACCAAGCCCTCAAGGCTTCACAAAGTTACTCAAGTTTTATGGTCACTGTAGATCTACTACTATGCTGATACCTGTCTGCATTTATCCATTTGTTGATATTGAATATATATACATATGCATTTGAAATTGTACCCAGTAGAAAAAAAAAAGCCAATGTTACTAGATAGTCTTATGCTAACCACTGGCACGAGCAAGGTCACACAACCGTACAGTAATTTTGATACTGTACAAAGTTCTGTTTGTTTTCCACTATAAAAGCTGTTGCTACACTAGCTCAAAAATGTTGGAAAGGTGTGGCAAAACTAGCAGCTGTTAAATTAACTGTACAGGTCTTGACTATTTTTAAGAGTGGCTTCTAGACATAATCTAGGCTGTTCTTTCCCCAGGAGCTCAAAACAGAGGCAAACAATTTTTAGCCTAACTCACAGTGTGGCTTGTTAAGCTGGGTAGTGTGCATTCTGTGAAACATCTTTTCATCTCAGATTCCAACATTTCCCTTTTGCCTATTGAAGTCTCAAGTTTCATTGTAAATTACTTATATAAGTAATCCTAAATCCTGGAAATTTACAGAAAGTATTTAAACTTTTGTTCCTAAATTATCTTTTTAGTAGAGACTTCATCTTGTGCAATTTTCAGATGTCCACTAAACCCAGTTTGGAAGCTTATCTTGATTTACAGCAGGTTCTATTTAAACTCAAAAAGTGGGAGGCAGTCGGTTATCAGGTACCGCAGCACCCAGCAAGTGCGAGTGGCACAACCCCGCACCTTGCCCTGGCGAGGTTAAGCCCTGGCACAGCTAAGCCAGACCCTGGGACGGCTAAGCCAGACCCTGGCACAGCTAAGCCAGACCCTGGCACAGCTAAACCAGACCCTGGCAAGGTTAAGCCGGACCCTGGCAAGGTTAAGCCGGACCCTGGCACGGCTAAGCCAGGCCCTGAGCCCGGCCTGGGCGCGCGGGTGTGTGCGGCGGTGCTGCAGCGCCACCTGCTGGGCGGATCTCCTGTTGCGGCCGTGGCCGTGGGAGAACCGCTAATTACCGGTATCGCCGTCATCAGGATTTACGGCTCAACTGCTACCATAAAATTACGTGGAGAGACTGAAAGCAGAGAGTCGTTTACTGGGCATGTTACTGCCCCCCGCAGACCCCCTCACCACCCGTACCCACGCACGCCTCCGTTTTGGCTGTGCCCAGCCACGCTGCAGCCTAACCCTAGGCTAACGGAACATAACACACCCTTTTAAAATAAATATTTGTTTTCGATGTCTCGTTTTCATATTGAAACCCAATTTTGCTTCCCGGAGAAATACATCTGCGAAGCACAACCCCCATTTTTGTGTTTCAGCCCATGGCACCGTGGAGCGCTCGGTACATTCCCCACAGCTGCCTCACCCGAGCGCCGGTGGCGGCACCTCCCGACAGCGAGCGCGGCACCGCAGGATCACTCTACGCTTCTGCGGGCCTAACTCTACTGAGGAGGACCTCCCTTTCCAAGGCTGCTTGCAGAGCAAGGTGTCTTGAAGTAAAGATGAAACTTTTGTTCACAATGGAACAGCTGCTTTGTTTTGAAGACAGTGGTTTTCATTTTAGAGCAATTTTATAAAAGGAGTTATTTGATTTACAGGAAAAAGGGGGCATGCAGAAGTTTAACTAATGCTGTTTCCATGTGCAGAACAAGGTTGCTCCCAAAGTGAGAATCCCTGCCTTCCTCCAAAGGAAAATGCAGTAAAATTTAAAATGTCATCTAAAAATTGTCATGGACAAAGAAGCCAAGGTTTGTTTCTTTTCTTTTAGAAACACTTAAAAATAAAATTTAAAAATACCATATTTGTTTAACAATTACCATTCTACATCATGAAAGGAGACAAAAAAATTTGACTTTTTCTTGGTATTAAAATACAGGGGGTAAAAATGTGGAATAAAATATAACCCAGCTAAAGGTGGCCTGCACCTGGATGAATGGAAAATACCAGGTTTAGCTGCTTTACTTCCTACAGTAGCTATAACAAACCATGCTCAGCGGAATGAAATTAGCAAATGCATTTAAAAGGAACAGTCTCTCACAGCACATCTGACCAAAAAAAAAAATAGTCAATGGACTCATACATAAAAAACGTGGTTTTAGCCTGAATACTGAATAGTTTGTTGCAGGTTTACTGGAGTCATTACAGCAATCCCTTAGTCCTTGAATATCATTAGAATTCAGTCTCCCTGCCCATCCAGTAACATGTGTACAGCTCCCTGAGGATGAACTTTTAGTAATTTACTTTTCCAGATTTTCATTTTTGCAAGTATCATCAGACTTCAGCAGATTTAATATTTTAAGGCAGACCGATATTCTCTCGTTCTGAATAGCCAATCTTGTGAATTCTGCAGTTTTGGAAAATTCTGGAGTTGGAGGTAGTGCTCTAAGAAGGTGTCCAACGAGCTGGGCTTGGTCCAGTGCTATTCGTGATAGTCGATTAAGATCTCTGTGGTCTGGTAAAGTTAGATGAGTCATTGATATAAGCTGTAAAAGGTGCTTACTAAGTTGTCTGACATGAGTCAATTCCTCTGCCCAAAAATTCACTTCCCCTTTATCAAACAGGTAATCATCTTCTTCCTTAACAAAAAGAAAAACAACAGTCATTAGAAAATGACTTGTGATCTTGATAGTAATGAGAAAATTATAAAAGATATGAAAGAAGATATATAGAGACATAATGACAATAGAGGCTGTTACAGAACAGCTTCTTTATATTAAAAAAGGTAAAAATTCATATGCGTCATTTTTCAAAGGTTTGAGAAAACACAGTAAAAAACATTCCTGCTTTGCCAAAGAAATTTTACCTTCAAAAATCTGGCAGTTATGGTATAACTCTTGGGAAACTGTGGAAGTAAACAGTAGTCCTAATCCTTAGCATGTGCTTGCCTTCCCCTGTGAAACTGTCTTATATTTCACAGGGACCTCTCTGTAAACAGTATGGTAATGTGCTATATCATGGAGCTTTTTGCGTGGATTAAATGAAAAAGGAAAATTGTATCAGTCAGTGAAACATCAGAAAGGCATACCTAAACCACAGGCTTAAGAAAAGATTCGTAATGTATTTCATGGGTCATATTAATTATTAACAAACTTCTCAAAGATGTAGCCGCTCCTGCTCCTTCCGGTTTACCTTCCAGCATTACTTTGATTTTTACAGCCTTTGCAAGGTTTTATAGAACACTGTGGCAAAGTTTTTCTTTACGTAAATAATCTTTCTGAAGACAATGAGCGATGTGTTTCGTGTGCTATGCAGAACAAGTCCTATGGAAGATGGCACAGTTACCAAATATTTAAATGACATCTCAGGAAAAGCCAGCAGTTGGGAGAGCACTGCTCTTGAATGCCAGAGGTGCCTGGCACCCACAGCAGCAGTTCAAATTCAAGGCAAGCCATCATATGCAATGATACTGAATGCAATTCCTTACAGACTCAAAATGTTTCAGTCAACGATGACTTGTTAAATAACTCTTGATTTATTTCAGTGTTTGCTTATTGGTCTCTTTAATTTTATGCCAGTATTGCCAGGAAACAGACAGACATCAAACTCTATTTTTATACTAAATACTGGCCATGTGATTTTTTTTTTTTTTTTTTTTTTAAATAGTGGAGTAGTGATCATCAGGCTTCATCAGATGAGATATTTCATTCTATTCCTACCACAAGACTGCAGAAACATAGTGATCCCAACATGAGACAGCAACTGGTTGTTAAAATTACCGGGGCTGAAGTCTCTGAGTCTCTTTTCAGATCGCTGTCTCCCAGCAGCCACTCCAGCAGGATTGGTACCCCAGCACGGATCTCCCCCCACCGCTGGAGCAGCTCACACAGTATGGCAAACGCTAAATCCAAGGCCATCGGAGCATTCACTATCCTAAGTGCAAACTCTGTTGAGAGAAAATATGCGTAACAACGTATAGCAAGACCACAAACATTTTCAAATAAAATCAGCACAAAAATGATTTCTTGAGAACAGATGCTGAATTTACACAAACACATTTAGAATAATGAATTATACTGCAAATAAGTTAGATGAATGTTTACTTCTGTGCCACTTGGGCCCTTTCTCAATTCCAAAATAATACATGAAGCAAATGAAAATGCTGATGCTTAGTGTTTTTTCCTGCCCATGTAGCGACATTCATTAATTTGGGATTAAATATACAAAGTAGTCTGTTAGAAACATCTCTAGAGACAGTCTTGACACTATTTCATGGTGACTATTTTTGCAAAACTGCAGCTATGCCTTAGATCTGATCTGATGTTTTCACTGGAACTCAAAACCTACAGCACACTATATGTTTTTAAAGGGCTGGGATATAAAATGAATCATTATAAATAAAGAGATTGCACACCAAATAATAAGATATACATATGTATATATACACACACATGAACACACATGTAAGAGAGATTAAGCATACAAGACAGGCTTAGAGAAGATGTTAAAGAAGGGAAAGGCAGACACTGTTTACAATACCATCACAGAGCTATGTTTATACAGGTTTTGCTGTCATGCCAGAACTGTACACAAAGCCATCATCCACACTGTATTTCTTCCCTAAACTACCCCACTGCTCTCATTTGGGCAGATGCTGTTTTAACTGTGTGGTTCCTAGGGCTGCCCTCAATAATGGAGTACATCAAAATGCCAGAAGCCCCGTTTGCATGAGAACTCCAACAACTGCGTTCGCAGGTGCAAGTTTCACCACTGGTAACATTAATGCAGTTTTTCTTTTTTCAATGGGGATGAGGAAAGAAGATCACAGGAGGAGAGCTAATGAACAAGCCCCTGTAAAATCCCTATGTAAAATGGACTTTGGCAAATTTCATCCTTTTCCATAGTCACCAGCAAATGAACAACTGTTCACTGAATGGTCTGTCTCTGAAGTAGTGATAAGGATTCTTGAAGGCTGTCTTTTGTGAGCAGTCAGAATTATTTGGTAAAAATCCATACAGACATGGAAGGCACACCTTACTTTTTGTGTCTGAGTGTATTTAAGCGTTTCTCACGAAAGAAAACAATTACTGATATGAAAGAGGCACAGCAGTGCAGCTGAGACCTGTCCTTCACAACCCGCGTTCAGAGCTGCAGCACGGACCTCTATCCTGTGACACCTCCCGAGGCCTCACGCCAGCTGCAGGTTTTCTGCAGTACATTGGCACAGCAGAGAAATGTACAGTAAAACACCAGGACGAGGCAAATACACGTGCCAACAAATAAGGAAGCGCAGGAAACTACTAAGGGCAAAACAGACCAAAAGATGCGTACATGGTATTTGACAGACTAGGCAATGTACCGAGGACACTGGGGAGGATGAATTAGTATTTGAGACCACGAGAACAAAGGACCGTAATAAAAAAGGGAGCAAAGGAGAAAGAACAGATGGTCCCTTTTTTATCTTGGAGTTAGATGAGGGTAAATGGAAATCTCCTTGAAGAAGCAACAGGAAGGCAGGCAGTCAATCTCTTGGTGACACTAATAATGTTACATACACAGTTTGTCTCTGCTAGACAGTAAAATCAAATGTTCAAATCTGTTTCCTTCATGTCAGGACTTACCAGTGTATCAGGACATCCCTCAGCTTTGTCCATGAGGGAGAGCTTGCAGGGGTGCAAGTGCGACATTCCCACACCATTTATTCTAGGTATTGGCATTTCTAGGTATTGTTTTTTGCTGACATTTCTTTCCAGGATGTTTTTTTAAAAAAACCCCTTGCTTTCTCTGTTCTTGTGCCCTAGCTGGTACCAGTCTGATACTCTAAAGAATTGGTACAATGATTGGCCTCTCTGTTTTGATTTGCTTAGGTTCCGGTAGAAAACACAGTTTCATTCAAGTGCCTTGGGGACCTCAGAAGTACTGGCAATCCTCAGAGCTGGAAGAATAGAAATGAAAACGGAGTGCAGGGTTCTGAGACTGAAACAAACATCCCGGTTACAAACGTTTACAAAATGCAACACTTTAAACCCAGCTCTTTTGAATTCTGATGATCCTGCAGAGTTTTAGAGATGATAACTGAATGCCTACGATTGTCAGTGTTTATACAATGTCTGTTGCTTGTGTCACTTTATTTGTATTTAACATTTAGCAAATTAAGTGATGCTGGGAGCTAAAACCCAAACATGTTATTTTCCACTGCTGTCTTCCTGAAGTTAGCTGTTGCTTTGGAGCACTGATTATAGATACAACTGCAGATACTTAAAATATCTGCCATTTTCTGCGGCCTTTTTTCCCTTTTAAGATTTAGACTCCTTAAGTATAAATATGGTGATGCTTTCTGTGTGAATGAGAACACTGGACTACTGAGAAATGCACCAAAACATATATTGGGGCCTCTAATTCTGTTATTACATGAACATGCTGAAAACTACCAAGAGGTAGAAAAACAAGGAATGCTGAGGTACTGCTTAGACTGAATTTGCTTGCTTAGCAGTTTTTCAACAGCATGACAGAGAAGAAAAGGCAGTTTTGTGGTCACATAACACGGCAATTTTGTAGGGAATCCTTGTGTTGCAGCAAAGGAAACGGTTAAGATTTTGTTCAGGGTTTTTTCAGAGAAGAGAAAAAAATTACAAGAAAAACATATAAAGGAAGTCTAACACACAGGAAAAACATGAAGACCCTGAACACAGTACTGACCCAAGAGATGCTGACAACCCTTCTGTGAACTGCAGACACCATTTAACTGATCAACCAAACTCATGCATCAGTTCTGATGTTGAGACCAGAGAAAAACAAAGCAACGTCGCTTTGATAATGCTGAAACTTAGACTTCAAACATCTGGGTAAAAGCCTGCCTACTTTGTGCTAGAGAAGCTAGCATAGCAGCCTCCTGGTATTTAAGGTGTTGACACAGATTCAAAACCAGATCCAACTCTGGCAGAAGAAGAATTTTCGCTTCCACCTGCCCGTCCCGTCCCTCTACTGCAGAGCATCAGGAATGGCTCCATGGTTCCTGAATCGCTTTCTCAGCTGACATTACTTACAGAGCGCACTGACATTAACTGCCTTCGATACCAGTTCACACAAATTTCATGCTAGAATAGTTCAAGATCAGATCTGGGGACTACCATTGCCACAAGGACAACAAAGAGATGGAGCAAGTATCCAAAAAAGGTGTATTAACTCCCTGGAGTTGTGCTGAAGTAATACAGATTGGAGTGCTGAAGTAATACAGATAAGTAACAGCAAGCAACGTTACATACGTACCCATGATTTAACAGGTTAAAAACACTTTCAGAGGGGAAAATGTTCAATTACTTTTAGAGCCATGGGCCATCAAAGCAACAGCAATGGATGCTGTAAGCATGTGCAGAATCTTTTAAGATACCCAGAAAAGGTGTGTATCTTCTATAAATAAATGTATGTGTCTTCACTGACGTATTAACTGTTTACAAGAACTGCTCCTCACATCATCATTTGCCTGCAAAACAGGGCTGATTTTCAAGAAGCCACATATTACACAAGATGCTGTGTTCATGACTCATGCTATGTCTTCAGAAAGTGGTCTGAGCAAGCTGGAAGTTTACAAGGGGCAAAAAGGGCAGGTGGCTTTCCTCTGCCTCCAGTCCCCTTGGGCCATGGGCTCCTGATGCTTACCTCCAGCCAGCTCAGGTACTCTGCTGATCTCCCAGTAAATTAACGCTCAGAATAGCAGAATATGAATTTGGCACGCAGCTCGGTGCATGGGTTCTTCTGCCCAGCTGGCAAGCTGAGCTGGTTACCCTGTAGTCAGAATTGATACTGCTGGGAGTCAGGGAAGGGAAGATCACAGGGCAGCGGGCGCAAGGAAAGAGGCCCAAAGGAGAGCGAGACCTCCCTGGGGCTTCAGCAAGCTGTTAGCTCAGGTCAACTATAATCCAAAACTTCCCCATCAGAGTCATGTAAACAAAATACTAACAGAGATGATTCAAATGACTGAGTATTAATAGCCTTTCATAATGTAAGTAACTATTTAAAGTAACTGAATAAAAAAATTCAAATGACAGATTTCTAGAAGCTGCTCACAGCTGATTACTGCCACAGGAACTAAACCAGCACAAATCAAACCTGAAGACGTAGCTATTACCAAACACTGAAAATACAGTAGTGCTCCTGCCACAACAGTTCTACAGACTATCAAAACTGTGTTAAAATTACCATTTTTTAAAATTATGAAACACATTTATGTTCCAACATGCAAAAACATCACATGAGCAAGATAAGCATCTTCCTAAATAAGCAACTACAGGGGATGAAATACAAAAAATTCTCCATGCCTTAAACAAGTAGTTACAAGCAGAATTAATACTACTCCTTGAAATGAAAAACAAAAGATAAGAATCAGGTACTACATGCTTTTTTCATTTTGAGGAATTGAATTTTCATAAAGGGAAAGGAGTTAAGTACTGCAGTGTTTTAGTCTTTGTGAATCCACCCACATAAAAATTAGACCTCCCACATACACATTCATATACTCCAAAAGCTTTGATCATGCCAGATGTAAATATTTCTTCTAGTAGCCTATTACATGTCCTCCAACTATACAATTGTTCTCTGTTAAAGCCTCGGTGATATTACAGGGAACTGAAAGGATGTATTAAGAGCATATACAGAGATTTTAAGGATAACCATGGTAAAATATAGGCAAAATAGAAAAGCAGAACATACTCCTTGCCTAACAAAGTATTTTGTAATTGGTTTTATACTGAAATTTCTTAACTAAAGTCAATTTTAGATGGAGGAGTAATGTAATTTTTGTATATGTACACTATGTTCAGAACAAACATAAAGAGAAGTAAAACTGCAAGGAAGCTTAGTGTAACAGTCCCAAGAGAAAGCCTCACAAAGAACAGTGTACCAACAGCAAGGATATTTTCAAGGAAAACATACAGGCTAAGTTCTCCAACTGAAATTTCAGAAAGTATTTTAGGTAGACCAGGTATACTCTAAATTGGTAAAATATGTTTTACTTTCTTACACAAAGTGCTGCCTACCTAGGTATGAACATGACTACATCACTATCAATACAGTACCTCGTAACACCCTGGTAAAATAAGGTAGTATTCTTGCTTCAGAGGCAAGTATGGACATTTAAATCAACAAAGCTCACTGAATGATGGCTTGACAAAACTGGAGATTTATCTCAGGTTTTCTGATACATCACCTTAACAAGATCATGTTACCATCCAAATGATGTCAAATCCAGCATCACAGTCACTAATACCTGCAATATTAGATTTGGAAATGGAAAATTTCACCTACTGAATCACTAACAACTTCTTGTTGCATTGAAGGTTTTCTTCTTTTTGGTGTTAAGTCTGCCCCTATTCTTGACATATCAAATAAAAGATAACTGAGGCATTGTTGCAGATATTATTTTTTACTTAAAATTACTTTAAAATTACTTAAAATACCATGTTTATGTATGTATGCACAGGCTTCACAACACTTAAAAAGCCTTCAAATTTAAAAAAGAAAAAAAATCCCACTGGCCCAACCCAAGAGTGACATAAACTGGTACATAAAGTGAGGTTAGAAACTGAATTTCTTATGTTGAAATAACCTGCTTAGATGTTCCACTTTAAGCTAGACAGGAATTGTGCAACTCTGCAGCAAGGCAACACACAGGTGTCTTGCCACCAGAAAAAACAACAGGACAGAAGAAAAGCAGTAGCAGTAGATAGAAAGTAAAGGGGTGTTCATACCCACTCAGTCTCCACAAATAATGTTGCAGTTCTATCATCCTTCGGGGCACTAAGATTAAAGGAGGACAACTGAGAAGTAAAACAAAAAAAAGAAAATGCAGAAATGGTAACTGTTGCATCTGGATAGTTGGCAGATGGCTCTTGAAAGGGTGCTTGTTCATAGTACTGTGTCAATTTAAGTTACCAACATCAAACTTTCCACTTTTAAAAATGACCATTTATGTAAAATCTAATATATAAGCAGATTCCTTTTTATAGTGTTTCATAAAATCAAAGGCGATTAGATCATTTCTATCCTCTCAAGAAATATCATTCCCTCGATGACGTACAGCTACTTCATCTGTTTTCCATTTCCCTGCCTGAGTCTGTTTCATAGCCGTGCTTTTTCAGGATGACTTTAAAAAGAGGCCCTTCCTGACATCATGCAACACGATGTCAAAGCACAACACTATTACAAACCAAACTAATCAAAACTAATTTCTTAATAGTTGCAGTCTCTGAGTAGAGTGGCAGTGATGCTGCTCTCAGCTTTAACTTTGATTATAAACAGATCTGAGTTAATAACATGTCCAATTATGACGGAAACTTACAGCTCAGGACTGAGCAGAAAATTAAGAGTTCCTTCTTGAACAAAAAAGCACATACATACTCATCATCTTTTCAAGCCCTTTTTTGGAATGTGAATAGAATGATATTTTTCAACTCAGTAACTGTTTTATTTTCCCTTTTAAAATATATATATATGCATAGAAAAGCTTTTTTCCCATACAAGCCATGCCGCCTGTACATGAAGGGTTTTATTACAAAACAACCACAGCTCACAGATCTGTCAGAGGAAATGAGTGTTCAGACTTTACCACTTGTATTACTGCTTTTGCAGAACCTCCTCCCCAAAGCCATGTTCTAATTTAAATGGCATAAACCCAATACCCCCTGCATAAACCCACAGAGCTCATGCTTTTCCTTTTGAAAAGGTAAAAAATATTATTCAGCTAATTGTTTAAAACACTGCCAATGAGAATGTATGTTTTTTAACTCATATTACGTATTTATTGGAAAAATGAAGATAAATACAGTTTCAAAATTAGTATCACTAGAACTAAATATATGTCTGAAGATTTGTTACTGGCATGTTCCAACTAAGGAACTTTTTGCTTAGCACTGATGAAGATTACCAAATGTGAATGAGGTGTATGTTACAGCTCTGCTGTAGGAACACAGGAGATGAATGTATCTCTGTATCATAGCTGGAATTTTAGAATAATAGCTGAAGAATGGTCATGAAAGTTTGTTATTTAAGGGATAAAGAAATAAGGAGAGGGTGGATAATCAATATAGAAGGCTGTACACAAAATTATTCTCCCCACAATACTTGAAAACCAATATAATTTGGGCAGAACAGTCAAATATGTAAAAGCTGTTTTTAAAGCAGTAATAGAAAGGCAGGCGTTTCTTCATTTCTATGGAGTCATAGCCATGACCATCACAGCTTGCATAAGGAGCCTATCACGATCTGTAAGCTGCCATCCTGTTTGCTCATTTGCAAATAAAACACTGATAAGAAAAAAACATTTAACAGATTATTCACATGAACACTCCATTTAACATTTACCACTTTCAGACTCCAGCGCTGAGCACATACGATTATTTTTCATGTATTCTTTCTTAATTTTCAAGCGTATAACAACTCATAACCTTGACATAACGGTACCACTGTGTAATTAATAGAGCTAAATGAAGCACTGCCAGTAAATAATCAGTAGACAGTCTTTGATGGATGAGCTGATTCTAATTCAGTCCATTCACTTTCAACTTTAATTAGTGGCATTGTATTCTACAAAGCAAGTGGTTCCTTCATCCATGTGATGATCTAATGTTGTATAAGTGGTCTGAGAACAACTTGTAAGGTGTTGTAATAAATTTGGGAATACAAAGTCACAGTGATTACACATTCTTATATAATGTAATTCTTTAAAAAGAAATAACTAATATAAATTTAGTTCCACTGCAAAAGCCACTGATTTTTAACAAGTACCATACACACCAACAAATCTTGCTAAGACAATTATGAGTTTCAGTGCAGTAGTTCTCTCTCCTTTTTCTATAATTAAACCAACTGATCTGAATTATTAAGTGTATGTTGGTGGAATTTTTTGCAAGACACAAATACAGGCATAAAAATGCTATGTATTTCTACATGAGTACTGATGCAGCACTATACTTAATTTTTTTGGTACTGTAACCCTTGGTCTAGATGCATGCTTGTGGCAGCTGATGACAACTACTAAGCAAACTTTTCACTTTTGAATTACTGGAATTTACAGTAATTTTAGATTATTGGAAAATTTTCTAATAAACATATACAAATTTGAACTACTCAAGGCCACTTAGGTTACAATATGCTTTGTGATCTTGTTCTATACTTTCTCCTGAACATGAATTTACTTTGGTATGTCTCATCCTTCTTCCAGCAGTTCTGCTCTAAAGAGCGGGACAATGCAGAGTTGCAGATTCCTGCAAGCTGTAGCTATTGAGCACATCTGAGTAGAGAAGATACTTGTTAACTTACTACAAAACATCTGATTCAGGTGTATGTGCAACTTACTGAATGCGGGTATTTTGAGAATAGCAGAAAGCAACTCGGGAACCTCAGCAACTCAGTCTTCACAACTGTTCTGATACCTTATCATGAAATAGTATGGGGGGAGACTGTTTTTAAGATTACATTTAATTTTTATCTGTTTCATATTACTTATTAAAAAGGGTGACATTTAAAATGAAGTGACTATAAAATTGTTCTTATGGAAAGTGCCATAAATCTTTTTTATGATAATTTATGTCAAAAAGGGCCATGATATGTTCTCAGCTTTACTGGTCAATTTTCTAAACCCACTTCCTCAGCATGTAAGAGCATATACTTGAAGAGCAAAATCCCACAGAAACTGTTCACTATATGAACACCTGATGAAAAAAACCCCACCCTTACATCAAAAGCTCCCAGTATAGTCCAGATGGTCTGTCTTATTCAGATGTCTTATTCAGACATGAAACGTGTAAAGAACAGCTCACATTATTTTTATCTTTTTGCTGACATGTATGTACACAGATACACAATGCCATAAAAATATCATTGTTTGAAAACACACTGTAATGTTAGAAACTACCAGGACCACAAAACATTCACACTGCAAGTGCATTACTAACAAATGACCAAGAGGATGTTCTTCCTTTTTTTCTTCCCCTGTCAAGATTCAAATGCCTTCCAATGCCTGTTGCAAATTGCTTTTGATGCAGTGTAGTACGATCTGTTGTTACACAGTTTTCTGACATTCCAATGAAAAACGTCAGCCTGATTCTCAAGATGTGGTCTACGTACAGGCAGGTGCTGCCAGGGACCTCCTATTCAACAATTCAGTGATTGCAGATCACTTAGGGGCAGTTCTCCTGCAGGTGTCTAACAGCTGAATGAAGAGCAACCCCAAGTCTCAATCCTGAATGGAAAATACCTATCTCAGAAAAATTTTTCAAGAGCGTTTTCGGTCCATGAGAGAACCATTTGCTCTTCACAGTGGGAAGATGATGCAACAATGATTTCACTTGAGAGAAAGTTGGTTTCTGGACTTTCTTTCAGAAATACTCTGAAATGAGATGAAGCAAACATATTCCTCACTGTACTACCAAACGTTGTGGTCACCGTAAAGGCTTGCTGATCCTAATCACCCTAGTGTGGCTGAGGCATTTCTAGTTATCAGGACTCAACATTTCTTCCCAAGATGATGTTCACATTTCACATTAAAGCAAGAAACTCACCTCCTTTTTTTTTTTTTTTTCCCCACACAGCTCTTGCCTCCTAGGTTATTTATGGATTTTGCACCGTTAGTGACCCAGGGCATTCCCCTGTACAGGCGCAGGTCCACACATCCTTGGAAATCCTCTGGCTTATTTATCTCTCTTACTGAAATACCCGAGGCTCTGGCATTTCCATACAACTGTCATCTAAATGAGTAACGGCTGGGTCAAGACTTGCCAGGAAACTCCTAGTTGTCATCAGGACATCCTCTAGCAGGGTCCAAGTGACTTGGATGGTATGTCTCCAACACAGACATCTGTGGGGTGGCTACCTGCAACTTCATCTGCTTCTTCATCAGACACAACATCATTTTGGAGGCCTTGGCATGCTCAGGTGGATCAGTAAATCATAACATGGTTTGTATGAATTACTTTGAGGCCTTCTTCCAAGTAAAGTTACAGGAGGAAGTAAAAGCTGCTTATCTTGCATATAATGTGAATATATACAGACTCTTTGATTGATAAATATTATTCAATCAGTAATCAGAGTTCTTCAATAGAAAGTCTAACATAGTTACTAATATACTTGACTAATACAGATTTTACATTTGTCTCTTCCCTTTCCTTCAAAGTCCTTTGAGGAATAGAGAGAAGGAACTAAGATAGTGCTGTGAGTGCTCTCCCCAAGATACTGATGTGCTGAATATAAGTGTTCCTTGCACAAGATACCACAAAAATGAAAATATTTGGGTCTCACATCTTAATGCAGACATAGACTACGCAACACCAGGGACTTCCTAGTCACTGGGAAGAAACTTCTCTATTCTCTCCATATTTAATACATGCCTTTGAACATTTCATATTCCAAATATTCCAAAGTATTCTAAATAGGCAAGGAAGACATAATGGCTAAGTAACCTGTGACTCTCAGTCATTCATGATTATATGGAGTGCTTCACAAATCACTTGTATTTATAATGATGTCCACAGAAAGAAGAAATGGCACCATCTATTCTGCAAGCAGAGTAGATAGCCATGAAGATTAAAAAATCTTCACTGATTTTAGATGTCTGACCTGAGACATTATGACCTGTTTCACTGAGGAGTCAGCACTCTGTAATGCTTTAATATTCAAAATGCATTTCCCTCTGGCTTCAGCTGTATGTGCTCTGAACTCCTGCAAATTGTGCCTCCAAGGTACCTAGCTAAGCACTCAGCAAACTAGTGACCTCCTTTCCAAACTCTGGTTGGAGTGACTGACTTGCTTACCTGCACAAAACAGCTCTCTGGGAGAGGCAGGGATAGAATGCAAACCACAACAGCAACACTGAATGGCTTTGGCATGTCCCTTCTTCTGATCCTGGTCTTACTCTATCACTTTCAATTTTACAACTGAGGTAGTAGTAAGTTTCCTATACTGTATGCTCCTGATTCATCATCCTGATTCAGTATGCCCTGTCTACTGAACTATAAAAGAACTTCTATAAAAAAATCCAAACCATAATAGTGTAGCTTATCCTTCCTTCTTAATACGTGCAGCACAACAAGGTGGGATTAAAGTTGCATCTTCTAACTTTTGAATACTTTGGATACTCTTAGTGTGAGGAAGAGATGGAGGGGGAAGATGACAATGCACATGTGTAATTTTCCAAGTTCCAAAAAAGAAGAAGAAATCTATACCTTACCCAAATAATGTGATATTATATTGAAGCTCATGAGTCAGAGAAACAGCGGAGCCACAAGGTTGACCACTCAGGCATCTGCCGCTTGAAACTAATGGAATAACAGGAAACAGTAACATCACTGGAGATGGGAGCCCATAGCACTGCTCCAGTGCCTTCTACCTAGCCCCAGTCACCAGACTCCACAGTATCGCAACAATTACCTTGACAAGTTGAACCCTGGGTTTGTGTGGTGGTTTGACCTTGGCTAAATGCCAGGTACCCACCAAGTCGCTCTATCACTTCCCCCCCCTTTCCCCTTTTTTCTCAATAGGGCAAAGAAGGGAAAGAAAATAAGATAGGAAAACAAAACAACCCTTGTGGGTAAAACAACAGCAGTTTTAATATAAGCAAAGCGAAGCAAAGGTCCGCGCGCGGAAGCAAAAAAAAGAAAACAGATTTATTCTCTACTTCCCATTAACAGGCGATGTCGGGCCTTCTCAGGAAGCAGGGCTCCAATACGCGTAGTGGTTGCCTCGGAGGGCCAAGGGTGACCCCACCCCCTTCCTCCTTTCTCCCAGCTTTATACTGAGCAGACGTCATATGGTATGGAATATCCCTTTGGTCAGTTCGGGTCAGCTGTCCTGGTTCTGTCCCCTCCCAAGATCTTGCCCACCCCGTCCCACTGTGGGGGGGGAAATGTCAGAAAGAGCCTTGGTGCTGTGTAAGCACTACTCAGCAGTAGCCACAACACCAGTGTGCTATCAACACCCTGCCAGCTCCCAGCATAAAACACAGCACCATGAGGGCTGCTACAGGGGAAAACCAATTCTGGCTCAGCCAGACCCGATACAGTTTGACACTCAGCCTCACAACTGAGGTACCTCCAGTCACACTGAGTCCCAAAATGCAGGAAAGCGTTCCCCTTTTATCTTCTTTGTCCATTCTGCTTCTTCCCTACATTCTTCCTCTTTTGGACCCACTTCAGTCTCCCTCTTTGCACAACTTTCACCAAAGATCTTTCTCCTCCTTTATGCCCTCCTCTCACATTGGCAAGAGTGAGTCTCCTCCCCTAACCAGACTGAACATCAATCATCACCTGTTCCCTTATCCTCATTGGTTCAGCTTGACTCTTTCAGCAGTCAACTGCGTTTTCTGATTTACCTTTTTCCCCTTCTCTAACCATAAGTGATGGCTCATTTCTCCCCATTTTGCCGATCACCTGTAGGTATTACTGAAAGCACAAGAGTTGTCATTTCAAGTGCCTAAGCGCAGCCTGGCCCCCAGCTACCCACAGCCACAGCATCCTTCCGAGGCACAGCATTCCCGACAGAGCATCCACAGTAGCCCTGCTGGGAACACAGGTAAGCATTTCAGAAAAATTTAAGCTGCTTAGTGAACACAAAAATCTTCAGAGGTTTTAGCTTTTAAGCTCCCCTTCCAGCCTCTACAGAATATATATAAAGTATAGACTATAAAATGCTATATGTCTTTCCCCGTTAAGGGGGAATGCTATGTTTCTCAGCCAAATTTGTACATATTTTACCAAAAATGTCTTCCTCCAAAGCATACATGTATAACAGCATTCAAAGAAAAGGCCTTCAATTTTTTTCATAGCCTGTGTAAAGATAGCATTTTCCCCTAATTTCCTATGTAGAATGATGTCTGCTGTAATAAAAACAAATAATAAAAGTAAAAAAATAACACTATTTACAGTATGGAAAAATCTTAGTACCAACTAGTAAGGATTAACACAAGTAGCTGAAACCCAGGATTTTATAATGAGAAGTGTTAGGCAACCCTAAAAACAGACCATCAACCCTCCTTATAAAAATACGCAGTTCATACAATTAATTTAATTTACAAAACAAATTATAAGGAGAAGATGGAGACAGAAAAGCAAAAGGCAGTAAGTTTACAGATGTCAATTCAAGGTCTGCTGAAAAGCTGCAAGAAACAGCAAGGATGAAGTGGGAGGGCAGGTAGAGATGATGGGAGCACTCAAGTGCACTGAAAAGAGCAGCAGCTCTGGTATATTTTATTCGATCAGACTGGCAATCTACACGAATAAACAACATCAAAGGGATTTTTGTCCAATTTTTTAACAAAATAAGGAAATCAGCAGGCATGCCTCTGTGTACGTGTTTCCCACCACAGCTTCTGAAACAGCTGTACAATTTCAATCCAGTCTGACAAAAAGGATAAGGGAATCCAAAACATTAAGTCTTCTTTCTGTGAAGCTAGCCAGCTGGGTAAAGAAGAGAGACCCTATTGCTGTCCTGCCTAGTGAAGGGCTGAAAATTCAGTTATCAGACATGAGAAAATCCACTTATATGCAAAACAAATTAATGAAAAAAAAACCCAAAACAACACCAAGCTCCCTTTATTTCACTGTTCAAGGAACTCTTTTTCCTTTTTCTTTTCTTTTAAATAAATAATGCCATTTACAGTTACACTCCATACTGGCATATGTCTTTAATGTAGACATATATGTCGTTTAACATAAAGACTCTTTCTGTCTTTAACATCTTATTTTTTCATTTTTCCATGTGCGTGTTTCAAATGAGTTTGCTTCAGAAAGGGCCATATTCTACTTCACCTCGCCGTGGACAGCACTAGTTGAGCTTCATCACTAACAGTGAGATTCAGGTAAAATCCTGTAATTTGGAGAATTAACCTTTACTCTGTGACAGCCTTTCACAGTGTCACACAGATGATCACACCAAAAATTAAAACATATTGCAAAAGAAGGCAGCTAACAAGCAAGGGCTGACTGTATTGCCTCTACTACTTCTATGAATTTGAAATGAAACCACTGATGTGTTCTACAGACCAGCATACAAAATAATTCAGTTTGTATATAGAAGTACTATTTCACCCTGAAATCCCTTTATCCCTAGGCTCTCCATACACCCCACTGTATTTTGCACATCAAGGTCTATGCTGACCTTGCATTAGAAGAACGTGAAGTCATTGGCTCCAAAGAATCAAGCCCTCTGTACTTTGGTATATAACCTGAGAGACTATTTCCCATCTCAGTATGATCTTGCCTAATTAAACTAATCTATGCAACACACATTGCTTTAGAAGAAGGAAATCAATACTGGGAACATCTTTTCTGAAACACCTCTGACTTGTCCATGAACACAGTTTATTTGATTCTAATGCTACTAGGCTTCAGAGAACATGGCTCTGTTTTCCTGACATTTCTGAGAGGCAGCAGTGATGGAATATGGGATGCTAGTATACTATATTGCAATATGGTGATTTACTTGAATAACTTACATTTGGTGAATTTGAATTAAAGAAGAAAGATATTGTGGAAATTTAATTCTTAGTTGTGCTTCTTAATGCCTGTACATTAGACAGGGAGCTTTCAGTAAGTATGAGGAAATTAAAAAAAACCCCCAAACCGTCTTCTGCTGTTTATAGAAAAGTAGGTGAAGTTGAGCACCTAAGTGTAAGGGAAGTTCTAGTATTACAATATACAATATACAGATTGTGGAATTAGGGAAGGTTGGTTTTGTTTGGGTATGAACTTCTAAGTACAGCAAGGAGAAGTCTACAAAATCTAACTGTGGTCTTCAACACAAACGTGAAATCAGCTTGTGTGTCCCTGCACATGAGGGAAGGTAAAAGGGTAATTAACATAGTACGTGAAAAAATGAATGGGTTTTATTAGTCCTGGTAACAAGATATTGTAAGTCTAACCTACACTGTGATCAAGCCAAGTGTGTAAGTTAATCAAGACCTTCACTAAAGTATTTCTGTTAACACTTTCATCTTACCAGTGGGAATTATTTATAAAACTGTTTTCCACTGCTAGCATGACAAGGTGATCATTAACACAGCACAGACCATGCGAAGGAACAAAATTAAAAAAGCATGCAAAAGTGGCATTACACTGGTACTGTAAGCAAATGCCATAAATAATTCTGCTCCTCAAGGTGATTTCAACAGTCTTGCTCTAAATCTAACAAATCAAAAGCCCTTTATAAAAAGTCTAATTCTCAAAATTTAAATTTCTAGGCTTGTTTAACTTGACTTTCTCGTGCATAAGAAATCAATTTGTTCAACCAAGCCAGTTTTGAGTTCCTCTCGTAAGAGCTCATTTGGAACTGATTATAGGTAAAAAAAAGACGTTTGAGTTTTACACATCTTAGGTTTTGAAGTAAGAGCCCATTGTGTCCCACAACTGCTTCCCACCTCCCCACCAAAACACCAGGAATTAAAGCAACTAAATCAGTGGGAAGGCTATGGCTCAGGGAATTGGTGATACAATAAAAACACCTTTCATTCTAGGGTGCTGTTTTGACTCTTGGCACATGTAGGTACTATCTCGGTCATTAAAAATGCCGAGTGCTGACTTAAGTGAAAACAAGCTGGTGGTTTAGGTTAGTTTGCAAAGGTATTTGTATTCCCTAACTCACTCCCACCCACACATACACAAATGAAATTCTGTGTGCAAAAACCTGCCTGCAGAGATGTATCATATCTCCCCATTGTTGGTGAAATACCTCTCAGTGCAAAATGACACTACAAACAAATACCAATATCCTACATGCATGTCTTTCACAGGACAAATATTTTGCACAGGGCTCTGCACAGGTTTTCAGTATTGTTCTTTCAGAGGTGGTATCTTATGATGCAAAGGGCAGAACAAGAGGAAATTTGCACTGTTGATATCTGTTCAATCTCCGCTGCTGAAAGACTGAGACCTTCATTCTCCACAGCTGTTGATTAGCATTTTCCATAAGCAAAACACGAAAAATAAATTTATTATTTCCCATAGCATTATACATGCACTTCTTAGCATACATTTTTGTATTCTTTCTATATATAATACAGGTATTTAAATTAACATTTCATATATTTAGCTTAAATATGAACAGTTTGCAAACTAGATGTCTACAGTACTGAGACAGACTTCTAAAGTTTTGCGCATTTAGGGCTGTGAGGTAACAAGGGTATGGAAATCATGAATTGAAAACCTGTAAAATCTAGCAAGCTCTCCAGCCCATCACGTGATTTCAGCAGGTATCTTAGCCTTTATAAAGAACACCATGTGTGTATGGGTGTGCCTACCCAGGGCTCTCCCAAATCGTTCATATCAGAACTTCTAGAATACGGTTCTCAGCTGCACTGTACGTGAAGTTGATATTCAGGATACCAAAAACATCAGAGATGTTGGGCCACATTAATTTGGACTTCTGCATCTGAAGCAATCTGAGAAGGAGGGAGGCAGTTGCAGGTCATGGGTAACTAAAGCCTTTTTGTGCACAGTCCCAGTTAGAACAGCACCTGTTTTGTTCCAGCTCTCACCTGTGCTGGGTAATGAATGATCGAAAAGTTACCACCAACGTCCATATCCTGATTTTCAACTGTGTCTAACCCCTGGTTGGATGCTCTGAGAAAGTGAGCTCCCTATAAAAGGAAATTTTCTTTTAAATTGTATGCAACTCCCTTTCATCCCTCCAGTGTTGTTCTTTTCCCTATTCTCTTTTCCCAATTCCTAATCATTAAACAATTCTTGAAGTAACAGGATTTCTATTGTTGTTCGGCTGACTGTTTTGCAACACAATGTGGCTTAATTTTTTTTTTTTTTAAATAACTGTCCCCTATATCAAATCACTCAGATCTGTAGCCATTGGTCTTTCAAAAAGAAATCTCTTGGGACAGCTTTACCCTTTCATAGCAGCAGTGAAACAGGAGCAGTATTAATAAAATTAGAGAACTGCAGCAACTGGTCAGAATGCAATTTGTGCCCTGACTTTATTTTTACAGATGAAGGGACCGCTACAACATTATTATTGCAAGTTTCATTTCATTTCTTTGAAACAATAAAATTGGAGTCCATTTATTCAAATAATATATATAATTCAAATAATACAAATAATTGGTATAACAAGAGCTGAATATAGTAGCAAAATGTCATACAGATTGTAGGCCATGTCCTGCAATCTTCATATATCATGGAACCTCTATTATCTCTCTAAATAAATCTCTTAAAATAATATTTCAGAACTCTAGATATGATTAAAAAGCTGAACATTTTTGTTGATTCTTAGCATACCCACAATTAGCAACATAGAATGCCAGCTACAAAAAGCAAGCAAGAAACCACAACAAAAATCCACAACTACTCTTCAAGACCTAGCTATAAAAACTAGTCAAGGTAGGGTGGACAATACAATTTATTTTCACCTGGTGTTCCTTGACATTCTTTCACACCCTTGTGAACAGAGTACTTTTGTTCCAAAGCCCTACCTCTTCTGCACTTCCAGCTCGTTCACAGAAAGCACAAAATAGCTCTGTTCAGAAGATTGTGATCAGTCCCTTCAGTTTTTGTTTACTCCTGGTGAGGCTGATTTTGCACAGTTTACTGGCCTGGCTTGCAAAACTATTTTTTCAGAGAAGATAATTAACACTGCTACTTACTTTTTCTATAATTAATCCAGGAGTAAAAAGCAAACCAATAAAAGAAACACACACACTTTTTTTTTTTTTAACCACTAAAATACCATAGATATCTCTCAGAAAAAAAGTGCAACGTTTTAAAAGCAGAGGGTGATCAACAGTGGTGCTATTTTGCTTTGTTTCAAAAGGGCGCACACTTGTTAAGCTATCAGGGACAACACTTTTACAGTATGTATCAGAAAACCCGGTTTCATAAGCCCAGGAAGTTTCATAAAAAACTGCAGGAGGGCGTGAACTCACTTTGGCTTCAACTAAATGGTTCTTCATTAATATTATACTCAGACACAAAGACTCCAAGTTTAGTAGGTAGGCTGTGGATAGCAAACAGCTTCCTCTGTGCTGGCTTTGTGACTAAAGAGGAAAGAACTGGCACCAGAAAGAAAAAAAAAAGGCAGTCAATATATCCAGTGATGGGTCCCTGAGCCCAAAGGTCATTACCAAAGAGCTATCTGAACAAAAATATTTGAGCCTATTTTCTATCTTTTTCAGCCAACTTTTCTCTGTATCTAAGGGCAACAGCTAAACATTATTCAAGAGTCACAATTAAACCAGGAAACAATCATATTACAAATGCAATCTAAAAGACTTCCCAATTGGATCTTCCAAAAGTTTTCATAACAGGAGATTTTTTTAGGGTATAAAACTAGAATGTCAGACATAAAAGAAATATTATTATAAAGACCCAAAATATACCTATTAGCACAAAAATATGATACAACTAGGCTACAGGTCAAATCTGCTCCTGAAACAGCCCTAAATGTATTCTAGCAGAGACACCAGATGAATTCGTTTACACTCCTAGACCTCAATTCTTTCATCCTTGTATTTGACCTGTAATTGTTACCTTCTTGGAACTATTACAACAGATGTAAAAAAACCCCAAATTACAGCTTCTAGCCACAGCAAGTATTTCATAATCTCTACCACGTGTCAATTTGCTTTCTGGAATAAACTTCTTAATGTAAGGTCACCATAGTCATCAGGTAGTCACCAACTAGCACAGGTATTTACCATCTGTTTAGTTTGCCAGGATTTAAATGGTCATCGTTATACATTTGTCTCCCTGCACAAATCCTACTCTGTGCATGTGTGTAAGGAAGTATTCACCATTAAAAGTATGGAAGGGAAAAAAAGATGGAGCCAGAGGTATGGTCCCTTAAGCAGAAGGCTGAACAGTCAACGTTTCAAGGAGAAACTTGTCCTGTTTCTCTGTGAACCCTAGTCTACTTATGATCCTACAATTACAGATAGCATAAGTGCATTATCAGTGATGTTACCTTCCATGGTTTACAGTACTTTTCAGTAACATCTAGTGCACTTCACCGTGCAGAGTGTTCTAGTAATTCTCGGCAGCACACCCGCTGCCTCCCTCGCTAGGACCTGCTTCAGAGGATTCCCAGAATACACACGCAGCTGTTTGACCTTTCCTCCTGTCCTCAACATGCCTTATCTAATATAACCGAAGAGATGTCATCACCTTAAAGTGTCTCTGAATACAAAGTTCTACACCATATTTAAATATAATACCACAAACTGCTGCCACTACTTTATACCTCTCCACTGAGGCTGCAAGAAGTAATGCTTTTAACACAGGCTATTACACAGACTCCATGCACAATCTTTTGAAAATAAATTTCATTTGTAGAAAATCATCTCATTCTGCAACAGAAGCAGCTCTGCCTTGCTGTGATTTTTTTTTCTGCTTTTGATTGTATCACATCTTTATCATACTCTCTTCGCCTGGATGGGTCTTGTCTGTGTGCCTTTTCTGCTTTCCACTGCTTAAAGGCCATTTGGATAAATGCCACCTCCCATTTAAATCCTAATATTCAGCTCAAAAGACTCCTCTTTCATAGCAGGCTTAGAAATCTAGTTCTGTTTAGTGAGCTGCACATCTATCTTATCAGAATGCAGTTATCAAGAAGACTGTCAAAGCAGAAGAAATTCTGGAGCTGATCCCAGAAAAAAATTTCATTAACCTTCCTTCCACTTGTCCCCAATACAAGGAACATAAACATATTTTGGCTAACACGATTAGCAGTTTTCCATTAGTAACCCAGACGGTGCTGTGAGAACTTCTGGGCCATTCCCAAGCACCCGTGGCATATCACAAGATCTGACTGGGAGATTTTTCTGACCAACAGATTCCAAAATTATAAGAGACTCTCAAGATATCTTGAAAATCATGGACAGCAGTAAGTATTTTTTAAATGCTCTTTCCAATTTGCTGTTTTTTTTCCCCACCCAGTGCAGTAGGAATGACTGAAATTGATCCAGTTGTGGGAAGCTCTTAACTTTCTGCACCATAGCACCTGATGTCATGTACCTAAAATGAAGATGTCCAATCTTCTGTATGCAGCTGTAACCATCCACAGCACTACCAACCAACCTCCATTTTCAGACTGGCTAGTGGAAGAGCTCCAGACAGCACAGCTCTTTCTACAGACAAATTCTAACTTTGTGCTTTTTGCAACCCCTCCATCAAATCTCTAAATAGAGAAGAAATTAAAATCTCAGAATAGAGAAGAAAATGTACAAGTTTGACTTAAATCAAGAAAAGGAAATCACCTACAATCCTGCCACAGACTCGTTAATGCATCCTCAAACCAGTTTGCGTGCATGCAGTTCCTGAGTTTATGTTCAGGTAATTGCCACTTATTCCTCAAAGCTAGGCACCTGCCAGAACTGGTTTTAAGAGCCACAACTAAAGGAGTTGTCTGGGGCCTCAGGGGTCTATTAGCCTAACCTGGACATCAGGGCAAGTCATCTAGTGCATGAGAAAAGTTGAACCCTACACATAAATCTTTGTCCAGGATCAGAGCAACCTGACACTTGTTTTATTCACCACAGTCTTCATGGCTACGCCAGCGTGGAAGCAAATCAAAAAGTGGTGAACCTGTCCCCAAGTTTGGCAAGAGGATGAACACATTAGTCATATGAAAAGGGGAGTTCTTAACAGCTTGTTAGCATCTCTCCTTTATGTGCTTCATCAGGAGAAAGACACAGCAACTTAAAAGCTGCATATTGCACACAGCAATGGTGCACAGGTTGTAACCCACAGTTATTTTCCATCTCCAGTCCCACAGTATGAACTTAGCGCTTTGTAAGTAAACAGGTCTGGGGAGAGGAGGGTTAACTCAACATGCTGATGAACTAAAGCTTTAAGAAATCTATTTAACACATTTACCCAATAGTAAACATGCAGAAGAAAAGCTCCTTTTGCTATGGCCAAAGTTGCACGTACTTCAAGGAATAGTTTGAAAACAGTTTCAAATGCCAACAAGCAGTTTAGGTAACAAATAAAGTAAAATATGTTTCTTTACTGTTTTCCATGCAATATGTGGGATGCTCTTATCATGCAGCTGAACACTATCAATGACAATGGTATTTTTAGCATTTTAGGTTTGCCCAGCATTTACTCTTAGCTGTTTCACTAGCAACTGGAGCAGATTAAATCTGAGCCACTTGTCCTGAAATACTTCATGGATCAGTTGTAAAGGACATTTGGGGTACAAGTTTTGGGATCATGCCAGTCACCCATGATTTGCTGATATCACCTGTGGTGTTGATGATGAATGCCAGACCATTGTGCTGCATTAACATCACACAGACTGCATTATCTCTTATCTCTCACACAAGTGATTTAGTAGATCTTCGTAGGGCACATATGTATGAAAACTCTGCACAGCTTTAGGTTCACTGAGGAAGATTTTTGGAGAATAGGAACAAGAAACATAAATCTGAGTAGAATTTCTTCTTGTCTCTTTCAAATGTTAATATAGTTAGTCTGATGTTCTTTTAACTTCTTTCCTACCTCTGCTAAGGCTTATTTACAACATCACCCCCCCAAAAAAACCCATGCAGGTAAGCCTTCTTGCACACACCTTCACAATAGAGACACCTACTCTAGATTGATGAAGAAGTTTATTTTTAATTTACCTTCTATATTCATGATCTGTGAAAAAAACAGAGGCACAAGAAACAAGCAGTTTTGCTCTTCTTCATGCCAAGGAGACAGCATGTTTCACAAAGAGAAAGGTTCTACTCAGTCAAATGCTGAAGTCTAGAAAGGAATTCAAAGTCACCTTGAAAATGCTTTAGTTCTTTAATATAATTAAACGATATTTTTCTCCCCCCCCCCCTTTTAACTTCTGTCTTTACTCACATTTATAGTCTCTAGTCAATAAGCAAAATAAAAGTTGCTGGAAGGCTCCTACATGCATTTAGTCTGATACAGTAAGATAGGGCTGAGATATCATAGGCCACTATACACAGAGCAATACCCAACAATGAAGTCTTCCACAAGAATGTCAATCCAGTCTGCTTTGTAGAACAGTGCCACTCCCTTCCCAAGACCCCAAGAGGATGTCCTTCAGCAGGGGAAGTCAGCTTCTTTAAACAAGCCAGCTAATAATATTTTTTTTACTGGTGAATCAAAAAATAGGACATCTGTAATTTTCACTGATTTTTTTTTTTTTTTTTTTTCTGAAGATAAAAAGTAGAATCTTATCAGGAAGGAAACAACCATCAAGAGAAGAAAACAGAGCTTTGCATTGCCTTCTGTTCAGAAACTCCTGGCACCGATATCATCTATTGCTTATGTCTTGAGCATGTGAAATGGGAACAGAAGGAACAGGACTCATATACCTGAATTTTGGATTAGATCAGCAATGTGTTTAAAACTGACTATATCATTTATAGCCCCCATCCTATTCTCAGAATTACTTAAGAACTAAGAGAAATAACAACAACATTGGATTGATTTTCAACACTTACAACGTACCCAGTGACGGTGGTGCTCAGAGTGGCCATTTACCTAGGTTGTGCTGAACAATGCTCTGCTGCAGACACACAGCTCCAGTCCATGAGCTAACTTGCTCATCTCTACACAATCCTGCTATTTCACAGTAAACGTTGAAGTTTCCTGAATGCCTAGATTATATTCAAGAAGAATATTTAGGCTGCTATATCATTCAGGCACTTTCAAAAGTTCGTGAATCTAATCACTCAAGTTCATGAATCTAATTGCTCATCTAAGCTTGATTCAGCTCAATTTTAAAAATCAGCTAAATTGGTGCTAATGCTGACAACACTAAAAATGCACTTAAACCCATTTAAGGTTAATTTGGTAATTTACCAACATAAAGGTTCAGCTGACTAAAGGTATTTTTTCATATATAATTTTACAGAATTGCACTGGCTTAGCAATAACAGCAAAAAATAGTTTATTCAAACTTCTCTAATACTGACAAGCTCATAATTTTACTTAAGGTAATGTTTCTCTAAATAAAAAAAAGCCATAGAAGAAAATGACACCAGTGAATAAAATTTTTGTTCTAGCACTCAGTTACTTGAATTTTTCAGGATATTCAGAAAAGCGATCATCAGCAGAGAAAGAAAACTCCTATTTCCCTGATTTAAATGATCTTCCTTCTTGTAAGGAGTAACCCTCTTGGATAAGAAATGCTGCTGTGAATAGGTCTAGACTTTACACAGCCATGGGTCACTAATTCAATTAGATTTCAAAGCAGCTATTCTACATTTACACTGAATACAATACTTCCTGTACCCTCCCTCATACTAAAAGGAATAAAACAATCCCCCAGAAGTTTACACCTCAATGCATGAGGAAACAACAACAAAGTGTACATACAATACCTTGAGTTACAGATGGGGTTTATATTGTTCAAGTTATTAGGGAAACCTTAACTACCTGCTAAGTTAGTATTTTTAGCAAGAATAACAAAAGGTTTTCTCCTTTCTAGTGAGATAGGATTCTGTTTGACCTGCTCTGCTCAGACTGCTGTCAGCCAACCTCAGTAACTTCCCCTTGTGATTATGAGCTTTTACATGTCTTACAAAATTAAATCAAGCTTCTCTGTATGAATAAAAAAAAAATTAAATGAACTTTGCTGGTAACAGTGGAAGTCCTTGCCTTCTTTAAAAAAATAGTAGATTTTGTAGGGGTTTTCTTAGGGGGTGAAGGGTAGGGTAGAGCAAGGATAGGAGCCCTGCTGTGTATCAGTGTTTGTACTTCTGTGCTTTTCTCCTTTCAAACGAAAATGGGGGCAATTTTCATAGTGTTCTTGTATCACGTTTGTTACCCTGTATTTCAGACTCTGCAAGGTTACTGCTCTCATAATTTGAGTGATCCAAAGCTGCATGGATTAGTTACTTGAGGAAATTGAGGGGTTTGCCCTCACTAAAAGCCATGAGGGAATAACAAGAAACCAAGTTTGTATTCTCTTCCAGGAGCTCATATAACATTTCAAAGAATTACACAAGATAGGAGCTGTTACTGGAAGTGAAACCACACTAATAGACGTGATCATTTGCCTCCAGTTTCACCAGCTATAAATGACCTGAAAATACCTATTATTTGACACTGTCATACTGCTACACATTTGTAATGTTACTCAGCAACATATATGTAAAGGAAAAATGTCCTGTAACAACTATATGTACAACCTATGCAGATAACTTTGTTATTATTAACGGTCCAACCTTACGTATCTTACTCTGCTACAGCAGAATACAAATTCAGTCTCGCTCCAGCTGTTACACAAAAGTATACACCCTTTCATACTCTTTCACAGGAAAACCAGATGCCAGCTTGTATCATGCGTGAAGGGCAGGGGCAGTTGTCAGGCTATAATCAGGGATTCCTTTGGATCTCACATATAAAAGAAACACTTAAGGTGTTGATTCCCGAAACTGGCAATACAGTTCTTCTGTACTACCTTACATGCTGCGTACACAGCAAGAGAGAGAATTTTGTGAAGAGTGGTATAATGATGGCAATGACAAAATTTCTGGCAAGTCCAGTGCTTGGATTTTGTGGAAAGCATTCCCACACTCTGTACAGCGAATTAACAGCAGTAAAAGGTGAAACACACCATAATGTATTTCTACAACACAGTATTGCTGGAAATGTAATCGCTACTAGGACACAAAAATTTTTGATGCACAAATGAAGCTGAAATGGTAATAGTCTCTTTACTCTTTCATGTTAGCTAGTAGGAATGGCAATGAAATAAAATGGAAACAACTGCAGAATGTATGAGAATGGGTTTCTAAACATCCATTCCTCTTTCTGATCTCGAGTCATATTTCTTTCTGATCTCATGATAAAACTGCTGGGCCACTATACTTGTCATTGTATAATGGAAATGCAAAGTCAGTCAATATAAGATATCCAGCAATTTGTTATCAAATAAAAGGTTTAAAGAGAGCTGTTTTATGGCTTCTAATGAATTTCAGTGCATCAGCTTAGATATTTTAAAATCAGTGTTGTGATGAAAGAGCAGACTTTCATTATATGAAAACTGAGAAAAAATAAGTAGATATTTGAATGTAATTTAAAAATTGCCAGGACAGAGAGCACTGGTGATCCATAAAAACCTCAGACTCAAACATATTGCATACTCTCACATGCACACGAAAAGAAAGGGGGTAAATGGAAGTAACAAACAACATTCAGAGACAAGCTTATTTTAATCTGGTTGTAAACAAAAGCCACAGGGGCAAAACTCCTTGCCCTGCTCCCCCAAAAACTAGATAGCAAAGCAAAAAAAGCAAAAGGAGTTTCATGGGGGAAAAAAGAGATCACAGGAAGAAACAATAATTATGTAAAATGGAGGTGGAAAGAAATTGGATTCTATCTTTTCAAAAGCAGCATTCTTTGCTAGTCACAGATGAAAGACACTGTTTTCATTAAAAGCAGTTCAAGTGAAAGAACAGGAAGGCACAACTAAGTATAACTAAGGGGTTAACATAAGTTTGGGGAGGGTGTCCCTATCCCAATTAGGAACACAGCAAATAAAAAAATAATTATTTCCTTGATTATGGCGACTTCTGCTTTACAAAGTGATAAGCTGTAACAGCATGCACTGAAGTGACCTTTGTAATTAGTTAGTAGGACAGAGCCCTCATCCAGTTACAGGGCAATATCCCTTGGCACAGGGATACAACCAGAAAGAAGGAAGAAGATACAAGGAGCCAGAGAAAAAAATCCAGCATTGTATTGTGTACATACATTATTATACATTGTATAAAGTACCATCCTGAGACATTTGAGAATGCCCCCCCAAAGGCCAGCGTCGGGGACCTGAGGCACACACATGCAGAGCTTCTTGATACTAAAGAGAGCTGTAGCTGGGACTACATAAATTGCCAGAGCTGTGATGAGAGTGCTGGAATCAGAATTGCAGGATTTAACAGGAGATGAAAGCTGTCTGTATCCCTCCTTTTACCTTCTCCTACCCCATAGCAGTGTGCCTGAACAGTGCTAGCTCAAAACCACATCTGCCACATGAGCACATTCCTGGCTACTTCTATCTACAGTAGTGGCAAACACACATTTTAACTGACTTTCCTTATTTTTTTTTTTTTTAAACCACAGAGCTGCTTTATCTCCAGTCTAGCGGAAGTTCACATGGAGATGGCCGACTAATTTCAACTGACTGCAGACAAGTCTGTACAGGCGTTACTGAGTAGCACAGACCAGTAGGGACCACCAGTGAGAGATGAGCTTGGTAGCAAATTCCAATTTATTCACAACACATGGAAGAATGCATCAGCAAAGACTCTCAAAGTGAAGCACATTAATTAGTTAAGCCTACTCAAGTTTTGTGGCTATTTTAAAATTAATAGGGTTGAGTAAACTAGGGCATGCAGACAAAAAGGCCCACATCCTCAAAAGCACATTGTGGGTACAGAGAATTGTCTTTGTTGATCTGGATATAAATGGATTTCCAGGTCTAATAATGAATCAATGAGTTGCACACTGTTTCCCAGATTCCTATCTCTCTGTGATCAGGCTATTATAATGACCTGGGATTCAAAGAGTGCCTTCCACTACATTATATTAGATCAAAGCTGGTATTAAAGAATATGAAAGTATGTGACAGTTGACTCATCACAGCAAGAACCATAAAGTTGAATACTGCTGTTGTCTTTTTTACATACCCATGTAACCACATGCAAATTATACCAAGAACAGTAAAATCAAAATAATAAATCATGGTGGGTGTCAAACATCATAACTTGCTGTTATCTTCCATGGTATGTGTTTATAAGAGACGCATGGTTCACTTTACAGTTAGCAAGATGTTTGTGATTAGAAGAGAAATACTTTTGTCTCCTAACTATCCAATAATGTTTAAAAGTAAAGAAAAGTTAACATACCTGTTCCTTTACTGCTCTTTCTTTCAGACTGTGCCACTTGTATAACCTCAGCAGCAGCATCCCTTACTACCAAATCTTCATTCTGCAGCAGTAGAACCACACATTTCCACATAGTAAGGGTATCAGTCAGCCCTGTGTTTATTTATGGAGGAAAAATTAGAATTCTATTTCTTATGTGCATTCAAAGAAGTTACAGAGCTCTGTGTCCACACCTAAACACAACAAACGCTGTGAAACACTGAAACATGGGCAGGAGAGATGCATCGGCAAACCACGAGGAAGACAACTGGCAATATGATCAAAATGTTTTCAGCATATGTGAACTTCACCTAGGTGGTTGACTCAGCTTGGTTTAAACAGTGGGCAACAGGTAAGAAAATGAACCTCTCTTAATCTGGGTTCAACTTTAAATTGTGGGTTCTCCAAATATTCTACAGTTTCTAGGAGTGCTGAATTCCTGTTTGGCAACAGCAGAAGTTTTGCCACTGGAGACTGACGAATGCCCTGTGATCATGGATTTGCTGCTGCAATCTGCCTGGAGCAGGAGCTGCCAAACCAAGTTTTGTTCAGATACTGCCAGTAGTGCTGACCACAAATGCCATTCCCTGCAGGAAATGGCAAATGATCCCACCTCCCAAGGATCTACCCATCAACTAATCCCCATATCCACACCTCAGCCCACCACTCACCAACATGGCTTGCCACCCTTATACCCACTATCTGTTGGAAGCAAGCCAGGTATAATCCATGGGATAATTACCTGCACACAGTTAAGACTAATCAGAGACAACTGCCAAGAGGGAGGTGTTCATCTGGTAAACCCCGAACAGGCAGACCCCACATACCACCCCAGTGGCAATTCACATCTCACAAGCCACATTCCACTTGCAAATTCTTGTCTCATTTAGTGGTGTCACACTAAGGATGACTAGCTAAAGTCACAAACTCATATGTTTGCTGGGGCACTTTTCAGCTGACTTTTCAGCTCTCCTTGAACATCCTCATTAAAGGAAACCACTGGAAGGTCTCTTTAGAGGCAGCCAGCTGTTAGATATTACTTTCTTGTGATCACAGAGAACAACAGAGTTGATGCTTCATTGCTGCACTGGTTTTCTTCAAGCATGTTATCAACAGGTCTATCAGAGGCTAGCTAGACAATTAATTGTATTTCATTGCTTGGCCAAAATTAATTGCTTGAGGTTTTACTACACAGGCAGAAGGGACATTCCTGTATTTCATCTAATAGGATGTACTATAATTATTTCAGAAAGAAATTGCTTTTTTCTAGCATGACACACCCAATAATGTTACACTGGCACAGCTAGGACAGAGTAATTACTCCCTTCTAGATACAATGGCCAGCTTTCCCACCTAGACAAGTTTCTACTGTATCTCCAGCAGAGGTGGAAGTCTGCAAATTTTCCAGAATGACTGTTTCTGAACGCTCAAGCAACATCATGGAGAGATGATGGGGTCATCCAGAACATACTCACTGGCATTCACCCTCTTCCTCTTATGAACATACTTAATGGAAGCTTATGGGAATGACTGCAACTCCATTTCATACAACTACAATTTTCTTTAAATTTTCCTTTCTACTATACGTGGTCAAGCAAGCTGATACAAAACAAGGCATAAAGTCAAAACTGTTTATATGTGGATAACCCCTTTAAGGGACTCATTCTGGGTCTATATCACTACAGCTAAACACCAAATCAAGCTCTTGATTTGCTAAACGTCTCACTGCAGTACTAACAGTTTCACAGTTGAGAAGATCCCCAGATTGACAATTCCAGGTAGTATGGAGGGTTGGCTCTGCATCTTTCTTCCCCTGGCCCAATTTTCAGAGCAAAGAGCTAGTGCAGATGGCTTGCCCACTGAGGCCATGGGGCTTTCTTTTCTAGGCTGTTTTGGGGGGTATTTGGGGTTTGTTTTTCTTTGTTGTTAAGATTTTGTGCCAGATTCAAACTGCTGCTATTTTTTATTTCAGACCTTCACATCTGCCCATTTGGAAAGCATGGAAACCAGCAACTGTTCTGACAAGATCAAAGAGGAACTTCATTCTCCATCAGATATGGACCAGATCCAAACAGCGACAGATGAGAAGCAGAGCATTTGGGAGTTTTTCACTCCAGTACCTCCACTGTTCTCATTTGATATAAAATCGTAATGTCTGTCATACTAAGAGCTTTAACTAGATGGTAGAAGTCAAGATTTCCAGAGTTGATACTATGAACATTTAATAGTCCAATGTCTACCTCATCTAACAGATTCAGCTCTGTTAAATGTTATCAATACCTCTTAAAAGACAGATCTCAAAATAAATAGCTGACGTTTTAAAAACACCACTATCTACTGTTTAAGAAATATACCATTCTCCTCATCTAACAAAAATTTGTATCCAGTCCACATATGTGGACTTAAGCTACTCAAACTAAAAACATTTAAATAACTACGTTGGAATAAAATATCACAGAAACTATACGTATTTAAAGCTGCCTGTCTTGTTAAGGATGCAAAATAATTTAACATCTATCATTACCTATTTTTGCATATCTCCTGGCCCTTTAGTCACAAAATCCCCTTATTCTCTGCTCACAGAAGGCAGGGGTAAAAAAAGCTAAAAGAAAAAACCAGTGTCTTCTGCACAACAGACCAGAGAATTTCCCTTAGCTTTGCCTCTCAGTCAGCAATGCATTGTTGAATAAGCTGTGTAGGGTTTTTTTGTAGTTGTTTAGCTTTTTTCCCAAACAGTCTAATGTTAACTTAAAAAAAAAATCATTATATCTTATATATAATGTATAATGTCATCCAATTATTAATCATTCTCATAGTAGAATGTGTCCCTCATTTCTAGATGGAACCCTTTAATTTCAACATTCAGCCAGCACAGCTTTGTTATACTTGCAGTGTTAAACTAGAAGTATGTCTACATCACCAACAGAGTATTTCAGAAAGATTCAACTCAGAGAGCAATTGCAAGCCAGTAAATCTGTACAGCAATGTATAGTGGCCTGCAGACATAACAGCACCTCTTGCCCCTCTTTCGGTGGAGTTACTGCAAGAAGCGCTGCACATGTGCTTTTTGTACCAGAATTTAAGTAAGTCTATCTGTTTAGTAATTAAATCCTATTAAAATTAAAATAAAAAACAGCCCTGTTTGATGTAATTATGTGTTTTGAATGTGTGTACATATATATGTATACAATACGTTTAAGTCAGGTATTAATGAGATCCAGAAAATTAATGTTCAAACTACTCACCAAGAATGAGTTTTTCATTGGTCAGAATGAATGATGTTATACTTTTAAGAACTTCAGCAGCTGCTAACAGCATCTCTGTCTGTTGCTCATCTCCACAAAAATAATCTATCAGCTGAACCCATCTTTTCAGGACTTCTTCTGAAATCTGAAGGCACAGAACATGTGAGAAGTATGCTGTACAATCCGGTGTTACCACTTACCATCACATTAAACTATGGACTGCCAAAGGGATACTACTCAGTAAATGCAGGGTTTTTTTCAAGGTGGCGAACCTCAAGCATCCTTTCAAAAGTTGGTTTACCATGTCACAGATAGTTAAGATGGGAGATTTTCTTTTAGTCAGACCAGTATTCATAGGCAATTCTCTTGGTCTGGCCCTTCACACCAGACTCCATCAATGACCACACAAGTCAAAGCATATCTTTATGTCCTTGGTTCTTCTAAATATGCAAGCCAAAGCCAAATACACTGGACTATAACAAAGAGAAGCAATTCGCAGAAGTATCGTACATGTAGACACACACACATATCTGGAAAAACAAGCAAGAGCATATGAACTGTAGCATCAGTCTTAGGCTTTGGTAATGATACAATGTTTGGTAAAGGGGTGAATGCAGCTCCATCTGTCTGCTCTGCAGATACTGGGGGTGGAAACTTTTTTTTGGTAAGACTGCCGAGGTACCTTGGGTTCTGATAGCATGTGCATTCAGAACACTGAAGGAAGCTCCATGTTGGCTGATACACAGTCAAGCTCATTAAGCTGTTCTTAAACATGAAGAATTAGAAAAAAGAACAGGAAAAAGAAATTTCCTGGTTCAAATAAAATCCAGTTGTCATCTTTTGGAAAATACTTAGTCCTCAGACATATGCTAAGAAAACTACTACGTAGTAATAATGGGACAAAGCTTCAACTCTTTCCGATGTGTAGTGATGGCTACTCTATTTTTTGTAGAAAGAAATAATGTGCATTTTACCCATCACTCCTATAGCGCTTCCAGGACTTATAAACTCTGACCTCCAACGGGACAGCTGGGACATAACTGGGAAGACAAAGTCCTAATTTCCAGAAGTGACCAAGAAAGACTTAAGATCCCCTGAAAATGCCACACTCAGGAGGGCAGCAGGTCAGCCAAGGTGCAGGAACCTCAAGAGCAGGTTAGATAACAGAACATGCGAACTGCAGGAGCTGGCATCTGGGCACAGCCACATGCAAGCATGTGCCACAGCTATCAGAAGGAAGCTCTGGAGGAAAAAAAAACCCAAACAGATTGGGACCTCATAGACAGAAGAACAGGAAAAGCATCACCAGCTTGACCTGGAGACGCTTGAGGCATGTGCAACTATTTTTTTTTTCCTCCTTCTTTTCCTCTCTTACTTATTTTTAATTAAAGGAAGTGAAAAGCAGAACAACCAAATAAGGTAAAGAAAAGAACTAGTGAAAAGATGAGGAGAATTAAAGGGCAGAGAAGTGCAGGAGAGCCCATTGAGGAATAAATGAAACCCTGGTTGTTCTCTGCCTCATTCTGCATGGTACATGGCCGTACCTACACTGCACAAAGGGACACAGCCAGAGCATGTCCTGCAGATTCTGTAACATGTTAAAAAAAAAAATCTCCCAGGATATTACAATTACTCGAACTTTGAAGAGACACATGAACTATCTGGAAAGACAGAACTTGTCTTTTACCTATGGAAGAGAAACAATCCCTTCTACAGATGCAAATACTGAATGCAAACCCAAAGAAAGAATTTAGATGACAAACTGATGCACTTGAGTCTTCTGCAAAGCAGAAGGCACTCTCTGTACAGATGTCTTAGATCTCACATGATTTACAGGATTATTAGAGAAAGTTGTTTTAGCATTACTACAGTTAAGACTGTTACAGCATTTTTCATTAACTCCTCTTTGTAAATTAACACAAAACTTCAGAGCAATAACATGTTCCACATTTGTTCGTGAAACCAGGTTTATATAATTATTTTAATGTTTATAACTTGAAGTTCTTGCATTTAGGCTTTCTTAAACAAAAAGATTTAACATCATAATTCATGTTCCAAATTCTTGTGCACAAACCTTCCTTTTTTTATAATGAGACAAGATTATTAGCATACAATATGAATCAATTCTGCTGCACATTCTATAAAAAGTAACAGCTACATAAGGAAAACAAAAAATCTTCATTTTAAAACAGATCATGAGAATTCTATTTTTAAATATCCATTAAGTGGGTTTGTCTTTGAAAACATAAAAAGAATTAAAATTGTCTAGCACTAAAAGCTGCCTTAGCTCTGCTCTGTGCATACATATGTGACATCACAGACTGACGATTTAAAATCAAAAGACATCTGAGCCAGTAATTTGTGCTGGTATAAACCTAAATTAAGTAGTCTATAAACAGAAATGGAGAACACAGAGCTTTGAATTTTACAAGCTTTATTATATTTACTCTAGTGTTTTAAAAACAAATTTAAAGAGGAAATTCCATGAGAAACTTCACACAGACAACAGGCTGGTGTGCTCTGACACTGACTTCAGGCTGCAACTTGGCAAAGTCACACTGCCCACAGTGAGGAAGGGAACTGCACCCAACCACTGCTTCAGCTTCTTGCCTTCCCCTCAGCTCAGCTCTGCTGCTGGCTCCCCAGCAATCAGAAACCACAACAACATTGCACTTCAGTAAATGGATTCAGTACATGTGTTAATCACTGTAGGCATTTTTGTTTTCACTTTATAGTGACTATTTTGGATGCTCTCAAAAGTTGAAATTAATCCATCAGAAAAATTTACTTACATATTTAACTTGAAGTGACTTTGAGAGGGATATACAGAGATTATTCATGGCCGTTTCATTTCAGAATGTGGCAGTGTATTCAGAGAGAAAGACACAATGCCAGAAAAGGTGCAGTGACACAAGAAAGCACAAACTTGGGGATTCCATCTAAAAGAAGCCACGTTACTTCTATCACCAAAAACTCCAGAATTACAAAACTGTTAAGCAGCTGTTTCCCTTACCTGCTGGTGGTTCTGGAAAAGATGAATAACCAATTTGGAGGCAAATTTGAGAGCAATGCTTTGAACTTCAGTACTGAGAAAACAAGGTAAAGAACGTATCAAAAAAAAAAAAAAAAAAAAGCAGCTATTTCTGACATCATTTCATCTCTAGAAAAAAACCAGCCAGTTCTTCATCATTCCTGATTATCACCAATGGGTATTCTGTAAGCTGAGCACTCGGAATTTTTACATTACAAATCTTGATGTTAGTTTTCAGTTGATAATGCAAACGAAATATGCTCTTACTTTGACATCTCCTGTGTTTGTTTTCTACCTGCATACTTCCCATAGAAAAACACATTTGAAATGGAAGGCAAGTCAAACAAATCAGACATTATTTTAAATTACAAATAAAAGCATTTCTTCAGTGGGTGTTAAGCTCCAGGAGTATCTCTTCTATAGTTGCTAGAAATGTTACCAGTGTAGAACACTCCAGCTGCCAGCTCCTGACCCTCCATGATGCCCAGTAGGGTCTACAGACACCGTGGCTCCTGAAGGGCTGGTCTCACCACGAGGAATGGCAACACCTGAGCAGTAAGGTCCGCTACATCAGCTATTTCACTGTAACAGCACCAGTCAGTGCTATTTTACCACAAGTATCTTATTTCATTCCAGAAATAAGAACTGCACATAGTAATTTAAACCTGAAAAATTTAGTGTAAATCAACAGCAAATGTGCACAGCTATAAAATGCTGTTCTACACTCTGTACCCTAAATATTCTACATTAACACTGGGGTGCAACATTTATATGGCTTAAAAAAAGAGACTATTAATAACAGGACAGTCTTGCCCTTAGAGCCTCGATACTTTAACTCTATCCATTCCGAGTGGAAGGACACAGCTTCTAATTCAGTACAAACTATAAACTGGCTCCAAATTTTCAGCACTTTCTGCTGACTTTACAGTCTGATTAAGGAGTGTGAACCCTGAGGATTAGGGTTAACCATTTCTGCCAATCCAACAAGTGAAATCAGATCTGTTACTCTTTCTACAGACCGTCTGCAGATAAACCAGGATAGGACTGATGGCGGATTCACAGCAAATGAGTGTATGTTTGGATCATCAATTTTATGTGTTAAGGTGTTTCCTAGTTACCATTCATGAAGAGTTATGCTATCATCTGACAGCTGGAGTAACGTTTTATTTCAGGAACTGTATTACTGGACATTTAGAGCATGCTTGCCAATATGACTTGTGGCCTTTTTTAATAATTCAGATCCATGTCTAACTTCTCTGAAAAATTCTCATCAAGGGCAATCTTTATGCAAATAAGCCACACCTACATTTCTGACACACAGATTTTAAAATCAACAGATAGTCCAAAACCAATAAATGAACACTTTAACATCTAAAGTTTTTAAAATCTAAGTATTTTAACGAGCATGACAGACCATACCTGTTGGAGATATCTACAATGTTTAAACTCCAGGTTAAGAGCTCATTTGGATTCATTTTTATAGAGCATTCAGTCTTTAGAAGCACATTTCTGAGATCCATAGTATAAAGAATTTCCAGCATCTGCACACACAATTCACAAAGAATTTACAATCTCAACATGAATGTGTACATTTGAGATCAATAAAACACTGACTTAAGCCCCACTCCAAGAACACAAAGGTCCTCTCCTGACAGTGCTAAGAAAGGAAAGAGGAAGTTCTTGCTTTATGCAAGCACATCTGTTAACAGAATTATAGCACAGCTTCTATTCAGTGTAAAAAAAAACCCAAAACCACTCACGTACTATTTAAAAAACATCATTCGCATTTGAAATCTAATTTTAAAAATCAACAATATAATTTACTGAAAACATACCAAATGTCAATAAAATAGCACCCCTCCTACCTTGCAAAAACACTGGAGATTCTTTTCCTTCAGAGCCACTGTGAGAAGAGTGCCTTCCAAATCAATGAGTAAACACAATACACCTCCTCCTTCTTCTGCAATCTGCTTGGAATTTATTTGCTTCAACCAGAGCAGTATTGCTTCTAGTGCAAGCAGACGTACTTCATGAAACTCACAGTGAAGGAGGTGAACTACTGACAATGGTGGCTTGGCTATTTTCTTTGCAACAGGTGAACTGCTGCTCTGGATGTCAGGACCTGCTGTGACTGACAACAATGATATCACAAGCTTGGTGATGCTCTGAAGATATTGTATCAGTCCTGGTACTGCAGATGAGTAGGGAATACCAGACATCAGTTCAGAATCTGAAATAACTCTGTTCATCTCTTCCCAAAATCCCAGCAATTGCATTTCTGAAATGAGAATAAAACTAAGTGACAAACAGATGATGTTACCAACTGCTCCAGATCATGAGGTGATTCTGAAGTTGAAAAACATCAGGTATGCAAAAGGTATCACAAGGTAAACTCAGGCATGAAATGAAAACATAGTTCTTCATTTTAAACTGATTCTGAATTATAAACCAGCTTTCCTAGATATCATGTGTATTCATACTTAAATAGAAAGAAATAGGGACATAAACTTTTCTGAAAACTATAAATTGTTCAACACACAGGGTGAAAGCTTCTTAAAACAACTTAAAAAATGCTACAATACTTTGCAGATTGCCTGCCATCTTTGCCAATTATAGCTGTTTGATAGTATTTCCTTAAATCAAGCTACTAATACAGTCTTTCAAATTGCACATGCTTTGCACTACCATTGCAGAAAGTGATTAACACAAATAAACTGTATTAAATATATCTGGAAACAAATGTAAGTAGTTTGGAAACCTCAAAAAGCACCAAATGTAAATGTGCAATCATATTATACTTGATAGAATAGCTCTAAAATCAGAGATCAGACTGGAGAAAGTGCTGTCTGCCAGCCTACCCAGCTGCAACTGAAACCAGGAGAAATGACGACAGGGCCATTCTGGCCATAATACTGCAAATCCCACACTTTGCATAGCTTTAGTCAGAAAAGGTTACTATCAAGAAGATGCCACTGCTACATAAATAGATCTGTCCTGTGTGTATCAATCTGAAGAATTTACTGATTAAAAAATCCAGAATGCTTTTCCTATGCCTATTAACTTTGAGCAGATAACAGCTAAGAAAAAGGAGCTGCACTGTAATCCCTCTTACGTATCAGCACAGGAACTGTGACATTTCAGCCATTTACACTGGTGCAACCAGCCCACATGGCACAGCACTGCCCAAGAACCTCCTTTAGTGCTTGACCACCTCCTAGAGTGACCAAAGGTCACTGCTATCTGTGATGCCAGAGTGTTTCAGGTTTTAGCAAAGTTGGCAGTGTTGACACAAAATGAAAGAAAAAAATAGTCAATAGTCCTCTCCTACACACCCATAGACTGAAATTGTCATGTGCCTCGAGTTCTAACTTCTCCATCATCAGCAGGAATGAATAATTTTATAATACTGAAACCAAGATTTTTGCCCAGTTCATATTTTTGTATAGCTTGTACTGCAATGAAATTAATGTGCTGTATCCCACAAAATTCAAATATGGGTAAGGGAAAATCATGAAGAAGCACAGAAGAGAACAATACTGCCACTGGTGTTAAGAGATGTTAGAAGTCAGGTTTTTTAAAATGTAAAAATGCATTAAAGGTAAACACAAAGATTAAAGCAAACTTAGATTTCTTCAGTAGCTACAAAAAGACAATTCATTGCCATACAACTTTGCTATTTATAATTAAGTAAGCACTGAGTACTACTAAAAGCCTGCCCAAATATTACTATTAAATTGCTGAATTTGACATGAAGCTGCAACACAAATATGGACTCATTTTGTTGCCCATTAAGACATTTCCCTAAGCCTTCTATTTACAGTCAAATATCCTGCCCTTTCATATTCAAATTCTTCCAAAGCCATCTTAATTTGTTTGACATTTACATAGAAACTTGACATGGTTGTACACTGTCTAGCATATAATGCCGAAGCATTTTCTGAGTAACTCTGGACAAGCTTCAAAGAAATTTGATATTTGAAAAAGATTTTCAGACATATTACCTAACCATTAGTTCCGTCATTCATGTTTGCACTACAGTTTCTTTTCTGAACGGACTTGATGTAGTCAAAGAAACTGCAGTATCACTGTGAACCTATGTCACAGCACAGTCCTCTAGATGACACAGATGGCTTTCACCTCTTACCATGCAAACTTGCCTATTTTATTTGCTACATTTTCTAAAACCCCTCCAAACAGACTGGCATTACATACCAGCATCATAATATAAACTAGCATTAGTGCCTATGTCACACGACAAGTATCCAACTGCCAGAATTCCTTAATTTCTGAACTGTCTGGTTGCCTTGGAGAGGGATTAGGCCTTCGTCCCAGTTATTACACAGCCTGACTCCACAGACACCAGTTTAACAACAGAAACAATCCCAAGCAGTTGAAAGAAAAAGGTTCAAGTTCAAGCACCTTGCTTCAAGAAGTGAAACAGCTTCAGTTTTGGAGACCTACACTCTCTCAAGCTTCCTACGCACTTCCTTCCTCAGCTGCATTTCAGCAATACACAAGTCCATTAGCTCAGTTGTTCAAACAGAGTATGTATTTCTAAGTATATTGCAAGAGAAGTGCTTTTATTTCCTATCACCATTGCTTTACACTGAGGTATAGCTATCAAATGTGCAAGCAGTAACATGAAAACCAACAGGATGAAAGGATCAGCTCTAGGGCAAGGCAAGGGAGAGCAGTATGAGGTGGACAAAAAGAGATAAACATTATGGGAAGAGGAGGAGGGTATCTTTCATTTTGTCGGTGTCTACACCACCAACTTTGCTAGAGCCTGCAACCTAACATCAGAGAAAGTGGTGACCCTCCTGTTGACTCCAGGAGCTGGCCATGCACCAAGCTTCGAATCCAGTTCAGTAAACCTTCATTTGAATTTTTCAAGGCCAGCACAACTTCACACTGTGAAGTTTATTTTCCTATAAAATTATTTTCATATAAAAAACATGATGGAGCTACTCACTCCTAGAACTACTAGTTTGCAGAGACTATGATACTGGAGTCTCCTGCCACAGATCCTCTTTTAGTGTACATATCGGATACTTCTGGTTTGGAAGCCTTCCGGATGACTTCTGTTTTTCTCACGTAATTAATTGTGAAAGATCGGACACCATGGCTCATCTGTTTTATAGGAAGTCTCTTTAAAACTGGATGTCTCAACAGCAAGGCTGTCAGCAAAATAACACTGTATTTGCTTAGCCTCAGCGCACCATAGAGCAAATCCTTCTGCATACATCTTGTGCTCCACATGCTCTCCAACACTCTTTTTTTCACACAAATATGTAAAGAAGGAAAGAAAGCCTCTGTCTTATTACAATGCAGTGGAATTATTCCTGCTTTCAACTTCCTCACTAAGAATCTTTCCTGGCTTTCATGTAAATGTTTTCTCTTCTGCTTGACTTTAAGTAAACTCTTTTCTTTGGCTTACATCGAAATGTCTGACTAAACCAGAAAACCACACTGGTTCCCAAAGTAAATGTCTGTCTCTGTTGTTAAGATACAGTAAAGACATACTTTTATTTACAAACAAAAATCACAGTTTGAACAACCAGCTGCTGTGAGAAGGAAGAACAAATTTTGGCTGACCAAACAAGGATCCTGGCAAACAGCAGTCTCGTCTAGGATGCTGACAAATGCAAAAGAGCCCCCCAAGAATTAAGTGGATTACTTTTTTTTTTTCACCTTAAGGATTGCTTCATTTGTGGGACAGGAAGAACTTTGGCTCTCTTCTAGGAAGGGACACATGTTCAGCACAGTGCCTGAACATCACAGTCTTCCTCAATCCCTTTATGTCCACTACATTGAGAGATGCATACAACGTCTATGACACATCATCTAGGTTTGAGGGTTCTTTTTTTAATCTTATTTGTGATCAACTAATGTTCACAGTCAAGTTATATGAAGTTAAATATCTTTCATCATCTGAAAACAAAGAGGAAAGGAAGAGGAGCAAAATGGAATTAGCAGACCTGCAAACCTTCTCAAAGTTTAGGCAGCTCCAAAACCTGTGCCCTCCCTGACCTTCTTCTGCTCTTCCCTGTAGTGGCAGGCAGGCACTGTGCTAGTCTGTTCCCAGAATAAGTAGATACATACAGTAAGGACAGAAAAACTTCCCTGCTCAGGGATTAACAAGCTGTCAGCTGATGGACACTTCAAATGATCTTTCATCTCAGAGATTCTACCGTATGTTCAAAAAGTAACAGAAGTCATCTGAATTCCCTCCATATTTAAAATCTAAACTTGTTTCATTGCCTTGCCAGCCGATATAAAGGAGTGATTATGTATTTCTGTTGGATTTAGGTAATTTCACAGTGGCTGTCTAGGCCACTGCCAACTGGACAACTCTCTGTATCATCAAGTGCATATTGTGTGAGGGGCTTTTTTTCTGTATCCGTGATTATGATACATCGAAGTATTTGCACACTTCAAGATAAATACTGAGATCAAATCCCACATGCAGTCCCTCAAGCATCCATGCTATCATCATCCATCTTCCTACTAGGGGCTCCAGAAAGAACAACAAAGAAGGAAAGAAGGGGAGGAATTATTACTGACATCAGAAAACTTATTGAACACTCTGCAAAGTCAGACAAAAATTACAAGAGCAGCAACAAAATGCTGCTGCGTCTGCAGTACAATGTTATGGGAAGGGGATCCAAGCATCAAAAATCTGGATATTCATCATCATTTGCCAAAACCTGTAAGAAGTTGCAATTATTTACGGACTGAGAAGAGGTTAAAATCCTTTGCACTCACAAACTACCATCTATCCAAGGGTATCTGAAAAGATCATATGAATAGAGAGAAGGCTGAAGGATAATCAGTGCCAAGAAGAGATTTTCCTAGACAAATATTAAGGAAAAGTATTTTCTTTCATATTTTCTCTTTTTATTAAAAGTGGATTAGGCAAAGTCACCGATAAATGGAAAAAAAACCAAAGAGAACAGAATAGTATATTTTATTACAACGTAGAACTAAGATAACTGTTGACAATCAGGAAAAAGGCATATTTTAAGCAAGATGTTTTCTTTTAAAGACATCTGCAACATCTTCGACATCAGAGACTAAGCATCAGTACTCACGGTACAATTCAAAACTACAAACATGAGTGATTATCAGAATCCACAGATAATAATATATTGTTGAGGACGGAAGTATCCCACTGCATTCTGTATAGTATAAGAGAAGGTTTTCAAAGGAAAAAAAAAAAGGGGGGGGGAAAGAAAAAAGCATTTGATCTGGATGAGACTGCTGTTTTTCTTACAGGTTCTCCTGGCAGAGCACCAACTTTTCCACTTTTTTTGCATTAATTGAAAATGATAAAAGCACATGGAGACAGTGCGAGTCAGTCAGTGGTACATGCTAGAATCTAAGGAGAACCTGAATCAAGATTTCAGAAGGATGAGACGTCTCCATCTTCAATGGGGACAGAATTTTAACTGCTAACAAACACAATCAACTCCACTCTCCCCCAGTGTCACATATTTCCTGTAACACCTTTCCATATTCCCTGTTCATCAGAGCATTCCAGTATTATCATGCTCTACCCTCCGCAACCCTCCTCCTTGCACCGTGTCCCCACAATTTTTCTGAAAACACTTTTACCTTCCTCCCCCCCATCTGTGCCACAAGTTCTGCCTCTGACATTTCCTTGACTGCCCATCGGTGTTGCACACCTCCACCTCCTTTCTCCTAATACTTATTCCTTTCAGCCTTGGTCCATTTGCTTTGTCTTTCCATCTTGCACTCACTTTTGCGCTGTCTTTGGGCCACCTTAACATAGTATGTCCCTCACTTATTCTGCCTCTGGCATTTTATTGTCTGTGCAACTCGCAGTCACTCTCTGTCCCTTGGACCTCCAACAATCTCATCCTCAGCTTCTTCATTCTCCTGTCTGCATGGAATTGGAATATTGGGTACCCAACTACACTTCCTTTTGACTTGTCTAATTTAATGTCAGTAGGCATAGGCCATTTAGATGATTCTATAAATAAGTTTTAAATCTTTACCTTCCTTGAGTCAAAATAACAACATCGACCAACTGCCACAGTCAATATACTGGCACACAAAGTTTATATAATTTCTGACATAATAAACAAAAATTGCTTTCAATTTGTTCAGATGGAATTTCTTACGTTTCAGCTAATTAGACCAAGCAACCAAAACATGCGTTAACAAGCTGCCAGTGTTTTTGTTCAAATAATCATTTGGCCACACTTCTTAGGGATCTAGGCAAAGAAAGTTAAAGTATGGCAAAAATAACCAACCTAGTTGTTCCTGTCAAACCATTTAAACAGTCAGTTTTTAAGTTAGCCTGCAGAAAAACTTATTTTAGTTACCATTTAACTTCTTTTCAAAATAAGAAAAAGAAGTACAATATAGAAAAAAAGCGGGCACAGTCTTCAAATGCTGTTTAAAAGTCACAGAATCACAGAATCGTCTAGGTTGGAAAAGACCTTGAAGATCACCTAGTCCAACCATTAACCTAACATTGACCGTTCCCAACTACACCATATCCCTAAGCACTATGTCAACCCAACTCTTAAACACCTCCAGGGATGGGGACTCCACCAATGCCCTGGGCAGCCCATTCCAACGCCTGACTACCTGTTCTGTAAAGAAATACTTCCTAATATTCAGCCTAAACCTTCCCTGGCACAACTTGAGGCCGTTCCCTCTTGTCCTATCGCTTGTTACTTGGTTAAAGAGACTCATCCCCAGTTCTCTGCAACCTCCTTTCAGGTAGTTGTAGAGGGCGATGAGGTCTCCCCTCAGCCTCCTCTTCTCCAGACTAAACACCCCCAGTTCCCTCAGCCGCTCCTCGTACGACATGTGCTCCAGACCCTTCACCAGCTTCGTTGCCCTTCTCTGGACACACTTGAGTCATTCAGTGTCCTTTTTGTAGTGAGGGGCCCAAAACTGAACACAGGAATTGAGGTGCGGCCTCACCAGTGCTGAGTACAGGGGTAAGATCACTTCCCTGTCCCTGTCCTACAAAACATATCATTCAGGCAAAACATTTAAGAGATACCTACTTGAAAATCGATTTGTGATTTCATTGCAAAGCATCTAAAAGTTTGATAACGCATACTATTTCTACCAATACATTTTATAACTTCTAATTAAAAAAGACAAATGTAACTAAGAGAATGGTATTTGCAATATGTTATTTCAAACACAGTATTTTGTCATATTTGAGAGCATAAAAAAGGACAAAACCAGCAGACAGTTGCACATAATTGCCCATGTTTCTGATCTCATACTCACATGTGCAACGCACGTTATTTTCTGCAATCATTTCTGTTTATGAGCAGAATTTAAGAATCTTAACTACCTGCATATACAAAAGATTTAGCTGTTTGGGAGACAGTAAAAAAAATGGAAGTCTGATTTTGCAAAACTCAAGGAAAGAATATATTAGTGAGAACAGAATACTGGCTGCTCCATTTTTATATCAAACGATCTATTTATGAACAGGATTAATTATGTAAATACTGAGTAACTCCTCCCACCTGACAACAACAGTGGAGTTTGGTTAATCTCAAGAACTCTTGCACCTCAAATGCAGAAACGAAAAATGCATGGTTAGACTTCAAGTGGCAGCTTCTCCTAAATCACATTCATCCTACATCTTTTTAAAATGTTTTCTCTTCAGACCTGAATTTTGAAGACACTATACTCAATAATAGGCCAAACCAGCCAGGAGACTGACAGCATATATATAGGATAAAAGAACAACTCACAAGGATTATCTTTAGCAAATTTTTCTTTCATCTCTTCCCTGACTTCTGTTCTACATCCTGTTTCACTCACGTGGATGAACATTATAGACTCAACACAACACTTTATTGACAAGTGCCATTTTTTGGAACACAACCCTGGATAAAATACGCTTTTATTAGTCAAGTATATTTTAGTGAGCTGCATCCATTTTTCCCTTCATGAATTGACAATATGCTATCAGAAAACTGTTCTGAGACACGAGCAAGAAAGAAAATGTGACCACTTTGTCTTGTGGCATTCTTTATCTGTTACAGAAAGTGAGAGAGCATCCCAGATCTGAGCTTTCACTGTAATACACCACTCTGGCTCCTGTGTTACCGGCACCGCAGGATCACAGTAATACTCTCATCTTATTATTTAGCTTCAGACACCAATTTCTAGGAGAGATCTGAAAGCAGGAATGTCTATGATGGGTCCTGTCAAAAGCCCACATATTCAACAGAGGAATCTTATCCACTGAAACAGTATATCCCAGAAAAAACCTGTCTGTAGTCTGGTATTCTGTCTCCTGCAAAGCCTATCTCCAAGTGCAGAGAAAAGTGCATAACCTCAGACACACACATGGATCTGTAGCACTATAGCTTGATAAATGTCTCCTTCTAATTCCTGCTGATCAAGACTTGTGAATTTGCAATTAAACATAGGTAAGGCTGGACACGTTCTCACCTGGACTTGGAAGCATTTTTCCCCTCCAATGATGCCCACAAGTGTTATTTGCTTCTTCCAGTAATGTGTGAAGTGCGAAGTTTGGGAACTTCCCCCTGTTCCTACACCACCCACTCTGGTGCTGGTTTACTTCCGGAGGAGTAATTTAACTGCTTTTTAGCAGGGTACAAGTGCCAGAAAAATCCTCTGGAAGAGGACTGCTTTGTTCTACCCATTAGACTGAAAAGGCTCTCATAAAACAGTTACTGTGCAAACAATAGAGGTCTGCAAGAACAAATTCACTGGATATTATTAATAATTATTAATACTGACAGTAGACATTAGCTCATCACATAATCCTAGATCTGGTAAGAACTTCTGTTTACTCTCAATAAAAGCAAAAGTAGTGTTTTTATTTATATATTTTAACTTTATATATTTTAACTCCTTTTATATATTTTTTAACTTCCGTTTTTTTCTCAGTTCCAACCACAATTGATAACTGGAAAAAAAAATGTTGTAAGTTTACATAGTCTTTACATTATGTATTGTCTCTGCAGATCAGAAGACCCTCAGGCACATCAGGAGCTGGAAAAAATGCTCTAGATACTGCCTATCAACTCAAGGAAAGAAAATTTTCCCAGTGATGTGAATCAGGCAACACTTCTATCCAAACCAGCAAATCAGAATAACTACGGAGGTTTTTGTTTTGTTTTAAGATAAATAATCATCATTTGGCCAGCAATAAACTTCTAGCTGGACAAGATGCTTTTGGTATCCATTACTCCCCGCCTTCCTTATCCGACATTTTAAATTGTTTCGAATTTGTGAAGTAAATTCCCTAAGGGCTGTCCTGCACTTTAAGAGACAGATTTTATTAACTGAAGACAACAAATCACTTACAGAAAATAACTGTAATGTAGGAAAGGCCTAGGCAGGGTTGTACTCTGAAAATCTCTTTGTAATTGTAGCCCCTTTAGACAGGCATAATCAATTAGAAGTGGTCTGATTTTAACCAGTTGCAGGCTCATTACATTGCATTCCCATTTCTGTTGATGAAAATCAGTTTCAGCCCATGGCCTGGAACTCATATACAGCACTTCCTGGGGCCTCTTAGATAAACACATCAAGAAACAGTTTTATTTGGATTTGTCCTTCACCCTTTATTCATTGAAATAACTTTACAAATCAAGATTAAAACAGAGAAAAATTGGCTCATAACCAGAGATACACATATGAGTAAGATATTTAATCTCAGAAGAGTATAAAGCTTCAGTTAGTAATTATTCCTTACAGAACATTTAAACGTGAGACTCAAAACATTTTTTTAACTGTTGAGTTTAGTCTTTCTCTTACTGTGTCACGGGACACTCAGGTTCTATTTAATATAAACATATTACTCTTTCATTTCAGAAGGGCTTCTGCCTGTGATATATAAAATTGTCCCTGATGTATCTCAAGTTTTCAAAACTGTATTTCCAGTCTAAGTTTCTACTCTCTATAGATATTACCTGCAATATATAATTTTAAATCTATATAGGAATGAAACTTTTAAGCAAGACAATACTAAGGAACTATCCCTGAACAGAGAGAGTCTGCAAAAATAATTGCTTTCCTTCTACAGAAATTGTACCTTACAACACCCATGTTTGGAACACTCTACATGAGCTTTGAAAAATAAATTAATCCACTACAGTCAGTAATCCAGCCACAGCATGGTGCAGCCCCTCAGGCTCAAAGTGCTATTCACAAGTCAGGGGCATTAAAAAAAAAAGAAAGAGGGGAGTTTCCTAGTGTGGACAGGTCAATAAAAGCCTTTGCAAATGTGCAGCAACTGTTTAAAAACCAAAACAGACCAAAAAATGGAAGATAAATGAAATAGGAAAGAGACTGATAAAGGAAATGTACTGCCCACTAAGTAAGCAAACAAGGAGCCCTCACCTGGAATACAAGCTGTTTCTTCATAAAATACAAAACTAAGAGTTGAAGGGTGAGTGATGAGAATAATCAGAAGCAGAGGAAAAAAACTTCGTATGAAGAGAATATAGAAAGACTGAGATGACTCATACTACAAAGGAGATGGACAGAAGTAGAGGATCATGATTAAAAAAACAGTAAAAATTAATATTCCAAAGAGGATCTATCTTTAAAAAAGGGTACTCAAATTAAAAGGAAGGGTGATGAGCCCAAATATGGTTGAAGGGGGCTTTGGGAGCTGTTTTTGTTTATTTTGCAGATGTGATACACAGCTAGACTTTAATGTATTGCAAAGGACAATCACTAAGGCCAATGGTATATCAGGATTTAAGAAATTTTATTTTGCATAAATAACAAAAGTAAATATATATTGTAACCTAAGAATTATTGATGGTAGATATAGCTTACCCAAACCAAACATTAAAGAGCCAGAAAAAAACTTATCCCTAGAGACATGCTGTATTGAAACTGCTTTATATAGGGTGGTGCGTTCCTGCCTGTAAAGCATGCAGCCCTTACCTAGTTACAAACAGTGGCTAGTACCTGACAGAATGAGATCTGTGGTGCAACATCATCCAGAAATTTCCTTTACTGAACACTACGTCTTGACATCTGAGACCCATGAGAGAGGAATGACTCTTCAGTGGACATGAAAGATCAGATCCATCTCCTAGAGTCCCCAGTAACCCTAACTGTCTTCCTCTGGTATAGTGGAACCCACCTGTCACATATTTTCTATATGTCTGTTCTTCTGTTATAAGGGCTAGATTCTGAAGAAGTTCATATCAGACATGTGCATCATGAAGTCATTTTCCTGAAAACTATCACTATTTGAACTGTACATCCACAAGAAATTACACAAATAGCAACTATGGAATTAAAATGGAACTACTTCTACCAAAAAAAAAAAAAATCAAAAGGAATTGGTTTCAAAATTAAGAACAGTCCCCAAAACAAAACTATCTGAAATAAAGAACAGTTCCACTGACTTAAATGCAATATTAAAATTAGTCATTAAGAATTTTAGTGAAATGAAAGAACTATTCTTTAATTGCCTTCCTGGACTGACAAGGTAATTTATTACTCACTTGTTCATAAGAAATGAACAAAACAGGCCCACAAGGAAGCTAGTTACAGCTGACCAAAAGTTGCCTATATGGAGTCACACTTGAAAAGGTATCCCTTCCTCCATACCTTTGTTTATTGTTTACAGTATGTTTTGTATTGTTGCAAACAACACTGCATCATTAAAACCACTGATAGTTCTAACTGGTCCTTCAAAAACTTCACAGTGATAAAGAATCAATATAAAAAAAGGCATTTAAAGAAGCTCTCAATGGTTTTTCTTATAAAACTTCTACACATGAGAAAATACAGTTTCTATGGAACACTTTCAGGTGTATCATGAGGGAACATCTCCATGGCTTTCAGGAAAGGTTAAAGTAGAAATATTCTGGGGTTTGGATTTTGTTTGTATTCACAGCCCTGGGTCAGGAAAACATTTTGGAACACTGGAGATGGTCTTTTTTGTTGTTACACAGTTCTAGGATTAGGAATACTACAAGATCATCAATTCAAGCTTTGACATGGAGCTGTACCTCACTCTCCTCACCAACAATCCCCAGGACTAGCTCTACAGAAGGCAGAATAAAGGGTCCTTTTATACAAAGCAGCTAAAGGACTCCAGCATTCAGTAGAGACTCAGAAATTTCCCCACAGATATTCCATCTGATTTACAGAACAGTACATTTGACTTACCTTGCTTTTGAAACTTCCCCAGGTGAGTACTCAGCATCACAAGGACATCAAGAATGGCAGCTCTGGTCACCAAACAAGGATTTGGCCTAGAAAAATCAGTTAAATCCTTGTAAACTCCATGCTCAGAAACAGCAGTAAAACACACCAGTTTGGTGTGTCTATTTTACTTAATTAATGAAGATCAACTACTGATCAAATTAGACTGCATATACAAAATAATTAGGCCAAGGCATCTAAGTTTCACTTCCTGGTGCATTCTGAATGACAGTCTCCCTGACAGAATGGCAACACCCCTCCTCCATCCATTCCACCAAATCACAGTTTATACATTTCATTATTATTGGGTGAATCAGCTTGTCCTGACAATTAGTATGTCTTTATTTTGTTTATAGATAGTGTGTGTAACCAAATGCATTAACAAAAATAAATCTTCAGGTCTTATTTTTACAGTTCATAAAAGGGAAAATTCCCCATGAAAGGTACCTAATACATCTTTTTAATGGTCATAGGTCTCCCATTGTTCTGATGAAGATCACAGAGGCATGCATGTTTTTAAAATTACTTTTTTTTTTCCCAGACAAGAATACTGGGGATTTTGTGTGTATAATGCAAATTGGTAATAAGCTACTTTCTGCTCTACCTCTTCAAGTCGCAAGTGGTAGACATTTTCTCTCCAATTAGAAAAGTAAAATTAGGTTAACATCTTCATTTTTATTTATATTGTTATCACTGTATGTTTCAGCCAAGAAAACTCTTCTTAAAATATAACTTAATATGTGAACCAACAGGAAATCCAGTTGAAGACACAGAAATTATTCTGATGAGCCCAATGGGACTTACACTAAAACAAAAAAACTTCTAGAATCAAGCAGCACAAGCTTAAAGTATGACTCATTCTGTTCAGTATTTCATTTTTACTTTATCTGGCACTTTCTTTGTATGCTTATCTTGACCTCTGAAACTTTCAAAAAATTGTTAATTAAAAATGTTCCAACCAACATTCTCAACTTTGTAACATCTTTAAAATTCAAGAAAAAAAGTTTTTCAAATAAGATATGTGATCATGACATAAAAATGAAAGGTCTGAGGTTCTTGAGAAGTTTGGCAGCTCTATTTGCCTATGGAGAGTTAGACTATGATCCTGTTAAAAAAGACAACTTTTACTGCTCTCACCGTCAGTAATAAACTCTGTAATAAGCCTAAATTACTTATGCTTTCTTTTATGGCCTACAGTATTAGGCATCCATATAAAACACAGCAGACTACATGCTACGAAGATCTCTCTTTTGAAGAGATTTTTTCTCCTTTTGCATAAACAGAGACTTTTTAGACACTTTTTTAGTAGTGAACTAGTCATGAACCTCCCAAAACTTCTCCATGCTTGCTACTTGCCCTAAATCACAAGAGCTAAAAGCCTGCCTGCAGAGAACTGATACCATAAGAAGCCAAAGAAATTTTAATATGGCCTATTTTTGAAAAGCTGTATTAGGAGGACTTAATTTCTATCCACTCTGACTAAGCGAACCTCTCTTCTCTATCTTGGTCATCCAGTTGTTGCCCGTTGTTCTTCACAAATCTATGTGAAAACACCACCAAGAAAAAGTCACAGGGTGAGGAGCTCAATCCATGAGAAAACAGAGTGACAGATCAATCAAAGGCTTATAAGAAACCAAGAGATCTCTCACAAGTAGTCATAACATGGATGAAAGCAGCCATGACAGATTTCAGTTAAGATGAGAAACATAATGGGTCTACTGCACTTCAGTTCCCTTGAAAAATGGAAGACTGACTTATTATTCAGTCATTAAACGGGAAAGAAAACTCCCAACGAACAAATTGTGCCTCGGGAAAAACATGGCTGATGAAACCTTTACTGAGGATGTGACAACAGCAATACTGACATGTTTTTTTATTCTGGTCCAGCTTTTAAGCATTTACTACTTTGAGTATATGCATATGCATGTTTTGATTTTGAAATGAGGCTTTTCTAGCATAAAACATGCCAAACGTTTGTTCTTGGCTGGCTCCATCGCTCTTGGTGATGCTAGCGAATTCTCAGCCGTATGTGCCAGATGGACACAACAGGAAACTCAGTTTTCCAAAACCAAGAAATCTCAGTGTTGTTCAGACTGTAGCAGAAAGCTCAGTCTTGAAGACAATCAAACTGTGATTTGCATAACAGACCTGACAGCCAAAAATCACATGCTGAACATTTCAAATGATGCACTGTGCAGTATTTAAGATGACCTGTTCGTGCAGAACTTCAACAATGAGTGCGAAGAGTACAAGATGTTTCTTTTTTAACACAGATACCCAAATAAAGTGATGTTCTCATAAACAAGCTTTGAGGAAATCTGTCTCCAAACAAGTCACAGCAGTAGCAAGGGTGGGAGCTCCAGGCATCTGGAACAGCATTACTTTTTTTTGTCCAAAACCCCAAAATTATTTCATTTCCCTTCCAACCTGGTTATTAATGGAAATGCATACATCATATGCTCAGTACAGATGATAAACTGTATGTGACTCTGAACGGGATAGAGCTATATAGATGGTTAGGACTCTCATGTCTAAGGGTATGTCCACACAGAAATATAAAATGGATATCAAAACAATATTCATACTACTACACATATATACTAATAGCAGGCTAGTGATGTCAGCACAGAGTTCCATAACTCATTAAAGTAATGCTTGGTCTACATTAGCTCGGTCTACATACAAGTAGGTTGGTGTAGCAACAGCAGATCTGTGAAACTGAACAGCTAGTACCAACGACCCAAGGGCCACCCTACATACCATGCTCAAATGCATTAAAACATAATTTTCAGAAGCTGATCGTGTTGCTTTTTGTTTCTCTTCGGATGCAGTTTATAGCCAGCCTGCTCCAGTAATCTCACTGCACTTAGAAGCTTATCCCACAGTTTCTAGCACTCCTTTATGATGCTGTACTTGGAGGCTGGCTGTCCAGGTGGAAATAAAAATCAGCTCACAGATGACTACTGAGATAAATTTCACCAACAGCCAACACTGCAGAATATTTCAACCCATCCAACTGAAGAGAGGTCAAAGGCTGTCTGCCCTGAGTAACATGTAAAAGGCAAGCATCATCATAGACTCAACTTGCCAGGCAGAGGGGAAGAAGATACCTGAAACCTTTAGAAGCACAGGCAGGGACAGAAAGGATTACTACTTAGAAAGAACAAGGCCTAGAAGAAACATGTTTCTAATTTAATCAAGGAGAACGAAACAATGACAGGAGGAGCTGCTGTGTCCCTACTAGTTCATCATGAAACTCCACAGAAGATACAAGCTGCCTGAAAGAATAAAGTTGAAGGGACTGAAAGTATTAAAGGGTCTACAGCTATTTCTTTTTAACTGCCCGAAGCTCCAGCCTAACAGTATCTTCAGTATGGGGAAAAAAGTGTCTTTTTAAAATTATTATTTTAAGCAGGCATGGCTGAACAGTAGACAAATCTAAAAACACAGGTGCCAGCATCCATACTATTAGTTTTGACACATTATAGCAGATTTCTGGATTAGATCCGGAACATAACCCCTTCCAAACTAGCCAATTTCTTATCACTAATGCTGAACAAGTAACTGGGAATAGGGTAGTCAGACTTCTTTGTAATTAAATTTTCAATTCTAGTATGTGCATATAAAATTAGGAAAGAGTTGAAGTCACTGGCAGGAGGAAACCTTTTGTTAGTCATTAGAGTCCAGGGATCTTTTTAAGAGAAAAAGGTTAATGGAACTGAATAGTCCTTTTAAATTCACAGGCTTCTGTTCAAATGCCTTTGAAGAGGCTGATGTTAAGCACTTGTAGAATATTATATGACTAGAGTAACAATAAGCTATTTGTTTTCAACAAGGAACTGCCTGGTAGGTGAATCAGGAAGCGTACCCTTCAGGAGATACTCCCTCTCTGTAGATGTAAATCAGACTGGGCAGGTTCAGAAGCTTCATATGCAATACTGCGTTTTGCTCCAGCTGGCCTTGGCTACGTACAGTAGCCCTGGGACCACTTTGATACCTGTTCTGCCTTTACCGCCTTTAAGAACCACTGATTGCAGCTTAGGTTTCCATAACATGAAATCAATCCTAGATTCTCACAGTTTGGAACTCTGCAAAAGTCATTTTTTTAAAGTTTGATTCACCTTTTATAATTAAGTCATGCTGAATTTAAGGTAAGTCATTGGTTTGCTTATTTTTCATGGCATTTCTGATGCTAGCCAAAGTGGCATTTATTGAAGAAATCAGCAATATGTGGTCACAGACTTCCTGTGTACCCTGCTCACACACACAGTTTCAACTTTATCAGGAACACATGGCTTAACTTCTAAAATTCAGTTTCTTTTGTATTACTGTTTATTTTAAAGAAGATCAACATTAATGAATTACGGAGCAAATTACCTCCTCTTCCAAGGGAAACAACAAGGAGCAAAGAACATGGAAAGCTCACACATTTGGCCTCAATTCTGTCAGAACACTGGGAAAGATTTAAACAAACTAAATATACAGCCTCTTGCTCCTCTCATCACTAAGGTCTGCAGAGGCCCTTAAATATCATTTCTACTCATTACAGGACACCATTTATAACCATTCAGATTTCTGTATATAAATGAGGATGCCAACACACCTTTATGTAGGGCAAGTACGAAAGAATTTTGATGCACAACTTCTACAGATTCTCATTCTCTTCTCAAACCCCCAATTTTCAATGGCACTAAGGCAAGCCACTTAAAAAAATTACAACTGTTTTCTCCTGGATCATTCCTCTTTTTCCAAAAGGGCATCACCTCACTTAGAAATGAACAACAATAACAACAACAGCAATATTAATACATTGCATTTGCTACATAAATAAGACAGGTACAAGTCATTGATCATAAAATCAAAGCTGTTGGAGTTAATGTTTATAGCATTGGGTTTTGGTTATTCTAGTCAATAGAAATTCAATGTTTTCCAAAGAGGTAGTTTATTTTGCTCATATTTTTCCTCATTAGGAAACAGATGTTGCAAAACTATTAGCACAACAAGCACTATAAATATACAGCAACATGCAATATTTACTAAACATTTAGCGACATGAAAATCAAAGCATATTTGCTCAAACTCTCAATGAGCACTTAACAAATTTCAAATGCAACCTGCCAATCAATGTCTATTAAATAAAAACCCATAACATCTCTCTTGTGAATTAGTTTAGCTACAGGTATCTTAGTGTTGTTAGCTATCTTAGGGATATCTAAAACAAAACTCTTGCAAAAGGTCTCAGAAAAGCTCTGTGTTTTGCAGTTTTCAAGCTCTTAGAAGAGTCTGAAGGATTGCAGATCTTTCAGCCAGTGTTGCTTTATGAATACAAGCTAATCTCATCCATCAAACTGGAATATAACTTTATTAACTAAGTAACAAAATGGAATTTCCTCCTAATAATATGTAACATGTACATCACAGTTTCAGTCACAGTAAAACAATACATAACTACACAGGGTGTCAGCCAACATTTTTTCAAAGTACAGTGTTTAAATGACTGTTAGCTACGTCTAATCTACAAACTCAAACTGGTTACTCTCAGCCCCAATCTTTAAAAATTGATGACAATACTTGACTCATGAATCAAGCTAATGTAGAACTCCAGTCAAAATTATACAACTTAGAAAGCTGCCTACAAATCCCTGTATTTTGTTCAAAAAGTTCAGGACAAAATTTTAAGCGTCAGGGTAAAGAAACCAGTGCTGGCAAGATTACAAGGGCAACTCTTTCAAAGGCCAATTCATAGCTGCTTGAGAACAAGAAGAGAATCGTCTTTATAACTTGCATGACTGTTTTCATTTCAATTGTGATCAATTAATTAAATGAACTGCCTACTCCTTCTCTGGTCTTTAATGAAGAAGTCACTCCTACTGTAATGCTGTATGTTTCTGGAGCCTTTGGAAAGGCTGAAAAAGCCTAAAATTCCTGGAAGAAGAATTAAAATTATAAATAGTATTTTAGGAAGAGCCCCGTAGTAAAAGAAAAAGAAAACGTGTAATAGCTAAACACCACCCTGCTCTTCCTCTTAAATAACATGCTATTGTTAAAAAAACCCCTCAGCAACACCTATTAAATTTTCTATTTTCACTGGCCTGCTGATGTTGAATTTAAATCCCAAATTCTCCTACTTTCTAGCCACCAAGATTATGTACAGTTTTTGCTTCCAGCAGATAAATCGAATTGGTTTCCTAAACATTATATTCTAGCTAATATGCAGGATGTATTGCAAAAGCCTTTGCACAAATTCTTGTATTTCTGAACTTTAAACACATTTCTGATGAGTCAACATTTTACATACCATCGAGGCTAGTTGCATAAACGAAGGGAAGGATTTGGATTAAGTCTAACATGTCCTAATGCCAGCTGGTATATGGGGACAGGGTCTATACAACTTCCTATTCTGAGTTTCCCAGACTGCCTTTGTCTTCCACAATCTCAGCTCTCCAGGCTGGCACACTGGCAACTAAATTTTAGGTTTACAGCATATCTTTCTTCCCCTATCAACTTCCAGCTTACTCCTTCCTGAAGGATGGCAAATCTCTGTGAAGTATTCTTTTGTGGCCAGATTCTTCTGATATGTGACCTGCAATTCTATCTTCTAAACACATCAAGAAATGCATCTTCTATGATTGAGTCTTGATATAGTCAACTCTACATAATCCTTAGGGGGCTATCCATAGGGAGCTTTATCCTCGGAGGGTTGCTGATGAACCAGGCCAAGCTGGCCTTGTACTGACCACATTTTACTTGCAGACAGATCTGGAAAATGATCATTTGTCACTCATGGAGGCAACAAAGTTTATGGAAATAGCACCTACACATACAATGAGCAGCTGATTAAAAGATTAAATCTCCCATTGTTTTGGTTATTTGCTTTTAAATTCTGCAGTATTCTAAAGACTGAGGTTTTGGGAGTATATTTGTTTAGAAGGCAGCCTTCATATTTCAATGTATTTTCTCTCAGAGCCCACATCCGTAGCACTGAATCAACATGCATGGCCTTCCTCTTGTCTTCTTGAGGAGACATTAATAATTGATTTAATTATTAAACTCTGTCCATAGCATTTTAAACCATGTAATACAAAACCAGCACATCAGTAAACACCACGGTCAACAGACCTACATTTAATGGAAAGCATTTAAAAAAAAAATAATGAAGCCTACACTACCAAGTAATCCTTGCTGAGTTCCTGGAAGTGCAGGAACACCCTCATAGAAATACAAACATCTAGTAACAGCGCATCTGCTTGCCTACTTGGTGCTTTTGAGATCTTCATGGAGTAATTACCATGTGCACAGTCCCCTTGACTTGCCCATTTTATAAGACTAGCTCATCCTGCATTATAGCAGGCATTTTCTCCAGAGGGAAAATTGCTCATCTGGTGATTTAAGTTCTTCTACCATCATCAAAGCCAGACTATTATGCTGCTGTTAGTTTCCCTGGTAAAGGCAGAGAATTTATAGCTTCAAAAGGAAGCTACACAAATTATTTTTTCATTGTGATACCACCAAGAACATCCCGAGTTTCTGCTATTAAGAAAAATTAATTTGTGCTCTGGCTGTCCTTGGTGAATGATACTGAAAGGCTGTGTTTTGTTGGCATTGTTTTTAGCATACTGGATTGATAAAATAATCCTGTCTGTTCTCTTTTTCATTCTCTTAATGAGAACCGCATGTGATCCCTTAGCATCCTAAAAAACTTGAAGAGGTCAAACTAATCTCATGTGCAAATTTAATAAACTTTACACAATTAACAACAGGGGTGTTGCCTATAAAGAGGCAAGCTATTAAAACACTTTTGTTTATTTATTGGAAAGTGTTTTCAGATATGAGTGAGGATTTATGTCCAAAACCTGTACTTGTACACGATTTGTGCATCTTCTGAATGTTGCACTGGTGGAGGGAACACACCTTAATCAGCCTTATTCAATTCTTAATATTCCCTGATGTTCATATTTAAGTTAAGAGTATACCTATATACCAGAGTCAAATAATGTTTTACCTTATGCAAAGTACATCTTAAACTCCAGTCCGAAGTTTAAACTTCTCTGCTGATACCCAAAGCAAGTGTTCCAAAACAAGCAATCACCAACTGCCTAAATAAAGATTTGTAGATGTGTTAAGGATACTGTTATCAAAACTGGTGAGAGCAGACTTGGAGCAGCACAGAAACCTGAATCAGCCTCCTAAAAGCACGTAAGATTTAAATGAACGCCTCCAAGAATGCATTTATGAACAATGACGTAACTGTTATGACTCTGCTCTCAAAAGCAAAGACAAACCAGGCTAAATTAGACTCACGGGGCAGAAAGTGCAGATTAATAAATTACCACTGTGCACCTGATGTGCAGTCACTGTTCATACTGGTGTGCTTCGCTTTCAGCTGGAACAGGACAACAAAAATTTCCCTCAATGTTCTGTTGTGTGTAAGAGCACACACATGAATTATTGCTCTAGCTCAGCTGACAAAATGTTACTTCTCAATTTGAAACCTAACAAATAGACTTCAGAGCCAGGCTCAGTCCTTAAAAATATTTTCAATTTTTGAATATGGCTGCATAATGCATACAGACCACTATTGAACAATGGTAATTAACTGCACTTCTCAATGTGTAGGTTTTAAAGAAAAAAATGGAAAAGTGGAAAAGTTAGAAAACAGGCAGATGCCAAAGGCAGGCATGACCTTGGAAGGACAAGGTTTGTCCTGATGCAGTGAAAGAGGTGAGGGAACTATCTGAAGAGAAGGCTATCACTCTGCCAAGGATAATGATCTTCATTCTCCTTAGCTGTTGCCTTCTTGCTGTTTTGAGAGTACAAAAAGCCCCTTCCAGCTCCCAAATCATGTCCCCCTTCCCAAAATCATACAGAGGCTGGCTGCCTGCAAAGCTGCAAAGAGTCAAAGGCATCTTGCACCTATATCTAGACAGGCCTGCATGTGCCACTGTTTTGTCTTTAATAGCCTGCTCACTAGAAATTACTGCTGTCTCTCCTAAGGGGCAATGAGAAGAATAAGGGCACATTTAGGTTACACTCTTTGAGCCACTAAGTCCTGAAACCACAGGGAGGCCACATTCCTGCTTTCCACACAGATGGCCTAAGTGCACCTCGCATGAAGTTTCTTCTAGGAAGGACCTAAGACTGGTTGTCTGCCTCTCGTCACTCACATAGCGCTGCCAAAAGCAGAGGGAGGGAAAGGGAACACTGCAGGCTTGATGGAGTGCCATGGCCATCAATTTGCCAAGTAAATGTCCCCTGTAGTGTTATAAAACACCTGTGAGATTTCCCTCATTCAGAGCACTTATAGCTGGATCATCCCAGAGTCACCCTGGAGAAAACTGAGCAGCAAATATCTCAGTGGGCAGTGATTCCGATTTTAAGTCCGAGCCTGGAATAACTTTTACATGCATTTGTTGTGTGAGCTTGAATCTTGTGCCCCTGTATCAGGGCTCATTTGTATTTTTAACAGTCCCATCCACAAAGCAGAGACCTAAGCAGCAGCACTGCACAGAGCATGGAATATTTGGGTTATAAAACTAAATGCACACACTGCAGGCAGTCCATTCCAGAGGAACTAGTGACTCTTTGCAAAATGCAAAGCCAGTTGGTTTTATACAAGGCTGTTCCACATAAGTTAGTTTCAAGAAAGAAGCCTTCTTAAAAGTAAACTTTCCCAGTGTAGACAAGCTCTCAGCTAAGAAATGGCACATGGCTAGAGGCTAGCAGAGTATGTTATTTGACTTCTGGCAGAACCTCAAAGTCTTCTCCCCCTCCTGTGGTCTCCAGTAAGGAGGAAGGCGGAAAAAAAAAAAAAAATCAAACTAAAAGCACTGGAAGACAGCATCATACAGCAAAGCTGTGCAATGACATGATTTCACAAATTTTCCAATATCAATACTTTGCCATGCCAAAGGCTACAAATGAAACAAGACAGGCATTTCCGGGACTTCTGTACAACAAATCACCAGCTCCAAAGGCTGCTCTTTTAGCTCTCTGTATTTATGTAGCAGAAGGCATCTAGAGTTAGTCTCGTAACTCCTTGGTATGCAGTTGAGCTAAAAACTACTATTTTTAAAAAATTTTTTTAATCCATATGAAAGAGCTTTGAACTCTTTCAAAGGCTTAGCTTGATATATTGATTATTTTTTTAAAGCTTTCACCAGACTGATTTCCATCACTTCATTCCATCAGCTCAGTTCTCCAACAAAGCATACTGTCTGTATTTTTTAAATTTCTGTTCTTCTCAAACACCCTGCATCTCCCAGACTTGAAAAAATGCAATAAACTAACACTGCTGTGGGGATGGGGGGAAGCAATAATATTACTAAACCACTTTGGATTAACAAACAGCCTAAAACAGAATAAAACCATCAAATGAAGTATAAACCTGCAAGTAAAGCAAAAAGTTTCAAACATCACCTTGAGAAGTGGATGAAAGGCAGGTCTCATTCACCAAAACATCAAAAATGGAAATACTACTTTTGAATACTCTAAAACGTTAGTATTTCGAAGATGTAAAGAAACCCAAGGAAGGTGGAAGAAAGATTTTTTTCTTCTGATATTCTAATACATGCTACTAAAGAGAAAAAGCAACCATGTCCCATTAACATGAGAAGCCTGCCTTCACAACAGACAGAAAATACCGTTGAAAAAGTGAATGTTTTATGAAATTCAGTTTAGGGGATGTGAGTCATTATTTTATTCTCTAAAGCAAAATCAGGTGAGGGAGTGGAGGAGCAAGAAGAGCTCAATTTATTGCACAAAATGTGCAATAGTTTCTTGAGCTATTCTACACCAATACGTTCTGATGAAAGGAAATTACATTCTGGCCCTGAAAAGGTAAAAAAACCCAATCTAACAAAAAACCCCACCCAGTTCAGCAAACAGCTGAAGAACAATAATCTTTCCTCCAGATACATATACATGACAATTAAGCCTCATTTTTAAGAACTACTTATGCAATCCAAAATTTTGTAATTCAAGTTTCTCAGAGAAGTTTTTCCATAGTACAAAGGAAGTATGTAGTTGAAAGAACACCAGCAAGAACTTTACAGAACTAGCACAGAAATGTGAATGAAGACTGATGTCTGGAAATAACTCCCCTCTTCCTCAAATTCACAAACCATTTTCCCATTATTTGAACTTTTTTTACCCATTTAAGATTAATAGTGAGTGCCTCTAATACCCCTCTTTTCAAACAGTCACTGGACTACAGAACCAGTGACACGCTAAGTTAACTCCTTATGAAAAAGTCAGAAGAAACAGATGGAGATTCATTACTTTTTCTCTGTGGTACTCACTCTCTTTGCCTGAACAGAAACAAGGTAAGAAAGACTGTACATGGACTGAGGGTCCAGCCAGCCACCACCCTCACTGACAGTAACCAGCAGCAGATGCGTGCCAAGAAATCTAACAACAGAGCATGAATGAAGTGCTGGTTTCCTGATATGCTCTCCCAACGTGCAGAAAACTGCACAGACGGACTTACATAGTTTCACAACTCAGTTGCCAAGCAACCTCCCCAAACTCCTTTAAAACAAGAAAAAAAAAACAAAAACAAAACCCCCAAACCCCACTGTTCATCACAGAACAGTTGTTCAGCTCCACACAGCCAAATAGAAATGGTAAAGCTGCACACTGAATGTGGGAAACTAAAGCTACCAGAAAATAATATCTATTTCAAAATCTTTGTTTGCTTGTTGGGGTTTCTTTTGTTTTGTTTTTAAATCACACCACACTGAACATATTTATCTCAAGCGGAAAGTTAAGAAGCGAGCAAATTTTTTCAACTTTATCATTTATTGTAGTCTTAAGTCTAAAACATATTTGGAAGGAAATAATTTGGTTACCAAACACTTCATGGATCTTTTACTTGCATATTTTAGACTTTAAAAATTAAAAACAAAAAACCCACACCTTAGCTCAAAGTGTGCCTAAAGACATATGGCTGTATGGGCTCAGAGAGAATGACAAAGTACATCAGAAATTTACAGAAGGCTGTAAAAAAACCAATGCCTTAACTGAGTGTTGCAAACCTGTATGCTCATAATATAAAATTTTACTATCTGGGGAGAAAGACTTTAAAAAAAACTTTATGTATAGCATTAACTGCACAATCGAGAATTGAGCATGCATGAATATGAAAAGGAAGCTATGACAAACTGACAAAATGAAAACATGCTACTCACAGAGGGTTAATATTAGCATAGACACCTGAGGCTTTTTACAGTTAAGTGAAAGAGAAAATAGATCTCTTCAGGCAAATACTTATACCATGTACCAGGATTTCTTCAGGAGAGCCTGAAAACATTTCCTTTCTGGAGATAATACCAAAAAAACCCAAAAAGTCAGCACTAACATGACTGATGCATTAAAAAGGCCAGTTCTGAAAAAATACTTTGAAAACAGAATTTATTTAAAATCTGTAATAGACAAGAGCCTGGTCCTTACCTATTTGCTGCAGGAGAAAGAGGTTTGAATTATTTAGCACTAGTATCTTTCTACCAAATTTGGTCTCGGGTGTCTGGGTTTTTTTCTTTCTAACAGCATCAATGGATTTAATTTAATGAAGTAAATTACCATTCTCCTCTAAAGACTGGAAAACACTTATGCTGAGTCCAGTCAAAAGGTCCACCAAATCCACTATGATGTCTCCAGCTGGGGCAGAGAGCAGATACACAAGAAAGGGAAGCATAAGAGCAGTGACACTTGCCAAAAAACCTCTCTAAACCTTCAAGGCTGAGAATTTCTTGAGCCAACTGCGGCATCTACATACTTTGTAACCTCACTGGGCTTTTCTTCCATGACTGTTCAATCATTTGTTAAAAATTCAGATAGGTTTAAAATCGACAATATCTTCTATCATGGAGTTCCATAGCCAAACTAAAATGACATGAAAACCTTCATTATTTTGTTTCGTTTAAATCTGCCACCTTGTATTGAAAGGGATGCTAATTACCTGACCCCTTTCCATGTGACTTCAGAGCATTAATTTTTTTTCTCATGTCATCCCTCAGTTGTCCCTTTTCCAGGCTAAAAGAAATCTCAGCCTATTTAGTCATTCCCCATTTAGAAACTATTCTATACTTGGTGTCAGCCTTTTTACTGCTCCTCATTTCTGCTGTATCTTCTTTGGGATTTACACAATATTCAAATATACAACACATTAATACACAAACATCAGAGTGTTTTCTGGTTTGTTCTGCATTCTTTTTATGACAGTTTCCCCCTGCCCTCTTGGCTCTACCAAGAAAGAACCAGGGTGATTTTTTTCAAACAAAAAAATCTGCTTGGTCAACCACTCTTCCCTCAACGTAAAGTCCAGACTGCTTTATTCATTTGCATCATTTCACAATTATTTGCACCAATTTTACCTGCTATATATCATCACTCTCACTCTCTCAGGAGAGACTGCTGTAATTCTCAAAGATCAACTGTATCTTGCGTACCCCATCATTTAATACTGGCAGAAGACTTCCTCAACCCCCTAGTCACCGCCTTTCTTGAAATCACTTATGATTTTACTTTTGATGATCACAGGTTCACAAAGTAACATGGGTTTTATCAGAGAGCCACACTAGACTGCACTGTGCACACTGTACTCTGGAATATTTTACCCAGTTATTTATCTACACAAGGACTTGTGCTCTCTGTCCACAACTGATTCCTTTAAAGATTTTAGTGGGAATTTTCAAAAGCAATTGATAAGATCAAGTAGATTAAAAAAAAAAAAAAAAAGAGAGAGAGAAAAAAAGAAGAGTTTCCTTATTGCAGTATGTAGGTCATCTGAAGAACCTTTTACAGAAACCTAAAGAAAATGTTTCCAAAACTATCTGGGATTGTTTGTAGGCAGCTAGATACTTTTGATAGTTTCAACAATTGCTATATTTTTCTACTACTTTTTTGTAAAGGTCAAAGTCAGAGAAAACAGTAACATAAAAACCTTGTATATGTGGCATATTTTTCTTAGCCCAGAAGCAACATTCATCCTCAAAAAGGCTAATTCTGCAGGCATTTTCATCCACGCTTTTTTTTTTTTTAGTGACTGGACTATAAAATTTATCTGAGAATGAACGAAGACTGAAAAACAGTAATGTACACAGGTGAAGTAGACATTTTTTTTCATCCTTGCTTTCTGAAAAAAAACAAACCAAACAAAAAAAATCTCGACTAAAAAGCCAGCAAGCATCTAACATTTACATGTTTCTAGAGAAATAAATCTGTCCACTGTGCCAAAATAAAAAATAATTAAAAAAAAAAAATCAGCCAAGCCTTCCATGTTACTAACCTATGTGTATAAACATAGATATCTTGTTGTTTATCTTACCTTTTAGCCAACCACAGTTTGGTTCTTATACAGGTAATGATGTCACCCAGTCCCTGCTGAAAGTCCGAACTAACGAGCTGTTTTGATTCTAAGTATGACTGCAGCAAGTGAAAAACCTAAATAAAAAAACAACAAAAATTAAAAAATTGAAACTAGAGTCTCTAGCCACAGCTTTTCCTCCAAATAACTGTAAGATTAAAAAAGCCACCTGCAAAATGAACAATTATTACTCAAGGAAGAACACATATTCATCTGTCATAACAACAGATAGAATTCTTAAATCCCTAAATTGCCTGTTCTTTAAATTTCACTTTTCACAGTACTTGAACAATGGAACACAGAAAGTGCTGGAAGATGTTAACCTCTGGGAAGTAGCAGAGGACAGCCAGATGAACACCACTCCTACTGGCCCTTGCCAACTTAGGCATCCTTCAACTTTCAACTTTTGTGCGGTGCCATCTGCTCACCAGTGCCAGCACAACTGTTTGTGGAGCACGCTGGCAGCTTGGCCCACTGGATGGAGCAGGGCCGGTTGCACTGTACAAGTACAACCAAGGAGACAGAGAAGGGTCTTTAAAATCCACACACTGGTCAAAAAGCTTTTTAAGGGCAGTAGAATTATCATCTATAACCACTCTGAAGTGCTGACAGAAAAGTGTCTTTATTCCTGCTCCTGAGATCCTTCATTCAGGGCTCCAAACACAGTGGGCCATTGGGTTTCACAAAGAAGGGAGATGCTCGCACCTTTCCCTTCCAAGGACAGGGAAGACTGAGCTTCTGCACTGAGGCTGTGCACTGACTGAGCTATCTCCCCCAGAGCTTCACATAAAAGCCTAGTAGACATGTCCATAAAGGAAAGAATTCAACATACCAAAATAGCTTTCTGGTCGGACATGTAACAAAGCAAATAATTTCTGTTCTTAGAGACCTTCCTTTGCTATTTAAAAGCAAGTTTTCCAAGTAGTATTGAAAATATAGAAAAGTGTTAAGAAAAAACAGCGTTAAAAAAAGATGTATGGTCATCTAGATCACAAGCATGAAAAGCAAATATTGGATAATATATGAAAGCTGATACCAACTGCATAATGGAGAGGGACTCTTCAAGCCCAGCCCCTGCAGTACCCACCCTCTCTGCACTGGGAGAGGGAGCATGACACACACTTCTGACACAAGTGACGATGGCCATATCATCCCACTAAAGTTTCTACCTTTCCCATTCACATGCAAGTGAAAAGAAAACACCTAGGTGAGTTAATTTCTAAATGAAAAAACATGGAGATATGTGGTGCAGTACTGAAGCCTAATGGGAAAGATCTTGCTTGGGTTAAGGAGGTTAAATTGCACGTGCAGTTTGGAAGCTGGAACAGGAGAAACAGGGTGCTAACTCTCCCTCTTTCTTTGATTTCCCTTACAGCCTCCAATTTGAAATTCTGTTTGCCTACACAGGTAAATTACATTGATAGACATGACAGGGTTTCTATGCAAATTGAAAAAGTACGTCCCTGATTATTCATTGAAACTGGCAATATGCAGAATTTAGAAAGCTTTAGAGGTGTTATCAGACCATTTCTGAAAATACATACACAAGCATTTTATATGGAAACACTCTTAATGTGTGAGAGTATTAGCACTTCATACTTGCAAAGTGACAATTTTATGACTAACGATCAAGCCGAGACCTTCACTTCACTTTGGGAAAAGAAAAGCCTTTATATCCAGATTTTTACATCTCACATCTTGGTCTCCCGCATTCCAGCTGTCACTTGCTCCTGGGGTTATATTTTTTTTGTTTGTTTGCTTGTTTTGGAAACACAAGCACTGCCGCATAGCATTAACTTGACACAATTTCATCTGGGTTATTTTTTCTGAAATTATTCGAGTGGAAAAACAGCTGCACTGGTTTCAAATAAGCACGGAAACAGAACAGAAGAGATGTCAAGAGACTATCTAATCCATACAAACACTGAGGCAGGGTCTAAACATTCTCTGATGAAACAAATGCCTGACTGTCCTAATCCTGAAAACAGCCGAGAAAGCAGATTCCAAAATATTTGTATGCAACCTCTTCTAGTGTTTCACCTTCAAAATCCAAGCTCTTGAAGTAAGGTGTTCCTCTCCACTCCCACCCTTGCCCTCACAGTAAACAACTGTTCTCTGGACGCCATTCAGTCAGTCCAGATTTTTTCCTAGTGAGGTACTTATTAAACACAGAGATCCCACTGGGGCCCCGTTGACAGGAGCAATGAAATAAACTCTCATCCTCCTGTGTTAGCAGGTGCTCTGTAGGCAAGAGACATCCTGGAAAGATAGCTCCCATCTTGTCTTTCTGGTTTTTAAATCTTCTGTCCTCTGTACTGAACATCATTTTGTTGACAGCAGACCATATTTCTAAGATGGTCTTTCCAAGATCTTTTTGAATTTGACCTTTTTCTACAAAACACTTTGCAAAAGTGCAGGCTTGCAAACATTTGAGAGTGTCACCAGAGATCTCTACGTTGAATCCTCTTCTTCAGCCTGTGCAACTGCCTGCTTATTAACACAGGTTACGCAAGTTATCTACTCAAATTAATTTACTTCGTGAAAAACTGCACGAAGTTGCCACTACTACTAGTTTCTCTGTATTTTATTGCGGCTTGCCCTTAATCTGTTAAATAATGGACACTATAAAAGAAAAGGGATGAAAAAGGAAAATAATATATATGCAGAAGCTCCTCTTATTGCCTTTTATATCCTCTGCTAATTGAAAACCATTTGGTGCCTTAACCTTTCTGATTTTATACTTCTGTGCTTCTCTTCATTTCCAGGAACAAGAAGGGATTTACCTCTAAGCAATAATATAAAATTTGTTTCACAGTTATGAAGGGACTATCATATTTTTTCCTAGAAGCTTAAATTAATTTAATCTCTTCAGCTTTGAAAACAACTCTCAAAGTACCTCCCTCCTAAATACACAGGAAACCTAAGTAGTTTGATAGTTCAATACACAGGAAACCTAAGCAGTTTGATAGTTCAAGCAAAAGGTCTTGAGAGAGGGAGAACTGTCAGTCAAATTTGTGGATCTAATTTAGTCCAGGTAGGAAATCCAGTAATGAAAATGCAATCAAAACTCCTCTGCAGTTCAGTCTCTATATGAACCATATTTAAGCAGTAGAATTAGAAGGTACAACTCACGAAAGAGTTTGATTCACTCTTGAAAAACATTGACATTAATCAATGTTCACTACTACGGTTCTAACTTTTGACATATGCAAAATCCTCATTTTCTCATTATTTCAGTGCAAGCCCTCCATCACTTATTCAGGTCCCCTCAACAAATTTTAGAGACCTAGAAAGCTTTCCCTCACAAAGGAATTATTTTTTTCAGCATAAGATTTTAGAATGCCTAAACTAAATTTGAAATTGTAATTAATGTTGGCATGTTTTATTCAAAGCCTTATTTTATGTAAGGTAAAACTGGAGGCAACCAAACAAGCAATCTGTAAAAGTTAACCTCAATAGTTCTTCACTTCCATCATGTGTGACACATCATTCTTTGGCTTATAGTAATACTGCTGTAGACTACAAGCCAGGCAATGTTGGCAGGGGGAGGTACCAAGTTTTATGAGACTGTTTGATACAGACAATAAAATAGACAGGTTTTCCAGCACATGGCTCTCCTCAAGTCCAAAATACTATTCAATTTAAAATCCTCTGCTAAATTTCTCACTTACACATAAATGCAATGAGGTCATGGTGTTCCTTTTGTACATGGGATTGTTTTATTACACTAAGCCAATATATTAATGATTTTTTCTTTTTTAAAGGTAGTTTTACAAAATATCTGCACCACCTATAGAGGAAGGTTTATGAAGACTTACAGGATGACAGCAATTATCTTTAAATGTGACATGAACTAAACACCAAGAAAGCAGCCTGAAAAATCTTTGAGATGTTGGGAGTCTTTTTAATAGGATTGAAGATACAACAGCCAAGGTATTGTCTGTAGTTCTGTGGAACCCTGCATTAAAGATGGTGAGTTGCTGGATGCTCAAAAACCTTTTCTTTCCCTGAGCAGGCTGTTCAGGAGTCAGGCTAATACACCAGCAGGACTGTACAGACTGCCTGTCAACCTGGGCAAGAGTTGTTAAAACAGTGCAAGCCACAGGAAGTCCAAACACTCGGATACATAATGGGGAACAGTGTCCAGTGATTGACCATTCTGAGACCCTTTGGTTCATGAGGTTCTACTAACTCTGAGCCACCCGAGGCAGCACGTCCTAACCTGTTGCAGGTAAAACCACCAGCATGGGAGGACTTCCTAGTGCAGAATAACACAGCAAAACAAAACAATTCTAAAAAGGCACCAAGCCAGCCCAGGTGTGACACTATATCCTGATTTGTAAAACCCAAGGACCCAGCATGCCAATAAATGGGAGCCATGTTCTGCTCTCTAGTCATTCCCAACTTCCAGTACCTTTCCTCCCTTCCTTGGCATTGTTGATGCTTCATCCTTGTTCTTCAGCTGTAGAAGCCTCAAGAAAAGGGGAAAAGAGGAGGAGGGCAGGGAAGGGAAGAGGCAAAAAAGGAAACAGCCGGCTTGGTTCCCTGCTGGTCAATCAGCACACATATCCTTCTGTCCTGTTCACATCCATCCCCCATCAAACAGCATGCTTTCAGATGCAACACAGAGAGATTTCTGTGTCTCCCCATCATGATATGAGAAAGTTGAATGTTTTCTTTGTACCCAAGCAGACCTTAAGACATAACATCTGCTATTTTCCAAGTGTTCATTTTGGATGATCAAGTAAAAAAAAAAAAGGCACATTATTTTTTTAAAAAAATAAATACTTAAATGATTAGACATCAGCTGAGTCAAAAATATGAATCATGAGAAGCAGGAAGAAACATTTTTCTCCCCCACATCAACTCTGATAGGATATGAAGCTGATCATTATCTTTAGCAGCTCTCATATCAGCTCAAATTGCTGCATTCAAGCTGTGAAATACATTGTTAGAATAATGAAGCAATGCAACAGTGGATGAAAACTTGTATAAAACACAAAATTTAGCAAGTGCCTTTAAATTTTTTTTGATGCGATACGTACAGAGACACTGCAAATAAAACACAACCTTTTAATAAGCACAAAGTTGATCTATTCTGACACACTTTCTGTCTAACAAATTAACATTTTGTAGCATTAGCATTAATTTTATAAGAGGGACTAAGGTTTCTGAAATTACAATAAACTTTTAACTTCAGACATGAAATAACGATTAGGTGGATACCTGATGTGCATGCCCACATGTTCTTATTTCAAAGAAAACACAGCCTTCAACATGTTGCTCCACAAAGCGCCTCTTTTAAACAATCAGATTTTTCCAAAAACATGTTGAAGGTTATATAATTGCACACTTCTCAGTGAAGTAGCAAAGTTAAACTTTTCTCCCCTTAAGCTGACCTGAAGCAATAAAAACTTCTGCATGCATGCCCTCAGCTATGTTTGGATGAAATTAAGTACACAGTACAAATATTCACATTCTTAAGTGCAAAACTGAAACAATGCTCCCAGTGTTCATTTCAGTGCTTCTTGAGAAAAAAAAAAAGCAAACTGACATCAACCCAAACTGTCCATTCTCAGCATAGATCATTTAACTCCCTAAAAAAAAATACAAGGAATACAGATGTTTCACCAGCTGAAAGAAAACACTGTGTAAATACTAAACTTGGAAAAATATGCCACTCACTAAGCTATGGAGGTTTAAGCAACAAGGAAAGCCAAAAAATAGTGTTTGCAAAATGGCAGCAGTAAGGAGATTACTGCACTAAGCTAAATGTGTTTTTTTGGAATTGTTCCATCAAAAGCTTTTGCCTGAGTATTAACAGGCTAGTGAGAAAACCTCAAACATGATTTTTCTTTTCTTCTCTCATTTAAAGGCAGATGAAATTTTATTCTTCTTGTATGATAAATACAACTGCCGAGTTATCTCTATGTTCTGAAGTGAAGCCCACTTTTTCATTTTCTCACTATGACCATGTAGATAAAAACTGGCAAGCTGTTGTGACAGGTGAAGGCATTTTTATTAGGATGATAAGAAGTTCAAAGTTACAATAATTATCTCTAGGGAAAAACAAGCCCTATATATACCCCTTTTTTCTTAAAATGAAAAGTGCCAGTGTGATAATTACAATGGGACTTCTAAAAACCTCAACTACCTCCTGCCAGTTTTTCAAGAAGCTATCTATACAAAAATAGATGGGAGAGTTTATCACTATCTGGTTACCTTCTGATATTGTCCTGGTCTGTAAAAAATTATATTTGTGGAAAATAAATGTATTATTTTTACCAACAGCAAGTATGGTATGAACACAGTCCCTGCAGTTTGTGCTACTCTCGCAAACAAAAGCAGCTACACAAGTTGCAGGGCAGTAGTTTAAAACTAGTACAGAACCACAGCACACAAATATGTTGCACCAGACAGCGCTGGTGGCACCCCTGTGCCTTGCATTCTCACGGTGCATGATTCATCCTCTGCCACACTGAGGTTTAGCAACTCTGTGGATAGATCAACCCTATTACAAACATTAAGGCTTTCCTTCATCTGAAGTATTCCATTATGAGAAAAGTAGAGAGAAGATGATCTTGGGGGGGGGGGGGGGGGGGGGCGGGGCAGAGTAAATATTCTGAATTTATTTGCACATTTAAATGACAATACACTGAAGAGGAATTTCAAATATTTATCAATTCTCTTGCCGTCCCCAAACCAATGTGTTAGAAATGACATCATTTATTACATTGTTCTCATAGTCCTGGATCATCTGTATCTACCAGATTATTACAGGCATCACCCTCCTTTGTTCCTACCACCTCCTTTTTTTGAAGTCTTTAATTTCATGATGGTAATTTCACAGCTAACAGATCAGATTACTGTTTCTGTCAAATATATGATTGTCATATATGATTACTATATATGAATACTGCTTCCTTGAATTTGTTTTTGTATGAATTAATAAACTCAGTCTGAAGTTGAAATATTTCCCTTTGCAAATATTTTTCTGAGAACTGAATACATTTTTTTTCTTCCTTTAAAGCAACAGCTGGTTCACAATTCAATTGTTACATTTTTCAGCTTTGTTTTGTTAGCATATTTCATCATCTAATTACACAATTTTGGTTTATTATTCATGAGAAAGTAGGGCTTTTAAATCCTTCTTCCAAATATATCCATCAAAATTCATAAAGGCAGGTTTATAAAAGAATCAAGTTGTTTTCATTAAAATGCAGGCAAGCATGTTTTGATTGAATTAAAAAGTTGTAAAATAAGGTAGGAAAGCATCTAAAGTTATGAATAAAAATATTAGGTAACCCCATATAACCGACCAAGAATAACACAGCTGTTTAATTACCTGAAAATTATGAATGTGCTGTAACTAATGAAAGGTACAAAACGCTGAAAAATAGCAAAGTAGCTTTCTTCCCAGTGATAGACATATACCACAAAACATCCATTATTAAAAACATGTTCTTAAAATTGAAGATAACTCCTGCTTTTGTCTAAAACAAGCAACAAATGTGAAATTTCACAGATCAAAGTTCTTGCAATACCACTTGCAATACTGTTTTTATTAGGTTTATCTTCACGTTTTTCCTTCTATTTTAGTCAGGGTGAAATTGAATTCCAGCTTAAAATTTGCATATGCAAGTCAAATTCCATATTAGGAGAAAACAAAACAATGACAAGTTTGCTGCCAGCTAACATCATATTCATTAGTGTTATTAACTTGGAAGTCCTAGCTGAATTTTCTCTTAAAAGTCCACAGTTTGCCTAGTAACAGAGAAACTTGATACCTGGTCTGACTTTATAATTATTAGCTCTTTTTTACCATTAGGATTTAATATACTTTTAAAGATATCATTCTTTATAACTAAAGGTACATGTGCTGAGCAGAGAAGCCCAACTAAAAGACCTACAGAGAGACTGGCTGATGAGACAACAGAAAACCCCAGTAAGTAGATGGTGCTAAGGAAAGGCAAAGCTGACTGATGAGTAAGGGTCTTGCACACATCCTCCTAAACGTCCAGCTTGACCAGAGATGAAAGAGGCTACTGTGCAGCTGGTGGCATTTCCACTCTCTGCAAACATACCTGTTATCTTCCCAGCAGCATGTAACCAAAACCTGAAAGTCTAGAGAAATGAACACACTGGACTGTATCTTGGACACAGTTAAAACTGCGCTCAGCCTCTATTTCTGATCAGAACAAACAGCAGGAAGGATACAATGAAGTTTCCTTTCCCAATTCTATATGCTGCCATCATAAAAACCACCCATTGCTGCCTTAATCCAGCTATCTCAAAAGATACAAAGCTTTCCCCCTCCTTTAAACAGCTTTTATCTTTTTCCTTTTTTGGGGGGGTGATGGTGAAACAATTTGAAAAGATTCTTTCCCAGACTACATCCTCATAACAGTTGTCCTCCTCACAGCCACATGAAGGAGACAAAATGCAAATAAAAGACCAAGGTACACAGCCTTGTTTATTGAGGGATATTTACAATTAGGAAGAAAATTAAAGGATACAGCCACCCCACTGACACTAAGAAGCTGACACATGCAACAGAGTCCGTATAAACATGTTTGTAAGAAGTGCTCGGAAGTACACTGCTACTTGACCCCGCAGCTTTGCTGGTTTCAGCAGAGGTGATCTTGTGGCTCAGGAATGTCTGCATTAACCCAAGCTGAGAAAATAATTAGAAGTAAGCTATACTGATTTGATGCTTTTATTTCCTAAATTCACATTATAGCATAAAGTGAAGTAAAGCTTGCAGCTTCAGAAAACAATTTTCTTCTCTCAGCTAATGATTTTAAACTTATACAAGAGAAAATACATATGCAGGTCTCTCTCAAACAAAAGAAAAACATCCTGTATTTTTAAAGTCTGAGGAATAATCTGCCACATTGAATGTCCAAGTGCAGATAGCTGTACCCATGAAAGAAAAAGGTGGTGCTTTTCAGGGTCATACGACATCTTCCTAAAGCTTTTCCTCATTCATACATCAAGTCAGTCATAACCTTTACAAGCATATTGTCACTTTTAATGGCTCCTTTTACATGTGAGGAACTCAATATTGCCAACTGCACTCTTTTGTTTGAACTCTAAACCAACATTTTTATAATGTTAGGGTGCTGAATTTAGTACAAGATTGACCGTTCTTCCACGGCAGGGATTGCTGCACCTCTCTTTGAGTGCAAATAATAGGGAAAATGTCCCTCCCTTAAAGAAAATTCTCACACAATTAGTTGTTGATAACAACGGGGACATTAGGGGCTACAACCATACAGATATATCAAACACCATCCATGTTGGTGCCTAGACCCTGAACTCAAATGCCATACTCCTCCGTTGCAGAGTAGCACAGCTGAATGCAGGTAGAACTCACAGGAATTTTCCTCTGTGAAAATTACCCTACAAAAAAGGAACATGCAACTGAAACATGCAATAAAAAGAACTTTGTCTAGACAACATAGCTAATATGTGGGCTTAACTTGTAGATAAGTCAAACTGAATTCTAAGCGTAAACATTAATAATTAGTAGTTCAGCTCTACCAAAGGCAGTATACAGGAGAGCAGCACAAAGGAAGGTGTGTGTAGTGCAAACTATTTTTTTTTTTTTAAATTACAGTAACATCTAGAAAGTAATTCATGTGAGAGGATCCCACTGAGCTGTACCATGAGAGGGAACAGACAATCCTCAGCCAAAAAGCCATCCTACAGATTTAGTTTCACTGTACTACAAGGCAGTAGGATTCAGCACAGGATGATGTGGATACAGCCACTTTCCAACAAAGAAGATCATCTGAGAGAAGAGCAGACTGGCTTCCCGAAATATACATCATCCTTTTACTTTACCCCCATACCAAAAGGATTATTATAGAAGAGTCTTGCAGGCAAGGAAACAGAGAGATTAAGTGATTTAATTAAAATCTACAGAGGATGCATCCGAGAGACAGATTTAACTCAGATCCTTTAAGTTCCAGTTCACAGATAGTCACCATGTGCGTGAGAATTTATGTCTGGAGAAAAAATGACTAAATTATGCTTTAAGTATAATTTTTTGAAAGCACTTTGCTCTCCAGAGAAAACAGTGGGAAGAATACATGTAGGATGTAGACTGTACCACCAAAAACACAGAAAATATAGACAGTATTTCCCCAGAGTTCATCAGTTTTGGACACTGATCTTGCTGAAGTTTCCTACTGGTATCATGTATCTTTTGAAACTATGAAGTTCATAGAAACATAGATAACTTATGATGAAACTTAAACTACAGCAAATACATGAATCATGTTACTGCTGAAACTCAGCAGATTTTTGCCTTACGCATATGGACAAGCTATTTATAAATTTTTACTTCCCATCAGGCTCAGCATGATGTCAGCTTACAATAACAAGTTAATGTTAATGTTTTCCAGTAATTTTCGCAGTGCCATTTAACTGCAAGTGCCCTAGCCAAGGTAAACTTAAGGGCAAGGAAAGGCCTAGCTACATAATCAGAGAACAGCATTAATGAATTTTGCATCTCTGCTTTGAACACTTGGAATTCTACCTGCAATATATTTCTCTTTTGTTGCCAAAGTTTAATCTCGCTCGCCAGCTGATTACATCTCCCCAAAACAGCTCAAATATTCCTTCTGATTTTAATTAGCCACAAAGCTTCATCGCCTTGTGGATTTTTTTCCCCCCAAACAAGCATCCCACGCTATCACAGAAAGTGCCAAACTCAAAGCTATCAAACATTTCCTGAGCTCTAGTAAGCTCACGCACTTTTACAATCAGCAGCATCACATCAGAGGAATGCTGTCTCTGTGAATTCGCCAGTAACAGACAAGTTCCAAAGAAAAATTATGAAATTTGCTGGGGCTCTTCTTTTCATAGGCATTAGAAGCTGTTCTGGAAGATCTGTTCCTTATTATTATTTTTCCCCTTGTCTCTTCCACTAGCACGCAATTGGTAAGATATGCTTTTGACAAAAAGGAATGTCAACAACAACGGTTTTTATGGCAGAAAGGTTTTTTTGAAAAGCAAGTTCTCCCAACTCATTTCCTTGTTCAAGACCACCTTCTCCAACATTTGCACATGTTTGCCTTTGATTTTATGATCCCAGAGGAGTACAGCTGTCTCACTGTCTCTGAAAACAGTTCTAAGAACACTTTTTAAAGCTGCTGTAACTTAACCCTCCACTCGCTTTGGATATTGAACTGCATTGAGGTTGCCTTCTGAAAACAGCAACGCCAATAGTAGATGCTACCATGCCCACCACTTCTTCAACACTGCATCCTGCTGAAGTTTGACAACTTCAGACCTCCTAGCCAGGCTTCTAATGAAAGCAAACTCTCCACTCCCTTCAGTCACAAGAGTTAGGTCAGCAGGTTAATCTTACTCCTTTTTACCGGAATGGCTCAGAGAGGACCACCAGCTGATCTGTGGCAGCTGCAACACCCAGCAGAGGGCTAGTTATGATCAGCTGGATGTGGACTGCTGTGTACAAGCTGTTTGCAGAGCACAAGCCTACAGAAATCCCCTGGCATTAAAGCCTCAGAACTGGAAACAAGAGCAATGACCAGGCAATGCCCCCATTTCACTACATGCCAGATTTGCTCAAAGCAGCTGAAAACTATTCTGCATCAATGACATAAGGAACTATCGGGATACTTCATACCCTTTTTCTTGCAAATAAACACCAAAACCAAGGTGGTCAGAGTATCTCAGCGGGTTCTTCAGTGTCTTCCCCCTTTGCAATCAGTACCAATTTGGTCTTGCCTGTGTTCATCTCCACCCACCACTCCACAGGCAGTAAGTATCCTGTTACTTTTGTATTTTACCAGTGGGTGCAACAGCACCCACTAAAATCAATAGTTTCTTTAGTTAACAGATTAAACATTTGCTGTTTACTACCTTTAGAGAAACTAAACCGTAATCCATGGAGAGCTTGCAGTTTTAAGTTACTTCACAGTCTGAATTTGGCAGAACAGAAATGAGTGGAAGTGACCACTACCCTCTCTTACATATTCCCATTACTTTGTTCATAACTTCTGATAAACCATAAAGTTGCAAAAAGGTGCCACACAGAATGGCTGCTCGTCACATAGATCTTATACGTATCTCCATTATCACAGTGTTGCAGTCTTTTAGAGCCCTAGAGATGTCTGTACCATACCCTGTCCTAAATCCTGATCACAAAGTATCTATGATCTTGGTCATCAACAGATTTTTCTGGGGATTGATGGTTTACATTGAAGGATCATCACATAATGCAGCATAATTTTTTTTTTGGAAGCAACAAAATTTACTACAGAAATAAAACTACAGAAAAGCACATATGAAGTATGATTGCTTCAAACTCAAACCCTCAAAATATTTCAATTTGGTGAAAAGGACAACAAAATTAATTAGCAACATGATGCTGTCAGAAGTTACTGAATCCACCGAGGTAACTTAGGAGTCTACTTCAATTCCACACAACTCCAGAAGTTAACTGCACTTGGAAAAACAAGAGAACTTTATTTGAAACTAAGTTCCCTTTTTTCCCTCTCCAAACAGTATTAAGCCTTTTCTGTGCACTCTGATCAGTCTTGTTGGCCTCAAAATACATTAAAAATTATCAACCAGCTGCAAAAGGGGAGTCCACATATTTATTTATTTACTTAAAGAGGATGAGTGCTCTCCTAGTAAGCTACAGATAAAATAGAGTAGAAGCTTTTTGTTAAACAGGTTAAAGGTCAAAATAAAATACTTATTGATGACATGGTTTTCACTACAAAAATCTGTGAAGGGATCCCCTACAGATAGCATTGTGTACAATACAGTAACACTAGTTGGTATGAATGTTTTGTATTATAAGCCACAAAAGAAAAGTTTCCTCAAATTTGTCACCTAGTTCTCTATTTTAGTACTGTACAAATTTGACAAATATCATATCTGCCACCCAAAATAACACATTTTTTCCTTTTTTCCCAGGAAACTCAGGCTAACTAAAGAAAAAGACCCAAATCAAGCTTCTCTTGAAATTCAGTAATGAGTATGTGACAATAAATACCTCCTGCTCATGACACATGACACCAAAATTGAATGGCATCGTCCATCATCCAGGGAGACCTCTGAAGTGTTTTATGCTTGTATAATTGCAGCACTGCAATTGTTTTGAGGATTTCTGTGGCTATCATGGTACTGTGATTCTATTCAACAAAGTTGTTTCTGTAAAACCCCAGGGATCACCCATGTAGATAAAGCCATAAGCCCCATTCACGTACTGACTGAATGAAAAAATATATATGACTGACTCCCAACTTCTAAGCCTTTCTTCCTGTTGTCCTATATAATCTGTATAAATAACACTGAAATAAAACTGAATTAAAGATAACACTGAGATAGAACATAAATTCCTCTGAAAGGAAAAGGCTGATGGAAAAACAGCAAAACTGAACTAGCCAAACAGTTGATGGAAAAAAGTGTCAAGGGCTGCGGTGGTTATAAACACCTCTCTTTCTGAGGAAATCTGACTGTTAATATCGAAGCCTACCACACTCTGAAAGAGTAAAAAACCCAAGAAGTTACTGCAGTAATAAGTTGAGAGCTGGACATGATAAATTTAACAATATCCACAACTTGACTTAGAAAATATCTAGCTAACTTATTTGGGCCATGTGATCATGGAAGTTCACAAATTAAATTTCATATGAAATGAACTTCCTGTTCACAAAGTACATTATACAATACTGAAAAGAGCTTTAAATATTGTTAGAGCTATTAATCCTTACATCAGATTAAAATGACAATGCTGTATATTCAATGTATCTGTCTAAAAGGTCTTTAACTTTAAAAATAACTTTTTACCTATCTAAGAGTGCAATATGGCTTTTCAGAAAAATGAAGAACATGAAACAATTCTCTACAGGTTACATTACTTTGTAGTTCTATTTCCTTCTTTAATACTGTGTATCTACACCACTGTTACCAACAGTTCATTTTTTTTAGGGAAAACAGTATTATGCTTTTATTGCTAAAGGCAGTATGAGGTTACAAAGATAACTTTTTTTTCCTCCTCAGTGATCAGAGTGCCAAGACGCCATATTTTATATATTTTAAAACTAGTTAAACATAAAATGCTCATTTGGGCTTTTTTAACCTTTCTTTCACTTCTGACAACAGAAGATGCCTGATGCTGCAATATAATTTTTAAATGTCTCTGAGAGTACAATAATCCAAGAAAAACAGCTAGTCATAAGAGTATTACCTCATCAGTTCCTAATATCTACAGAATCTACTTTAGTGTGATTAATTTTGAAATAATTTCTTACAATATGAAAATTCAGAAGTATGAATGATTGACTCAAAACAGCAAACCAAAAGAAGCGTTTCTATTGCTGGAAACACTTGATGTAGTAAGAACAACACTTACTACAGAGGTTTGAAACCCTGCCTGCTCAACAAGTCTCCTGTGAGAGAGTAGTACCCAAAGGTGATTACACCAAGTCCTGTCCTTTTGAAATGCTTCAGGACTATCTATGGGCTGCAGTTTTATGCTGCAACAGAGGATATAAACATACAGCATATGTTTTTTATTAGATGTTACATCAGGAAATAACAACTATTAACATCAGCTATTTGGCAAGATGTATATGTGAAGTCTTTTAGAGTGTTACTATGTCCATCTCTACATTTTCCTTAGGCTTTTTTGGAAGTGGGTAGTATTCACTAGATGGGACGATAGTAGCATCACTATGGTACACATTTATTTCCATGATGGCATTAATTACTTTTGTATTAACATAATAACCTAAAAAGTATGAAGTGTGTAGGGTGTTTCACATAAGATACTGACAATATGATTTAAAATTTCTTTTTTGTCTTGAGTTGATCAGGGTTCAAAAGTGACTCCATTTCAAAGAGCAAAGGCTCTAGCTAGTATTTCTTATGGCACAAAATGATTCAATAGGTAAAAAAATTAGAATGAAAAGAAACAAGTCAAACCACACATGCAAGAATAGCTCCATTTATATTTCCTTTGGCAAAAAGTGATTATTGGTCTTTCTACAGTTTCCTGTTCTAATTGCCAGTGGTGTCTGTTTCACAAATGAAATGAGACAGTCAGAAAACCAGAGAAGAATAAATGAAAGATTTCTTGCAATTTACAAATGTGAGACGAGTACATAATAGGCATTTTGTTTGCTATAGAAGTATTTTTAGAGATGTTTTAAGTTGGCTTTTCCTACCTTAAACTATTTTTTTTCATTGAAGAATAGCAACTTAGTATTATAAAGCTACACAAATGCATGCATTTGGATGGTGGAAAGGAAGAAAAGGTGCTAAGAAACTTCAACTATACCGAAGTCAAACTCAGTATGAACTATAAATGCTCAATATCTTTCATCTAGGTCATGAATATTTAAGTGCTGAATTCCTAAGTGATTTCTTGTAGTGAAACAGAAGTTTTAATCTTATTATTGGTGTGTTTGCACTGAAATAGGACAAATCTGATTTCCAAAGTTTAAAGCTTTCCCAACACCCACTTCTGACACAAAGACATTTCTGCATCTATGGAAATACCTGTATATTTGAGAAAAAGATTAATAACCATTGCTTATTTTCCACCACAAAAACAGGCCAGAACAAACTACTACCATCTGGAGAGGTCTGTCAAAACCAGACGAAACCATTCATTGTAGATGTGAAGACATACTGAATCTGTAGTGTACGCTTTAGAATAAAAGTCAATATACAGATACATTTGGCATGCACTTCTGACAGCATGGTAATAACCCTACTGCAATAAGCAACAACATACCAAGACAGCAGCTACTTTTTAAGAGAGGATGGGGTCCAGAACAGATATATAGAGGAGTAAGCACTGAAACAAGAGCTGGCAGGAGGGAGTTGATAGTGAAGGTGCCAGGGGAAACAGGGAGAGATAACAGAGGTGCAAGCCTGAGAAGGAATGACGGAGGACAGAATAGAAGCACCTGCTGCTTATCATGCCTTCAGAAGCCTCATTCATTCTTTGCTTGCTTGAAGCTGTGTGGGAGGTTTCCACACTCCCAAACATCAAGGAGACTCTGATGATCCAGAGACAACTGTCACCTTTTATAAAAGAATGAGGAGAGAAAACGAGGGACCTTGACAGGTGATAAATTTACAAGCATCCCTGTCACCCTCTCAGCATCCCCCTAGCCCTCTTCTGCAGTTAGGCCACACCCAGGCTGTTTTCAGGACCTGATGAGGGCTCTGCAGGTACTTCAAGTCTAAGAGCTGCAGCTCCACTGGAAGCAGCATTTTTGATGATCCAACTCAGAATCCACATTATTCATTGAGGGTGTTAGCAGCAGTGCCCCAGAACTGGGAACATACTGTACTAGACAGTAGAAAACATATTTTATTTCACTAAAGCATTGCTCCCCACATAGCCCCTGATCTAAAAGCAAAACGTATAGATAGACCCTTATAGTAAGACGCCACCCCTTACCCTTCAAAAAAACCCCACAACCCTTCACCACTAGATACAAGTGTAACACAGCTGTTTCTTGTTAGCCCTGCCCCCACATAAACTTTCTGTCCCATGTAGTTTCTTTATGCCAGTCAAATTTCTGTACAATCCTTCCTCAGCCTGGATATCCATTTCCCATTCTCTTCTGGCCCATGAATAAACAGCATCAGAGGAACAAAACCAGAGGAACACATTTCCAGAGTATGCCATCAGTTCAGATTCAGAGTCATTTAGAGCCTGAGTTAAAAAAACCACTTTAAGTCAAACAGCCATGTGAAAGCTGTTCCTAGAAAATTTTAGCACCATAACAATAACTACTTCAGACATGCAGATATTCTAAAATAATTAATAAAACCAAGAAAAAACAGTGGTAAAAAACACTACTGCAAGAAATGCCTGTGACATACAGACAGAAAAAAAGTAAAGCAAGTAACATGCTCTTAAACTTAGTTGAAGAAGGAAAAAGTACACTGCATTCATTCAAAAAATTCTAATTTGACTCATGAACACTCTGAAAGTGATTTTCAAACCTTGGAAAAGTGTCTTATTCTTGTTTTGTGTTTACTTTGTTTGATTTTCTTAGATTTTCAGGGTTTTCCTCCTCTACTCCTTTCAACTTTTTGTTCCACTATTTGAGATTCTTGCATCCTAGCCTTCAGTATAGGTTAAGCCTTTACTGAACAGTTATCCACTTAAGACTACTCATCCCCCTTCATTCACTTCACCCATCCAGCATTCTTTTAAATGCCAATTTTTCCAGCTTTCTCCTCCTTTCGTGGAGGGTATTCTTCTGCTTTGTAAACCGGCTGAGAAAGCTTCTAAAGACCAAAGAAGGCACCTTCCCACATTTCTCACTATAGCCCGAACTTCTGAAAACACAGAGCACAGTAAAAAGTCTTCACTGTTCATAAATATTTTTTATATGTCCTCAAGCAGTCAGAACTTATCATGGATGGGTATTTTTAAAAGTATATCCAGGAAGTGTATCCAGGATTATCTTTTTTTTGGCTCTGAAAGTTTTCAAGACATGGTTTGTAGATCAAAAGGAAAAGAAAAAAAATCCTATGCGGGTGGGACTGAAAACATGTTTTTGGAGATGAAAAATGAACTCTGTGGAGTACTAAATTAATCCTCTGCACCACCTAGGAGAATATTATATCTTTGGTACACTTTACAGGTTTCAACTTTTCCCTTCCCAACTGTAAAAACATAAAAACATCCTCTGCCTGTGACAGAGTGATAGGATTGCTTTCCTGACTAATCATGAGGGATACTTAAAGATTTGTAATACAAAACAGGTGCAAGAAATATGCATAGAATTGAACACTTGAAAAATTTAGACTTCACAAGAGTTCAATTCTTGTTCTGGGAGGTCTAAATCAAGTTAACCAGCCAGTGCCCAAAATAGTTCCAACTCTCTTCAGGAAGATTTAAGTAGTAAAAAATAGAACACTGTGCTAATATTATTTGTTTCCAGCATCTCCATCATCTATAAAGAAAATAATCTATCCACTGTGAAAACTGTACCTATAAGAAGGATTTCTTTTTCCTAGGTTTAATCCTAACACCTAATAAAAGTTGCTCTATATAACCACATTCATATATAGTGTTTTCAATCACTTCACATAACTAGAGAAGTTAGCTGAACACTAGTGATGCTTTATGGCTGTAACTGAACACCAGGCAAGGTACCTCAAATGGCTGCACACACAGCCACCCTGCAATCTCTGCTAGCAACACGGGTTGCAAGAGCTTTTATTCATTAAGGAGTGGTCCTGGGTGCACTGGATCAGGGAGGCCAAAACATCTGCATAGCAACTGCTTGTCACAGCCATAGTAATAAGCGTCAAAATCTAGCGTGTGGGAGAGGGGAGGCAGTGCATCCATCAAGTCATCCATTCCACTTTACGGAGGGGCAACTGTCACACTACCCCAGCACAACCCAGAGTAGTCATTATTATAGCTACCTCTCAACTAAAAATAGCAGCAGCCTTGTTTTCACTAGTTGATGAATATTGCTTATTCTATTCTAAAACCACACTTTTTTAAAAATTTCAAAGATGTGAACACGAGGTTAACACCAATAGCATCTCTGTATATCCTTAGTTGCTGTAGGAAGGAACTTGGTAACGATGCAGAAACTGAATTAAAAGACCTAACAGAGTTGTAAGAGCTGTCTAAATCTATGCCCGTTTGAAAACTAGTGACATGTCTCAGAAAGTCAGAGACATAATATTTGGGAGCATTCTAATTACAGTTAAAACAACTTTAAAGCAATGTACAGCTAGCAGATCTGCCTAGTCAATTAGCAGTACCACATGAGGGTTTGTTTTTTTTTTTTTTTTAAAAAAAAGCATCTGTAAGAAAATCTCTGGCAAAATCTCATTATTTTCTTTCAGAGACTGTCTCCTCCCATTGCTGGAACTTAGTTGCATTTCTGTTGCATTCAAATATAAATCTTGTACTCAAATGCTTACTGCCTCCTTGTATCAGTGTACTCCTATGCAACAGTTAATATGAATTTACAACATGAAGAAATGAGACAACTGTTTGTTACTGCCAGCTACATATATGTGAATATGTTTTCAACTTTGATGTCAGTATTTCTTTTCTCTTTGTACTGATCTTAATAGTAAGGCTTATCTTGAACACTAAAAACTAAGCTTAGAAAAGAAACAGCTGGAAGGAAGTTTCACTGGAAAACATTTAATTATAGCAGGTTTATTTCTTTGATCTGTAGATAATGCAACATTTGTTTACTATATTGAGTTTTTATAAGACAACGTTGAACTGCCACACTTCAAACTTCACTGCCAAGGCAAATAAAATGTAACTCACCATAGTTAATGTTTCTGTGCTACTGAATAAAGCCAAATAAACAATATACTACTTCCCCATTCATTCCCTCAGACCCTAGAGATCCTTTGTCTTCAAACCAAAACAGGATAATATAGTCACTGACACCCCTACTGGTAATTCACATGAAGGATTTTTAGGTCAAGCTAACAAGTAGTATACCTCTTTCTTTCACTCAGCCACAAGGACCAACATCCAAGAATGACCTTCAAAATATATTTGCCTAATTTGTCTCCTGTTGTCATATTCTCACACCCTAGCCACTGGAGTCTGTGGGTTTTTATTACCTATTCTGTCCTGTAATAAAGGAGGTCCCATGACTGCTTGCTAGCTCTTCTTCATGCATCATTCTTCTCTGCTTTATTTTAAAATGCTCGCATTTAAATTGTCTTTATTCCTCTGAGTAAGTGTCCAAGCATTAAACTCATAAAACATGAGAGTGATCATAATCTCAAATACCTGAAGCTTGACCTTCCTTTGTAGCAACTTAAGCTGAAATCCTCCTCCTCTCAAAGGAAGGAAAAAGGCATCCCCATTCATCAGGCAGGCTCTACTTTCATCAACAACAAACTATCTTAATACAACTCTTCTGGATTTTTAAACTACCTAGCATGCATATTGATGTTTTCATCATAAACTGCTTCTTTTCATCACTACAACTATGTACTTAATTTTTATCTTCCACAAAGTCACATCCATACATCTCTGGCTCAAGACTACTCTAAGCTAATACAGCACATACAGATGTTTCTCCAGCTGTTTGGTATGTGTTGTTCTCTTGCCTAGGCTTGTGCTATCAGTCCTTGCTGGAAGCAACACACTAAGTCAGTCAGACCTTTGCATGACCCAGTATGGCTATTCTCAGGTTATGTTCTTGTCCAGGTTTTCTTGCTGCTTTAACGAAGTCTCCAACCATCCTTTAAATCAATTTTTCCATCTTTAAATAACTTCTTCCAGCTCTCCATTATTATTTAAAGCATCAGCATATCCAAACAGTAGATACAGATAATTTGAAGTTCTACCATCGCACAAACCTCACCATATTTAATAAACTCCAGAAAGAAAAAAATCACTTTCACAAAAGCCATACAGATGGCAGAAAAATCTGCCATGTAACCATGCAGGTTTTTTAATCATATTATTATTTTTTAATACAAGCAATCTATATTCTTTCATTGTAAAGTATTTTCAGAAAGATGAGTCTAATTCTATAGGATGCTGCTATTTCCTGAAAAATAGTAACTGCTAATTTCTTGTCCCATTGAAGTCAGTGGGAAATTTAATTTTTAAAATTAATGTTAATTAATGTAAAGAGTTATGAAGCCCTCTATCTCCTATTAAATCTAATTTTTGTCACAGGCAACTGACTAAGTTGATGTGACTCAGTCTGTTCTTTAGATCTGAGAGAGATGCAACAGTGCTGCTGGTTTCAAAAGTAAAACAGAAAAAGGTTCAAAAACTCAACCAACATTCCTTGCACAAGACTTCACATTCATATGCCAAACAGAATTGTTTGAATTGGTGAATATAAAAAGAAAAACAAACCACAAAAACAAACCAAAAAAGCCAAAACCCCAAAACACCTCTCTGAACCAGCCTACTGCTATAAAACCAATTTAGCTAATTGAAACTACAGAATTTGCTTGAAAATTCAAAATGTGGAGAAAATCTGAATATTAAGAGTAACAATTTGTGAAGAGTAACTGACTACTGATTGATGACACTCAAAACAACATTAAATAAGTGAATTTCCATTTTTATCTTCATGGAGTTTTAACCCTGCATCAAAGCACAACAAATTCTGTTTTGTTTGTCCCTTGCCAGTTAAATTTTGTATTTCTTTAAGAACAGGTCATGTGCACCCCTCAGATAGAAGAAGATACTGTTCTTCTCTTGAGATGCAAAACACTGACATATGTTCAGGGAAGAAATTTCAGGATAAATGAGTAGGAGTGACAAAGTAACAGCAATAAGTGGGAAGACTGCAGTGAGAAGAAAAGCTACCAGCCAGACCTCTGATGAGAAGATGGGGGAATGGAGAGAAATCTTCCTAGGGACCACAGCAGACCAGGCAGAATTTCTGTGACTTTGAGTTACAGCAGTCACCAAAACCAGTCACGATGGGAAGGATCCACCTGCAAGCACATGATAGGCCAGCAGAGGTTTTTATTTTATCCTATGCAGTTGTTTGATTGCTTGTACAAAGTAACACCAACAATGTAAATAATCTTCATGAAGAAAGTAGCTTCCAGCCAGAAATTGCTCCTCAATGATATGTGCAGCTGGGAACTTCTACAAAAAGTTTTATCTTGGACAATACAATCCATATCCTGATGGAGGCTGCAAATGGAGGCAGCACACACATTTAAACAAAGTCACGTAGTTTCCCTCTCTTCATATACAAGCAGCAAACGATGAGGGAGAAGTCCCTGAAACCTCCTTTCTCCTAATCTGTGCCCAAAAGATGCCAAAGGGAATGCAACACGCTCTCCAAAAAGAAGGCACTGTGTAGTGAATGGGACAGATAAGGGAAGCAAAATTTTTTGTACTCTTCTGTATCCCAATCTCAAGCTAGACACTGTCGGCATTTAGTTATAAATCCACGCAAGATCGCTAGGTTAGCACCTTCAACATTTCAGAAGTGTCCAAAACAAAGCACAGAGAAGTTAAATGAAAACCCAGTGCCTCTTTTCATAACTTTCATTTACCTGATCCCATTATGTTCTAAAAGTACAAAACTGTAGACTTGCCAAAGTGAACATGAGGAAGATTAAACTGATAATATACAAGAGGTAATGACCCAATTGATGTGCAGATTCTTTCATTTGAAAAAGAAATAAACCTTAATAGTAATTACATCTGCTCCATGATTAATTGCAGCTGCCCAATGAATCATTCTCAATATGAAACCATGAGGACATGTACACTCTCATTTGAGTACAGATTTTTCCAGTGCACAAATGTGAAAGATTTCTGGAAACTAGTGAGTGCAGAACTGTGACTGAAGGCTCCAGTCATACTGCTGCCATTCTGCTCTATTATTAACAACTAGATTCTAGGTCTATGCACACCACACAGCCTTTGCAATCCAGCATCAATCACGTTATCTGATTCTTACAAGATAAAAACAAAAGCTGAAGTTTAACATCTGCCTTCCTTGGCAAACCAATCTGAAAGTTCAGGCATTTGGGAGTTTTTCTTAATCATCATAAATAATCTACAACCAGATGAATTAAAGGTGCTGCCTGTTTTCTGGGCAAATCATGCTTAGGGTCCCTGTAACTTCTCATTAAAGCACCCAAAGGAAGAGGTAATTTAAGAGGTCTTTGTGCAGATGCAGGGCTGTGATCTTGTTGGGATCACAGAGACAAGACAGGATAGCTGACATGTTTGGAGTGCTGCAGTGGAGGGATACAGGCTCTTTAGGAAGGACAGGTGGGGAAGATGAGAAGATGGAGTTGCCCTCTATGTGAGAGAACAGCTGCAATGCATGGAGCTCTGCCTGGGGATGGATGATGAGCCAGCTGGGAGCTTATAGGTAAGGACTAAAGAGGAGACCAGTATGGGTGACACTGTAGTGGGTGTCTGCTATAGGCCACTAAACCAGAAAGAACAAGCGGATGAGACCACCTACAGACAGCTAGAAGTAGCTTTGCATTTTCAGGCCCTGGTCCTCATAGGGGTCTTCAACCACCCCGGTATCTGCTGGAGGACCAACACAGCACAGCATAAGCAATCTAGGGGGTTCCTGGAGAGCACTGATGACAACTACCTGATAAAAGCAATAGACGAGACAACAAGGACAAATGCTCTGATGGACCTCATACTCACAAACAACGAATGACTCACTGAGGATGTGAAGGTCAAAGGCAGCCTTAGCTGCAGTGACCGTGAGATGGTGGTTTTTTCAGTATCCTGAGAGGAAGGAGCAGGGCAAAAAGCAAGATCACAACCCTGGACTTCATGAGAGCAGATTTTGGCCACTTCCTGGGTCTGCTTGATAGGAGTCCTGTAGGATAAGGCCCTAGAGGGAGTGGGGTCCAAGAAAGCTGGTTAATATTCAAGGACCACTTCCTCCAAACTCAAGAGCAGTCCATCCCAACAAGCTAGAACTCAGGCAAACATGCCAGGAGGCCTGCATGGATGAACAAGGAGCTTGTGACAAAACTCAAACAGAAAGGGAGTATACAGAAGGTGGAAGCAGGGACAGGTAGCCTGGGAGGAAAACAGAGACACTGTCCAAGCATGCAGAGATGCAGTCAGGGAACACAAAGCCCACCTGGAGATGAATCTGACTGAGGTATGGCTGAGGTGCTACTGGATGTTGTCTTCATCTCAGTCTTTACTTTCCATGGTTAGGAATAACACATGCCCAAGCTTTCTTTCCCTAGTATGCCCAGAAGCTTACCTTCTTGGACTTCGTTCAGTATAAAGTGTAAGCGCACAGAAGATGTTATCTAAACTGTATATAAAAACTGTTTCAATTAGTTATTTCCAATCCAAGTAAAATTGATGTTTATAATATTCAAACCTTTATTTGCAATAACAATCTTAAAAACTAATTTGAGTAATTTACTTCAAAATTTTTATGGTTTACACAAGACCATCTACAACAATAAAAGCTATGAATGTTATACCCACAAACCTATGCAAACAAGAATTAACCAGGTGCAGACTGATGGAAATAAAAATTCTGCATAGCTACATGAAGATGCCCCAATCACTTTTAATGATCAAAGAATCATTAAAAAATCAAGGGGAGACTGGCAGGAATCGCAAGTAATCATCTGTCCATCCCCCAGGGCCAGGCAAAATCTTAATATACATGATGACAGATCCACTATTTGTAAGTGCTGAACATTAACGCGTGCTTAATGTTAGAAAGTAGTTTCTAATATTTAAGCTCATATTGGACTCTGTTAATGAACTAAGGGAGAAAAGTATACCTTTCAGATATCAGCTTCCATTTTCCAAGACTAAGTATTTCAGCAGAAATCTCTTGGAAGGCTACAGCAAATTTTTGCCCTGGCCTTCCCAATTTCACCTCTGCCTTTCCTCTTTGCTTCAGTATGTTTCTTCTTGCTTTGCATTCAGTGGAGAACTCCTAATTTGTCCAATTTGGTGTGTTATTACACTTTCTATCCATTCTGTGTTAGGTTGATTTGTACTTCTGGAGTTACAGTTTCTTTGAGGAACTACCAAGTCTCCATGATTTCTGTTTCACTTAAGGCTCATTTCCATGTGAGATCTCTCTATGAATTCTAAATTAAGTGAACCTCGAGCTTCACTAATGTTTGGAGATCTTTGATTAACTCTTGACTCTAACAAGTGTTTTGTTTGAGACATTCAGGCTTATTGCAACTGCATAGAATTAGGCAAACTGAAGACTGGAAGCTTTCATAAACATCAGGACTCGAAACACACTCTTTTACATACGTGTCATCTTTACTGTAGTTTTAAGAGACCCAGTTAAGACTATATGAGACTATACATTTCTACAAAAACACAGACATGAAAAGAGAAAGCAGACCATGTCCCTACCTGCATGGCTTACAAATACCACTATGAGTCAAACTTGTACACTGAAATTACTAATCTCAAGTACAGGTTATTGAATAAAACATTTCTGAATTAATTACAGCTTAATTCTTAATTTCTCAATTATTCTGAACACATGGAATACATACTGCAGGAATTTCAACCCTAAAGAGGCAGAAGGTAAAAAAACCCACTTGATCCTCTGATAAGGATACCTCACAATCTTCCCGAATAAAACTAAGTTCCCTGGCAACTGCCAAAAGTCAAAAAGTTTCACAAATATAAAGGCTTCCCTAGTTACAAATTTTTATACACTTCCAGAAGTCTTTACATAAAGCTCTGGACAAGCTCCTCCTTTCAGCTAATCAGCTAAAAAACCTAGATCTTAAAACAAAAGAAGCCAGAAATATTTCATCATTCAAGAAGTCCAGTAGACTTCTGCATTTTCTTGTGGATAACAAACTTGATTCCCTCACCCTCCCTGTCTCCCACGCCAGTTTTAGTTATGGAGTGAAGTAGAAACTGCACTCATAAAAGGAAACACTAAGGATAGATTTTTCTTTCTCTTATTCAAGTCAATGCATTTACTTATGATGCAGAACTACTCCTTGAGGAATACCATCAGTTCCATAAGAGTTACAGCACAGCAGTATTCCTCCTAGGTAATTCTTGAAAATAATTCTTCTGTAAAACATGTAAAGCATGAGATTATTTTATCCTCATGGACATTCATATGCCTATGTAAACTGAGCCACAGTTATCACACTGTGGAGGAAAAGCCATGTTTTCACATAATACAAAGGTCTGAAGTTAAACAAAACACATTTGCATCCACTGTCAAAAAACACTCCCTGTCAGTCGCCACAATTTGAAAACAGGCCCTGTTTAGACAAGCACTCCATGCTGCTCTTTTTGAATGATCTTTCTATAAATTAACATTTGGCTTGCAACAGATGAAGCAATTACGTAACTCTGAAATATAACTGAAATATACTTTCAAGATTCACTACATTTGGCACTGTCACATAAGCTTTAAGTCTGAATAATTTCAACTCTCCCGTTCAAGACTTGACAGCATACGAACACAGAAAAAAATTAGGCAATGAACTTAGTCAGCTTCTGACTAATGTGACTGAACAAACAAAATGAAATTACTGAATTCCATTTCCATAAGATATTGGCCTTGTACTTCTGGAAAAAATCTAAATTTTATTGAGTTTTGTACAGACTCACTCTTTTTAGTAGGGATTTTTGTTTCAGTTTTATATCAAAGAGGAAGATAAATTCTCTACTGTGTCATGGAAATGCAGTGCAAACAATTTCAAACACTGCCAGATGACTGTCTCTTCAAGTAAGCCTTCAGAGAAACAGTGCTTTAACGAATAAACCCATAACATAATTTTCTACAGTTCAGTGAGCTTTAGCAGCAGCTTTGCAAGTCCCATCTTACATGGATAAAAAAGAAACTGAAACCATGCATCCAACAACCCCTGAAAGTCACAGTACTTTGTACTGCTTACAGGAGGTGAATGCTAACTGCATGTTGAACTACTTGGCATTAGTATTTTAGAGGTACAACATCAAACACCACCACCTCTCTTTCTGCTCATCTTTTTCACCCTACGGTATTTTGTCTGAATGCTTTGTTATTTTTAGCTGGCAACAGACAGCTCGGCATTTCAGTCATACACTAAATTTGATTAAGTATTAAATGAAGACTTTGCACAACCTTGATTCACAAGTCATAAAAGCAAAGCTTGAGATAAATGCAAGAGACCAAACATCACTGAACTGTTATGGTACAAATGACATTTTTTTGAAGAATGTCATACTCTGACAGCACCAGTCTCTCCCTGGTGCGGTACCAATTGCACTAGTAGTTCCTAGTTGCTGCTCAAAACTGATGAAAAATCACACTGAAGCCCTGAAAATATCTCCTGCCTCACAGGTATGGAAAAGAAAACTCCCCTCCCCTATGCATAAGATCGTGTTAGCAACACTGGATTAAAAAACAGATTATCCTTTGGGTTCTTTCAGAATCAACCTTCTGTTATTATTTTTCTTCCTGGGCACTAAAAAGAAGGCAGTGACTTTATACACTACAGCCAGTCAGTCCATACCCTCATGACCAGGGTTATAATCATTTTGGACTGAGAAAGCACTTAATTCTGTTGGATTAACCCTCTCTTCCTAATGCTTCAAGAGGTTCAGAAGTTTCATGACACAGCAGGGCTGCACAGGTAATTTAACAATGGCACTCTCCTCCTTCCCAGGCAGATGCAGCAGCTCACAGGTCTAAGCACTTCCATACATGCATGTGCGTGAACTGCTTTTCAGAGCAGAAAAGACTGGACACAATCATCCCATACCCTGTGACAACCTTCGCTGTAACCAGTCATCATCCAAATCCAGATTCAACTGGCTGAAACCCTTCACTGTAACAGCTCTAGAGGTACTTCACTCATTTCCCTGTCCTAGGTTTCATGTAAGGTCATAATTTTAAAGGAAAACGATATGCTGGAAAATATACACTAAAAGAACAAAACAAAACCACAGACACCCCACCACATAGTTCACAGTGGAAACATGTACCTAGATGGCGTGCCAACTCAGACGGACTAACAGAGCTGATCATGTACAACATGGCTTTGTTGGAGGGTTCCTCATGAAAAACAGGCAATAAACATGGGTAACTTATTACCATGATAGCTTAAAAATCAAACACAGTGAACCGACTGCCATAAACCAAAGCAATGATATATGGGGAACGAAGCAATTTCTGATTCCAAACCAATAGCAAGCTGTTTTCCAGAACGTTTTCACAAGATGACTGTATAAAGCTTTTCACAACATGTACAGCAAACTGACAGGAAGCTGCTGGTGTAGCAGGAAAAGCAAATGAAGTAATATATAAATATGAAGGTAAGTAGCAAGTCTCAATATCTACAATACTGTTGGTGCTTGGAGTTCAGCTTTGCCTCAGATTTGCTCTGTGATTTTGGGTAAGTCACATAGATCTCTCTATAGGTATGTTTATATAGATATTTGCTCTCAAAGCACTTTAATCTCCAGAAATGAAACACTGTATGAAAATGTAAGTGTTGATATTTACAGCTTACAGCCTTCTAATGACAAATGAAATGTGCATTCCATATTTATCATCTGATAGAATCGACTCAAAAGGAGTCTTCATACGTGTTTTGACAATGTGTGAACATTCAGCACATTATCTGGCTGTGAAGCATGACCAAAAAAATCCAACAAAAACCCCACAATAAAAAAAACAAAACAAAAAACCCACAAACAACCCCGCAAAACTTACTTGCAGAAGCGTTCCATGAACATTATTCTGTCGTATGCAAGGACTGGTAGAGTCTGGAAGCCCCTCCAGCAAGGACACCACTGTATGTGGTACTTCATTTACCGTAACAAATGGGACGAGGGCCCGACCTGACATCTCACGAGAACGGTACACAGGAGAGTGCCCACACCTAGAAAAAGGAGAAATACCTGGGGTTTTTTGTCATCCAGTTGCAATCTATTGCTGTGGCTAAAACAAAACAAAGGATAATGCAATGAAAACTAAAACACGTTTCTCACAAATCAAATGTACACTCTTTCTTCTCAGTAGTGAAAGAGTATTTGTCCAGAAACACAAGACATACTAGAGCCACGCTGGAGGCCTTTTTTTTCCTTCAGTAGTTCTTCTCTTTACACAAAGTTTAAAAAAAAAAAAAAAAGAAAAAGAAAAAAGAAAAGATGCAATTATGCAATTATGCCATGAAGCAGGTAAGTATATGGTCCTGTTCCATCTTCCTTATGTTTATGTTACTTACTATAAAGCAATCGTATTAAAATGTATTATGAGTTTGACTTAAAACTATTAAACTCCATGTTCTTAATCAGATGTTTCCATAAGAACACAACATGGTGTCTACTGGAATTTTAGGACATATCTCCCACTGGTTTTTAGAACATACTTAAAGGCAGGAAGTAAAAGACACATTAGAAAACAATTTTCTATTATTTATAATTAGTATCTCAAAAATAAATATTTTATTTATTAAAAATTAACTGATATGATTCAAGACTGCATATAAAACACAGGCCAAAAATAACCTTTTATCTTTTAATGTTATTAAGGCTTTAACTAGCTGTAGATTTATGAATATACATAGAATTAACTATTCAGCTATGTTAACACATTAACCAGCTGTATACTTCTTCAGCAGCATGTATACTGAGTTGAAGTGAATAAAAATCTTTTACCAACTAAAAATAGGTTAGGCTAAGTCTTTCAAAGCCAGTAGTTCTTGCATGTGTCAATTTTTGTAAGACAGGTACAATTCAGCCACCTGCAGTTTCAGACAACTAAGAGTTACTACAGGGTTTAGAAAAGAATGGCCAAATGACTTAGGTGATGTAAAATGCAGTATGGCAGAAGTTATGCTCTGATACCTTCCAGCTGATCGTGATGACCCAGAGACGATGGCCTTCCCTCATCCTACCCTCTCATCTTTTTCTGAATTGCTTCTTACATATTTTCAGTTTACAAAATCACATGTAGTTGAGATTATCCCCTGCCAAAATGGTCAAACCCCTTTTGAGCTCTTCAAAACAAGCTCTGCAGGGTCATGCCTACAAATTTAAAAAAATGAAATTAAAAGATATTCTAAGGTTTCAAGTATCTCTAGCAAATTTAAATCAATCCTCAAAGTAGTTGTTTACTTTAGTTCACATCAAAGAAATACAGAAAACAGTTTCCACCTTGAACCAGCAACAGAATTAATAGGGTTTTGAACATAAGACAGCAAATAGACTTAATTGAAATAGCATAACAGTTCTGACATTTTAGTCATGTTAGGCCATGGTATGCCTGAAAAACACAGACCTCGTTTAGAGGAAGTAGAGAGCTACGCTACTCCTGAATGACATGCTTTTGTGGTAATTTTCATCCTCACAGTATGGCAGCATGTTCTATCCTCCACCTCCCCATGTCATCCCCCATAGGGAATGATTTTTAGAACGATCATCTTTGCATTTCCTTTTCAAAGACTGGCTATCCTTCACAACAGGATGCAAAAGCAGAGCAGTCACAACTGGAGGAAAAGCCTTAATTCTGTATTGACAAGGTGCAAGAAGAAAGTCAGCTTAGCTCTTAACAAAAAATTTCCATTTTTTAAACAAAAACTTTTTAATTCTACTGTACGGTAAACTTAAACCTGAGAAGTGATTTGTCTGCAGCCATTCCTTCATTTCTGCTAAACCATCTTTTCTTAATGAAGAGATTATCATATGGAGATGTTCTTTCCAAACACAAGCAACACTGATATTGTAATAAATGTCTAATTTTTAATTAGCTCTAACTGTATATTCAAGAATGTTCTTTATTTTGTTCACGATCTTTTACAAATCCCAAGGAATCTGACATGTCTTGAGAAGAAAGAGTGGAAAATGGGTAAAATGCCAGGTTTTCCTCTAACTTGTGAAAGGGTACTTTCCAACACTACATGCTTCAGAGAAGGTTTTCTCCTCAAACATGATGCAATGGATTAGAATGGAATTCTGTGGGGTTTTTCCTAGTAATAAAAAAAAATGGAGTTGAGAGCAATTTTTAGAAAACCTAACTTTGTTGTGTTGTAAAAACTGACATTAAAGACTTATAACACATGAACATACATATATGGGGATAATACAGTATTTTACATATCAAATTTTATTCCATGCTGTTATTTTATCAAATTTAGTATGGAAAGAGAAGTGACTTCGCTGTATTTATAAAGAAGAAAATAATTTCATATTACAGGCAAAATTGTCTCAGCTGCCTAAAGTCTGAGTCCACAACAGAGACTGCCACCTCAGCATGTATACTGAATGTATGTAAGGCAAAAATACAATTCTCAAAACAAGTCTAATCTCCACCTCTCCTCATGCCCCAAATTGTTGTTCTCTATAAGAACCTCAGCAACTGAGTGCTACCCCACACAGAAGCCTAACTGGGACCCTCAAATTTGGTTCTGTTTTGCATTTTGAGGATGCTAAATCGGAGGCAATAACCTCCTCCTTCTTCCCCTGTGCAAACACACAGGTGCCCAGCAGTGAAGAATTTGCCCAGGACACAGGGAACCCAGTTCTGCAACTTTCTGTGCCTGAGGGAATGCAAACCCACAGCTACTACTTGCCCAAAGGGCAACGCAGCCACCAACCTGCTGCTGCACATTAATGCAAACCTCTTACCCTACAGATTGCAACAGTGTGCAGTGTAGTCACAGGAACTGACATCTTAGTGGAAACCCTCATAAGATCACTTCTATAAAGTCATTACTAAGGAACAAAAGCATCACAAAGTTTAAGAACAATCAAGTATCTGCTTTATAGGAACACATACGGGAACACAAGGAAGGTATTTCACACTGGCAAATAGCTTCACAAATCTGGTAAGGGTTAACATTTGTACTGTTTCTTCTTTTTTTTTTCTTTTCTTTTTTTTTTTTTTTTTAAATCTTCTAATACACAAATTGGTGTCCGTCCCTGCTGCCCCCACAAGAAACAGTACTGATAACATTTCAAAAACACTCCTCCTTTCACATACACATGCAAGAAATCATGCCAAGTCACCGCTAGTGACCTATCCCTGAACTTCTGCATACCCTGAAGGCACTTATGTGTACATCTCTCATGTTTTGAAGGCACTTGGCTTCATTCCTGAATCATGCAAGAAGTTTGTCAGAAGAATGTCAAAATATACACCACTTTTTCCATAACTTGTAACAGCACCCTAGATTAAGAACAGGCAGTTTTGATTTTTACAGGATCTCACTTAGAGATAATTTCTTACCTGAAAATAAACTAAACAGGATCAATTCTCAAAAAGTGAAAGAGTGAATGTAAATAAAACTGAGTAACACAAAACAACAATCTAACCCAATGTAGCAATTCTTTGTTTATTGTTATACCAGCCTCCAAGATCAACTATACACTTTAACATGGAGTCCTCCACCTGTATTCTTAAATTTCATGTAGGATTTAGCAACTACCATGGGAAGCAAGTTCAAGCTGTATCAAGAAAAAGTCATTACACAATTATGGCAATCACTGTAACTCAGTTTGTACCTGCAGCAAAACCTAGCAGGTTAAGGAAGTAAGTATTTTAAGGCTATTAAACTCTTCTGGTTACTCCTCCTGCAGCCATTTAACACACTGCCATCCCTGAGAATAGAATCATTTATGTGGTGGCAGTTGCCTTGCCAGGACACTGGTAGAAAGGAAAACGACCTCCAACCTCGCCACTTTGCCATCAGACTCTGAGCTTCACCTGCCAACAACATGACTAAAATCTGTCGCAGGCTGCCTCTTCTCACCTTCTCTGCAGGCAAGCACGAGCAATGGATCTTGCATCCATTAGGGCAGCATGTATGTGGGTACAAACCTGTAGTTAAAACTGTTTCATTTTCTTTGATTTGAAAAATACTTGAGGGGGGGAGTGTTCTCAGCATGCAACACTTTCTTTGCAAGCAGATCATGTATAAATAGACTTTTAAATCTAAGAAGTATCTAAAATGTTGTCATATGTAAAAACATACACTATACCAACCTGATTTTATTATATCTCAAGGTAACAACAAGCAATGAAACTCACAAAATCCTCATGTGATACACTTCTATTAAATCCTGAGGGCTATTAACAACTGTTGAAGTAGTATTTCATGTTGAACTCAGTACTGTTTATCTAGGTGCACAAGGCACTGGATGTAAACATGTTTACTTCAAACAGTCCATGATCAAGAACAAAAAGTCAATAAATCTGAGAAGGTTTCACTTTGTGTAACTGTAGATTCACTCCATTTCCACTGCTTCATTCCAGCTTTAACACTTAGATCCTGAACAACCCTCCTAACTGACATAATTTATGACCAACTCTCATAAGGCACAAAGATTCCATACTCCTCTGCACACATCAAAGTATCTACTTTATTACTCTGGCTACAAACAACAGAATACTAGCTGTAAATAAAAATATCTTGAACTTTTTTTAAAAAAATTAAAAAGACAAAAAGAACTGCAGGTGTTTCCTATGTACTTATTTTTCTTCCCTTATTACTCCCCCTCAATGGATCTTGTATTACCCAAATTAACAAATGAAATAAGGATTACTTTTTATATAAGAAACAAATGTGTAGAATTAATCTGAAAAATCACACCTGTAGCTGAAAATATGTCAATTTTATTAAGTAACACCTACAGTTGTTAGAAGAAGGATTAACAAAGAAAAAATATCTATTTCCAGGTTTACTGGTTATTGTTAATCTGTGCATTACTAATTATATCACTGCTTATTAATGATACAGTTCCTGCAGTCCTATAGACAGTATCTCACCATCACAATTTTGTTTTCAGCCAAAATACATTCACATCCATTGCCTTCACAAAATGTTGGAAGACGGAACTGGGAACAGCAGCCATGAAAACAGAACTGAAACAATGGGAGAACAGGACAAACGATGAGGAAGAGGACGTTCTGCAGAAGGGGCCTCTGATCTTCTGAGTCAAACCAAGTATCCTACCACCATCACCAAAGGAGTTTGGGAGAAGAGGGCAGCATGAGGCAGGAAAGGCACACTTGCAATTCAAACAAACCAACTCTGCCTGCTAGTTAAAGCATTTTAACAGCCTCGAGGGTTTTTAAAAGATAAAACTGATTAAAAAAAATTAATAAAAAAAATCAAATAGATAGTATTCTTTAAACCCTGGAGCTAGTTATGCCACAAGATCCTAACAAACACACTGGAAAGAAAAAATTGTAATAAAAACTCCTGTCTGATTCTATACAGGTATGGTAAGTTGTATGAGAAGGAGGTTTTTTCTTTCCTCCAACATGCAGCTATATAGTTCAAGTCATGTTATCAGTTCTAAAGCAAGAACTAAAAACATGAAATTACATTAGGGGAAAACATGGATGGGGATTGCAGAGAAAAGTATTTAGCAACAGATTCAGTTCCTATTAGAAACAGTTTGTTATTAAGATTCAAGAGCAGTGTACTAAGTGAAATACCTCCAGAAAAAAGAAAAAATACCTTTTTAGAAAAAAATTCATCATGATTTCATACTAGTTCATTTTTTTCCCTTTAAGTTCTCTCCTGAAAGATTAAATTTAGCAGCTTACAAATGAAGTATTACAGGTTTCTAAGCAAAGACAGGTCCAAAAATAGCATTTAAAAAAATACACTCATGATTCCACACAATTAATATAACTTGGACTTCTATACTGAGGAGAAATCAGCAGGACAGTACCTACTCAATAATGTGAGAGTAAGGTTTCCTGGAATATGAACAATAATTCGCTATACACGTGCCTAAAGTTTCTTTTGTTCATTTATTGATTTGCTTGTTTTGTGGTTTTAAGGAAACACAACTATCTTCCATTTTGTTAGATTTCTGTGTTCCTTACCAATTGAAGTATCCAAAGCATTTAATTTTAAAAACTTATTTCACTGTGAAAACCTGTACTGTAATTGGCCTGCAATTTTTTTGTTCTTTAATCTGAAATTAAGAATCAAAAAAACCCCCAGAATAATCTGAGTTTTGATACAGCATCTCAATATTTACCTGACAAGCAGAAAAACATTACAAAAGTATCAAGAGTTTGCCAGAGGTTTTAGATCTACAATCAACACATGAATGTAGGCCAGAAAATGTTTGAACACAACCATGGACAGAAACAGATCAAGTTTAATTTCAGGTTATTTATACAGTACTAAACCTCTAAATTCTTATCTATTTCCTTTAAAGTGAAGTTAATGGTTGTCCAAACTTCTAGTCTCTTTATACATTGTTAAGTATTTTATTCTTCCAACCTGGGCAATTAAGATAAAACCTTATGTTTTTTTAAGGGCAGTGTTTCCCACACAAGAACTTAATGAATCCAGCTGTAAATACTGCAGAAACTATGTAGGCGAAGTACACAGACTTTTATTTGTGAAAGCTGTCCACAAGCTATGCCAGGAGTTGTTTCTCCATATGTTTCCAAGGGCTTTCTAGGAAGAAATTATAGACATTTCTCTCTTCTTGTCACTAAGACCTAGGTTACTGTAAAAAGTGGCCAGCTGATACCAAGCTGAATCAACAACAGAAACTTGAATTGTGGTTCAGCCAGCCAACAAACTAAAATCTCTAACATGTAAGCCTATGAAAACTGTTACTAATACTGTGTGTAAACTTTAGATCAACAGAAATATGTTCTCTTCAAATGGAGATCTGCTGCAGAACATATTGACACAATTTAAATGGCATCTCTTTTCTTGCATTCCTTTCAAGAAATCTCAATATCTCCAGGTAGCTAACCTCTAGGTTTATTTAACTATTTGCTGAAGTCATATGAGGTTAGAGCTTCCTTTCTTCAGTTTTTGGTTCATGGTATTCTAGAGAAAAAACAACCACTCTTAACCCAAGGTCACGTAAAAGAAAAATTTTCATTCACAACCATATTTCAACTCTGTTAAATTGTGAAAAGTTACTATGATGTTTCACAACTGCAGAATAATGGAAACACACACCACATTACCAAAATAGTTAAGAAAAACACAACGAAGAATGTATACAAACTACCTTCTGTCTTAACAACTGTATCATTAGTTTGAACTCTGTGAAAGGGAAGTTGAATGCATAAATCAAGTCTCAGCACTTTATGATGATTCTGAAAGCCTCAGCTCATAATGCAGTAAGAGCAATTTTCAAAATTTATTATTAGACCCATGAAAACAACCAAAGGATCTGGGTTCTCAAAGACACTTTCAGTCATACCACCAAAAGTAGCTAGCCCATTGCCAAAAAGCCTTCCCAACGTTGACTCTTCTCAAACTCAGACTGTTCTTTTTAAATAATATTGGCTTTTAAAAATACCATTATACTTGGTTTTCCTTAACATACCTACCATCCTCTGCATAGTTAATGCATTATTTATCTGCATTTTCATGTTCCTTACTGCAAATACTTTTGCAGAACAAGCTAAATGTTACTATTTGGCTACTTATCTTGACCAGCAAAGTACTTACTGACTGGCTAATTTTAAGCATGTAAATGAATAATACAATTACTTCACCAATCATGTATTGGCAGTTGATTGGCAGTTGCATGTATTGGCATATTTTTTACTGGATCATGTTTCAAATAGGTAGTATACATCAAATTTTAACAGACACCGGCCCTTTTCGGAAGTCTGCAATACTGGAGAAAGATAGTTACTCCCAGTGCCCATGAACACATCTCTGCTAGACATTGCCTTTTATTTCCTGTGAATCTGACAGCTCCCTACAGTTTGTGAACACTTCCTAAATTGCTTCAGGTGATAATCTGCCAATGAGAAGCAAACAGATTGAGGAACACAGTAAAAACTGGAATAAGGAATCAATAATGAATACGTAGGGGTTGTAATATTTCCCATCAGCACATGAACACGAAAGAACATTTGCCCACAGTTTAAAAGAAAAGGTTGAGGAATAGATCAAAGAACGTACAAGACGTACAATGATTTTTAGTTGATCAGAAGGTCTTGAAGAGCCTACTGCCAATCAAGCACTTTGCAGTCTTCTCTAGCACTACAATTTGAACTTAATCAAAATGGAAAAAATGACAAACTGTTTATCATTTCTTATTTAAAAATGCTTTTAAAAAAGTCTGAAAACCTTATTATTAACAAATACTTATGGTGAACTATAAGTATTTTTACTGATCAGTACCAATCACTATGCAATCAGGATTGCACAGAGGATAGACTGTAAGTAGAAATGGAAGAATTCCAAGCCAGACAACTAACAAGAGAGGAGTTATGATCAGAGGGGAAATGCATGCCTCTCCCTCCCTCCTCCTCCCCAGCCATGCAAAACTTCCATCTTAGATGTCAAGCAAGCGATTTAACACTACAAAATACAATAAGAATCTAAAAAACAATGTATATTTTAGGGGTATATGTTGCTCCCTTGTCCAAATGCCTATGCCAGATCATTATCTTGGGAACCTTGCCTATAATCAAAAGGGTATCTGTCTTTGTATTGCAATGACAGGTCAGCCCCATAAGCTTCCCCAGCAAGGACAAGGCATTCCAATGGGTCATGGCCTGCTCTTAGTACCACAGGAATTCCAAATAATAAATGATTGCAGGCAGTTATAATATTAAGCAGTTATACTGATCAGACATTAGATTAAGAAGAGGAAAAAAAAAAAAAGACAAAACAAAGGAAAAAAACAGAGACCAAAAACTGAGAAGATGTGCAGGGAGACGCTTTTATGAACAACTGTAATCAAGAGCAGCTATTTTAATACAACAATGCAGCAACACACACATGTGGTTCTTTTCATCTAATATGAAAAGGCATTCCCACAAAACCTCTTTGCTTATCAGACCCCTGATAAGACTCCCAGTCTTACAGAAATGACAGCTGAAAACAGGCAAGTTTTAACATTAATTCTCCTACTGGTGCCATGCCACACTAAAATAAAGGAAAAAGAGGAGAAAGGCAGAGGAAGCACACTTAGCACAATCATTCAGCTATCTCATTTGGCCACTTACCAAGGGATACCAGTGTTCAGCCTACAAAGTCAGATGGCTGCTTTCAAGTCAGATACAGGATGATATACTAAACCCACATATGCAACTGTACATGTGTGAAACAAAACAAAAATCGGGGAAACTGCATTTGAACAACTTATATAAACAGCAATCTGATCAAAGTATGTATGAATGATTTCAATCAAGCTCTTCCCAAACATATCTTGTTATCAGAACTCCCTCAACTCCCCCATCTCCTGTGCTCTTTATTCAGTGTAAGGTTTTAAGCTTATTTCAAACTCTCACAGACACTTTTGATTTTACATCTGAAATTTTGTTTCCTTATTACTCCATCCTACCCCAGATCCAATTCCCATGAAGCCTATACAAGCTTTGTCCCAGGGCTACAATGCAACAGGACCCGCACCTGATGGACTGGATATAATTTAATGTAATTAAATGCAAACAGAGCAATAAAAATAATAGGCATAGGTCAACAAAGATTAACTTTTTCAAATGAGCAACCCACATGCAAGTAACATTATCCATCAGTGAATATTTAAATTCACACCACCTTCTAGAATATTAATACTACTATACTTGAGTCCTTTTCCTTAAAATGTTTCCTTAAGAAGTTAGCTCTCACAGATTTATAAATAGTAAGACACAACTGTGACTCCTAGAGAGCCCCAGAATTCATGGTCAGGTGCTCCGTTTCCCTAAAGCTAAAATAAACCTGGATCAATCTCACTTATTTAATACACATTTTTCAAACTGCCTAAAACATAGAACTCAATGATTTGCAACATTAGTACACACAGATTACAACAGTAAGATCATAATTTTATGTGTGCACCTTTCCATAATTGGATTTGATGTTCAAAAGCAAAACATGTGAACTATGCCAATAATATTTCCCCCTTCTCTGTAATGAAGTAAACTGAGCAATGAAGACTGAAAGGAATATGCAAAGAATTTGTGAACATAAGTGGAAAAAGAATGGGGAGAGAAAAACACAGGCAAGACTGCATTAGAATGGCATTTCACATCTTTGTAGGAAAGCATCAAAGAATCAAAGATAAATCAGTCAATGGAAAAAGACAGCACAATAACATAAATATATTAGGTATATCTGGAAATTGAAAACCATATTTGGGGGATACAGTATTGTGCAACATCATGAGGCTGCTTCATTACATGGGAAGGATCTTAAACATTTCACTAATCAGAAAACTACTGAAAACAGTTAATCCTTTGTACTAGGTTCAAGCAGAGTGCAACTGAAAGTCTATTTTTAAAATTCCAGCAAATAATTTTAAAGACAGACTGTGATTCACTTTGGCCAATAAAAACTGCAAAACAAAATTAATTATAAAGAGATTAAAATTCAAGTTTGTATTTTTATTAGAAATTAGTATTTTGAGTAACATCATTTTTAAAAGAGCTTTCTAAGCATTTTAGTATCTGACAACACTTAATCTCTGAACAGCATTTTGTACAGAACAACTTATGGAATCTATACATTATACACTGAACCTCTCAGGCTTCACTGAAGGAGCGTGACCTTTTATAATAGAAATGCATATTTTGCTTTTAAATTTTAAGAAAAGTCTTCTGTAACCTGCATATTAATCTGGATTGGTATCTGTTAAGATTTAAAAAAGATTTAACTCTAAGTCAACAAAACTTAGTGTATTTACCCACTGAATAAAAGCAGGAGTACCACATTACATGTGCGGACTAACTAAAGACTCATGTGGAATCATGGCCTCTAGGATTGTTTTTGCATTTTCCCCCCAGTTCTTAAAGAAATTGAGGCCAACGGTCTGCATCACTTCTTGAAGAGGGACAGACTCACAAATGTAATTCTCTGCTTAGAAACTTAAGAAGGTGAGAGTCACGTCATGCATCTGAAACGAGTCCACCAAATCCCTAGGGTAACAGGTCTCTAGAGTTGAAGAGTCTGGTCTAATCCCTTCAAAAAGCCCAAGGAAATGAAGTTGAGCAAAGGAACGTCATCCTGGCCCCAGAGACAACCAGCATGGCAGGACGGCCGGCAGGCGCCACAGCTGCCAAGGACACGAGTCCCAGGAACCTGGTGCTGGCGGAGGACTCCTGCACAGCAGGCGGGCATCACCAGTGCTGCAGCACTGCTGTGGGAAGGGGATGACCGGGGGCACTCCTGACATCTTGCACCACTTCAGCTGAGTGATTTTTAAGAAACTCACCACGCTGACTTTGCCAGCAGACTGTTATGAGGTTTCAAAGAGCCCGTTCTGACAAGCAAGCTGCGAGAGTAGTAACTTCCAAGAAAAAGTGTACCAGTAAAAAAAAGTCATACCATCTTCAGTTGTTTCCTCTGCCTTTCCAAGACAGGGGATAACTACATCAATGTCGATCCACATACCCTCTAGCAGGTGCATCCAGTCCATTTAAATAACAGATTTATTTGAGCTTTCCTACCACAGATACTACAATCGCATTTGAGCTGCCAGTTTGCTCACAGCTGATGGGGATCTTCCCCTCTCCTTTAAGCTCTCTTTTAGGAATGACTTACGGTAATAGGGCAGCTGACAACGCTCCATCCTACAGAAAATTTTTCCTTGCCACACACAATTTTGTTTTCCTTGCATCTTCATGTCTGTCACTAACTTCGTGTCTGTCATAGTAATTATCCTTCTATATTAATGACAAGCTCACTCAAGTGCAAAACCAAAATAGCACCGTATCAGTTTGGGGTGGTGGATGGAAAAGGGGCAGGAAGGGGAAGAGAACAGCTGTAAAGGACTAGTGCTTCCTACTGCCACCTACCCTGGTCCTCAACTAAAAACAGCATCAGGGGATTTTGGAATTTAGCTCCTCCATTTTACACAAACATGCAGGTTACAAAATTCTGCACAAGAAAATAGTTTCTATTTCATAACTGTGTTAATTTCATGGAAAGATGCTCACATTTCTATTTAAATTGTCCTCAGACAGTAAGTTTCTTCAATGACTTGCAGCATAACATACCTAGAAGCAACATGGCTTTGAAATCTATTTGACAAAGTTTTAAAGGGGAAATTTCACTGAGAATTAAAAGCAGTTTTGTGAAGTGGAAGACAAGGCACATACAACCCAAAGAGTTTTAAAAAACCCTTATATTATTTGACATTTTAAAACTAATTTTTTAAAAACTTCTTAAAAGATTAAAAAGTCACACTCCTAAATAGGGCTAGACTTCAATTAGTGAAGAGTATCTGAGTCAATATAGCAATACCCATTTTACTCATTCAGAGCATTCAGCCCAGAACATTTAACACTAAACAAACACATTGTCGATGCCATGGTACAGGAGGACATAAGGTAACTCAAATTTAGATCATTCTGAAGAGATTACAGGTCTTTGAAAGGGGAAGGGGGAGGCGAAAGGGAGGTTATGTTTTTGTTTCATACTTAAAACATTACCTCCCGATTACCTCCCTTGTTAATCAAAAACATTCTGTACATTCCTTCATCTTAGAAAGTAACCATTAAAGCAGACCTATCTAGCTCTTAAAAAAAAAAAAAAGTGAGGTAATAAGTTGTGAATTGAAGTGTTCTCTTCCAAATAAAACATCTGCAAGGGGAAAGGGAAGAAAGTAACTTTTAATAGAACTGCAGATAGCTAATCAAACGCCATAGTTCAACAGGGAGTAACAACTATGCACACAGAGATTGAGATTTGCCCTTGTAGCATTTAATCCTGCTAATATTGTGCAATTCATCTCAGCACAGTCAGAGCAACCACAGCTCTACTCCCACTAGATGGAAAATTCCACTCGGGCTTAAGTGAAACTCTTCAAAAACTCAATTTGAATTCTTCCTGCTAAACCCAGTTTTGCTCAGAGAACCTCATTCGTTTGCAAACACAGTAAGTATTCTGTTCATCCTCTCGGAACAACAAATGAATGCTACTTCATTGTGGCTTGAGTCCTGGCAAGAGTCTGAAGATCAGTTGTTACGTGTTATATTCACCCTTCCCCTCTCCCTACCACATAAGCAGTATCTTTCCTTGACAACAATAGAAATGTAAAAATCTCACAGTAAAAATATGGCAATTAAATGTTATAATTACACTGGGCTACCATGTAATTATATATACATGTAGATGTTATATAATACAGTATTACATTGAGCAATTCAATGTAGTATTGTATTGTATGCAGTTATTATATACAGTTGTTATATACAATTTAATGTCTTGATGCCTAGAGCCTTTGGCAGCAGGCCTTCTCTCTGATCCTCTCTAAATGGTTACTTCACAACAGTCTTCATTACCACCTTCTAAAGAACAACCAAATGAACAGGAAAGAATTTTATTTTAGTCCATCTGTTCCTGTAGAATGCAAAACAAGAAGGGAAATAGAAAGGAAAATAGCAACATATTTATCTTACCCAGATAAATCACCCTTATGTATTCCAACTAATGCAGTCAGAACAAACTGAAAACAATCAAGGTATTCAAAGAATAAGGGCATAAGACCTGTATACAGAAATACAACCAGTAACAGCACACTGAGCTATATCATAAATTAACATACATTTCCCTCTGTAGAATTCTTGGTATTGTCCCCTGGCAACCATAAAAAATGCCAATGTTTGCTAAGTAGCCCGTCAGAAAATGCATGTCTGTACACCCACATACAATTTTCTGTCTGAAATATATAAGAATTTTATTCTAGTCTTATATCTGTATCCACAGCACCAAATTCACACCACTGCCAAATTCAACAGAAAGGAAATGCAAAAAACATCTGCCACACTACTCCTCTTTAGGAGCACAGTTAAAGGAAGGTAGGTTCAATGATACAGTCCCCTTAAATGTTTCAGGTTCTTCTTTTAAAGATTTTATTGGGTTTTTCTCCCCACATCTTCCGAATGGATTTAAATAACTTCAAGAGAATAAGCTAATTAAGTGTGAAGAGTTATTTTGTTGGTGTATGTACCTTGCCAAAAGTAGCAGTCATAATATAAAGACAAAACTCAAAAGCTGTAACTAAAAGCTTATAAAAAATTAATCTATTACCAATATCAGAAACTATGCTGACACATTATATTAAAAAAATAAAAAGAATAAATAAGCATTCTCCATTGCATTAATGAAGGCATAAAACCAGAGCTGATCAATGATGTAATCAACAGTGTTAAACATTTCCCCAAAAAGCATTTAGGATTCAAATATGGCAGAAAACCAAACATTTCTAATTGATAAAGAGTTTAAAAACTCTTACTACAGGTTTTTTCCTTTAATAAAAAATGGTAGGTTATTATTTATTCTTGAAAATTCAAAAAAAATCATAAGAAGCAAGAAATACATCACATCTGCTGTGAAGAATAAGCTGAAAAAGCTATTACTATTTTCTAACATGAAGAGTAGCTTAAAATAAAAATTGGAAGATGTTAGGATAGCAACAACTCTATCTTGTTTCACCACTAAAAGAGCAAGATTAAGTACAGAACTTTCTCACCCTGTTGCTCTGAAGGTCTCACACAGATAGCAATACTTCCTCTCAAATACTATATTTCTCCTCAGCCACCACAGCCCTGTTCCCTTAACAGGCTCCCCATCCCACACCAGTGGCAAACAGAATAGCAAAAATATCTGCTGAATATCTTGATATAACCATCATATAAATGGAAGTAACACTGTATAAAAACTTGAAAAGTCATCTTAGAAATATATTAGATGTAAGATATATCCATATCTTTAGTTATATATGTATACATATATTTATGTATATGGATGCATATGGAGATACATAGATTTGGAGATGTGTATATATAGTCATTACATTTATGTGTTACAAACACTCATTCTGCAGGACTGAAAAACCCATCAGAAGTTTGTACAGCAAACCTTGCCTTGCTAAAGTCAGTCAAGGTCATCAGTTTTCATTTACCCTCTCTGTGGCAGCAATCATGCGGTACAGCATGTGCAGATGAAGACTTACAGACAAGTTGTACGATGGCTTGCATGAGATGAAATTCTTTCTAATTGCTCAAAACAAGCATTAACAATATAGGGAAGTCCCACCTAATGAGTATCAGTTTTTCCTTTAAGAATTACAGCTGAAGAGAAACTTAAAAAGGCATTTTATAAAAAAATACAAAGATTCAAGAAAGAACTCCCATCACATGAAAAACCACCACAACATCACCTTACCTTATAATAAATGGAATAAACGGTGCCATGCTGAGTGCTGAGTAAGTGCCATCCATTGGAGATGGATACAACCTTCCGAGGATTAAAAGCAGAAGGAACAGGCTTGGATGGATTTTCAACTCTTCAGCTTCACTAAATAAAAAAGTGATAAGAAGCATTCGGTGAAAAAAACATCCTCCTTCATGCTAGTCTTGACACTCTTCCACACACAATAATACCCTCCCGCATTTCTGGTTCAAAGCGGTATGCTAGGCTGATCATTGCAAGAAAGTGCAAACCCTGCTGGAATCAAACATGGCATCCAGTTCTCCTATGGCACCACTGGGTTTCCCTGTATGAAGGCACTTCAAGCTGTGCTGCCTTCACTTTCCTACATTATCCCAAGCCTCCTTTATTCCTAGTAATAGTGAGCTGCCTTTGTTTTCAAATAATATTAAAAACCAGCACAGACAATGTTTCCCTAGGAACTGAGAAACTGAGAAACCTGAGTTATTAAAAGATGGTTTAAAAAAAGTCTTTTTTTCAGTTTGGAAAGAAATGTGTATTTAGTAAATAGCAGGCTTTATTAAAGAATAGTTCTTGTCATTGACACAAAGTGGCTGCTATTCATACTCTAAAAACAATCAGAAATTCAAGTCAAAATCAACACTTCCTGATTTAGTTAATGTAATAGTACATTAATAGCAAAATACAAGCCTTCATCTGCATTGAAAAAAGCATCCAAGGCCAACATTTCAAGCAGCAGCTTTCAATCTTTCTCAGTTTAAAGAGTACCCCAAATTTTCCAGTGATGACACTGTCACCTTTTGAAATGTCAGGTAAAGCAGCCTGCTGCCTGGAATATATACACTCTCTTTTCTTACAGCACAGACTGCAAAACATGCAATGACTGGTGAAACTCCTGCTCTCAAGTATCCACCTCAGGCCCATTAAACAGGCAGCTGAACCTCACCCGTAAATTAGCTGCTAAACTTTCACAGTTTATACCATAGCATTTCAAGAAAAAACAAAGCCAGCACTGGTTTACTTTAAAAGTTCATGAACCTAGGGATAAGAGCATCAGCATCATCCCAAACCGTATCATTTGCATTGATCAAACTGGAGCTCTCAGCCACCATTTGTGGCTTAAAAAGAGATCAAGGACCTTCCCCAGAGTCAGCATGTCACAGGCTGGAAAATGTTCATTTAGGGTTACGTGAGGCCTATGACACTTAAACATGTTAGGAAGTCTCATCGTTAAACATGAGACAGCCAAACACCCGGTTTCTGTCTTTCCCTGAAATATAGATGTTCTTTAACATCTGATCCTAGGAACACAGCAGCTACTTATTACTCAACAGTAGTTCATACTCCAGAGACTTACTGCAATGTGCAGAAGTTACAAGAAAAAAAACCTTAGCAAGAGACGCTAGTATCGTTTCAAAGAGCACTGATGAAAAGAACAGCATTAGGGTATATGTTGCACAACTACAATTAACCTTTTCATTGCACTTTATGTTTCAGAGATTTCTCAGACACCATCTTACCTGTTCAAAGTATTGGTTACAACCTCCAACTGCTTGAGAAGGAAAGGATAAAGACTTGGAAACCGAGAGAAAAACTCCCTTCCTGTCATTCTGCAGAAAGGAATGAAGAAGAGTTAAAATTAGCATTCTGCAGTAATTAGTTGCACTCAAAATACCAGTTTACTTGTTGGATTTCTGATGCTACAGTGAAGTCAGAGAGCCAGAAGAACCATGAACACATAATGAACTCCTTTCAAACAAGGCACAATGTTTTCATTAAAAAAGATGATACAGCACAGTTTACACAAGTAATTCTGTCTGTATGTGTGCATGCTAATTATCAGCTAAACTGGTTGGGACTTTTTGGGAAAAAAGGATCTTAGCCCATTAATCACACTAAAAAGAAAAGATACAGCAGCTTAAATTCTGGCACCATTTTAACAACATTCAGGTTGAACAAGAGAAGACTACAGTTGCTCTAGTATGGCTCGTACTAAATAGCTACTAAAACATATTTAATAGACAAGTACTAACATATGCTCATATTTTACTGACACTGAAAAGCATATCAGAAAAATAACTCACAGATGATCTGTAAAACACAGCAGTAGAAGCATCTGACCTTCCATTCATAGAATGGTGTGGGTTGGAAGGGACCTTCATGATCATCTAGTTCCACCCCCCCTGCCATGGGCAGGGGCACCTTCCACTAGACCAGGTTGCTCAAAGCCCCATCCAACCTGGCCTTGAGCACTGCCAGGGAGGGGGCAGCCACAACCTCTCTGGGCAACCTGTTCCAGGGTCTCACCACCCTCACAGTGAAGAATTTCTTCCTTTATATCTAACCTAAATCCACACTCTTTCAGTTTAAAACTGTTACCTCTTGTCCTATCACTACACCCCCTGATAAAGAGTCCCTCCCCATCTTTCCTGTAGCCCCCTTTAGGTACTGGAAGGCTGCTATAAGGTCTCCCCAGAGCCTTCTCTTCTCCAGCTGAACAACCCCAACTCTCTCAGCCTGTCCTCATAAGGGAGGTGCTCCAGCCCTCTGATCATCTTCATGGCCTCCTCTGGACCTGCTCCAACAGGTCCATGTCCTTCTTATGTTAGGGGCCCCAGAGCTGAACACAGCGCTGCAGGGGGGATCTCACAACAGCAGAGTAGAGGGGGAGAATCATCTCCCTCAACTTGCTGGCCACACTTCTCTTGATACAGCCCAGGATACGGCTGACTTTCTGGGCTGTGAGCGCACATTGCTGGCTCATATCCAGTTCTCCATCCACTAATACCCCCAAGTCCTTCTCCGCAGGGCTGCTCTCAATCCACTCATCGCCCAGCCTGTATTTGTGCTTGGGATTGCCCTGACCCATGTGCAGGACCTTGCACTTGGCCTTGCTGAACTTCATGAGGTTTGCACAGTCCCACCTCTCCAGCATGCCCAGGTCCCTCTGGATGGCACATCCCTTCCCTCCAGCCTGTCGACCACACCACACAGCTTGGTGTCATTGGCGAACTTGCTGCAGGTGCACTCAATCCCACTGTCCATGTCTCCAACAGAGATGTTAAACAGCACCGGTCCCAATACCAACCCCTGAGGAACGACACGTGTCACTGCTCTCCACTCGGACATTGAGCTGCTGACCACAAGTTTTTGAGTGCAACCATCCAGTCAATTCCTTATCCACCGAGTGGTCCCTCTGTCAAATCCACCTCTTTCCAATTTCGAGACAAGGATGTCGTGTGGGACAGTGTCAAATGCTTTGTACACGTCCAAGTATATGACATCAGTTTAGCCCTCTTCACATAGCACTGCTTCTAGTACGTGGCAGTCATGGCACTTCCAGACCACGTTTTTTCCTTGTGTAGATGGAGCAACCACATTCAAAACAGAACAATTGAACTCATCCCTAGCCAGAATTAATAAGGCAGCATAGTTCAAGCCACAACAGCAAATCAATCCAAGCTAAAAAGAGATAAGTAGAAATCTTCTGTATTTGTTTGTTTTATAATCTTTTGATCAGATAAAGAATGACTTCAGGTTTTATAGGAAACCATTTTAGCATTGTCTAAGCAAGAACCACTTAAATGTCACAGTGGGGAGGTTCTAATTAGACATATATGCTATGCAGATAAAACAGACTCCTTTTAAAAATAAATAAATAAAAGGCCATCCATTTTGAAGAAGAAAGCCTACTGCAGAGTTTGCTTGCCACATGATCAACCAAGATAAATAAGTACATGTTAGCATGACTCCAACAAGCAGAGATCCAGGTCTAGAAAAATAACATGATGAGACGGCAAGATTGAATGTGCGTAAAAATAAGCATACAAAAAAAAAAATTATCACGCAAGAGTAAATCAGCACATGGCAAGCACCAGCACAGCTTCTTCCAGCACTCAGCTAACATAACATGCCTTAGCCACAGGCCACAGAACAAACACAACAAAACCAGATCGCTAGATGGAAACAAATGTTCAAAAGGTACAGGAAGCTTTCTCTAAGCACGTAAGAACAGTACAGTGAATTGCTGTAACTAAAAGCATGACCAAAGATTCTGCAGTAGCTGTTACACCTACAAAAAAGACTTCAGTTAAAAAATTTAGATGGAAGCATTCGAACTGTGAATGAATAAAAACTGAAGCACTAATGAGGATGGTTTAAAAACATCAATACTCATAATCACTGGTTATTTAAGCAGCAAATATCCACGTAATTTCTTCTTACAGCTTCTTCAAAAAAACTTCAATTTTTTGCACATACATTATGTAGCAAACTGAAGTTGCAAAGCCAGAGACAGCACAAAGCGTAAGATCTAAGTAAGTGTATCAAGTCAAGCAGCCCATCTTACTGAGTTTTCGTATGTAAAACATTAAGAACTTGGTATTTAACAAAAAAAAATTTAAAAATCAATCTGGAAATGCTGTGACACCTCCACCTATTGTGCCACAGAGTGCATCAAGCAAAAGCAGAATTTGGGTTAAATTTCCTATGAAACGAATGGCCACTGGTTAGAGCCTTAGGAGAGGACTATATGCAAGTAGCATCTCACAAAACAAGTATTTTTAACAGGCCCATTTTTAATGTATTAAAAATTCAGTAGCCAAGTTTGAATCGATATTAAATGGAACTGAATATCCTTACAAAGCCTTGAAATTCTTTCTAATTAGTGTGGTTTCATGAATCTTTTTGACAGAGAAAGAAAACAATAACTACTGAAGTGGGTAACTTACATAATCTCCCACTTGGTTTACTGCTCCACAGGTTACATGAGGGGAGAAGGCAGTCTAATCAAAACCATTAATCAGCAAAATCTGCAGAAAAGATGCCCAAAGGCACTTTCAGAAAAAGAGAGACACAACTGACTGAGGACTGGTTGTCGAGGGATGATTTTAAGGGGCCTCAAGTTCAGAGAGGAAACAAGGAAGACTACACATTAGTAGAAGTGCTGCAAAATGAAAAGACATTCTCAAAAATACAGAGCACCAATTTATGTGTGAATCCACAACCTGGAGATGTCAAGGCAGGGAGATGTGCAACTAGAGAATGCAAAGCAAAACAGCTGGAGTAAAACACAGTTGTTTAATTTTTGATAACTGACCATGCTTGTTCCTGGAAATGTGTACACATAATTAGACACGCGCAAGTATTTGTGCACAGTAACTGAGACAGGAACAACAAAAAAATGCATGGTTCTGTTTTTCAAAAATATTCATGACACTAAATCACATATTTATTAATGTCATCAAAAACCATACTGGTTTGAAAACTGAATACCGACACTTAAGATGTGGCTCATGCATGTTAGCGATACAGACTCATGCATGTGCATACACACACAAATGTGAGTTAGGCTTCATAATTATTAAGTTATCCATATCTTTAAAACAAGGTAAGTCCTTAACATACCTATAAAGTAATGTATCAACTAAACGTGGACTAAAACAATCCAAAAATCACTGCTAACAGTTTTCATGGAACAAAACTTTTTCTTCCTTTTCTAAAATTATCTGACAAGGAATGATAGGTTTAAATTAAGAGTATAACTATCTTTCCATTAGTCACTGACACAGTTCAAACACAGATTTTTGGCAAAGTACCATAATTAAATCCTTAAAACTAACATTTTGCAGATCACAGGATTTTACATCTACTCAGTCTAAAATATGTTTATGAGAGAAGTAACTGGGAAGAGCCTTAAGACACTAGTATTTTTCCCCATGTCCAGCTGAAATTATTTTAATGTTGCTTCAGAGCTCATCTGTGATAGTATGTTCAACTACAGCCTATGTAACAGTACTTTCTTTTTCCCTGTTAGTAACCCAAAGTAGCCCAACTTCACAATCCAGAATTTCAGATGGGATTACCGAGACCTAAACAATGGACTAGTGGAAGGTTATTTACTGAAACAGAAAGTACGCTAATGAAACAGAAAAGTTATCAGTGGGCTGACGATGATTACAATACAATCCCTCTCCCCAATGTAAAATGTCATTTAAGTATATAATTTAAATGATGCTTAATGTCAAAAGGTTGAGAGATAAACTAATGGAAGCACTCCTATCCTCTTAAATTCACTTGTAAAATTAATTTGTAAAACTGTATACAGACAGAATACTGTGGTGAATAAATAGGAAGATGCAATATTTATGCCTCACATACTCTGCAGTTCAACAATAATAATGCTTTGTCATTTGCAAGCAATTCTGCAGAAAAGCCATATGACTGAATTAGAGTACAACCCATTCACAAAAGGTTCCATTTTGATGGCTGGAGACAGCAGTGATGTTTATCACTTTTCAGAAGAAAGACTGATGAAGAATGTTTATGTAGAAAGGAAGACATACGTGAGTTTCTTTCCCATTTTCACTCACGTTTCCCACCTGAAGAGATGTTCCATTAACAAACGCCAGTCATACAGAGGTATCTTCTGTACGGTGACATACAGAATCAAGCTACACCCACCACTCCTAACTATTCTCTGCATGCCCTTGAGTCAAACAAACTCTTTCCCAGTTTTGTCTCCTCCAGAGTCTGTTTAAGAGGGAAAGAAGGTTCCGATAACAGCAAGAAAGATATTTCAGAGAATATAGAGTTCATATAAATCAGCAAGAAGTTATCCTGAAGATGTCTGATGCTACAGAGGATACGATTTAATGCCTAGCAGTAAGCATTTGGAAGACAACAGTGAATCACAGCTAAATTAACAAAAATCAAAAACTAGTTGTAGTAGCAAAAATTAAAAAAAAGACATAACTGAAAGCAGACTGTACATCTATAAAACTTTAAGGAAAAGTCTATTTTAAGCATGAACAAGAATATAGTTTACATGTTGATAATGCTTCTTTAGGAAAAATGCAAAAACCAGCTTTACTTTTCTCTGAAATAACCTAACACAGAAGCTCTTATTATACTCTTGATTGTCAGTAGTTCTTCCATTCATTTAGCACTGGTTCTTCAGATTGGGGTGGCTTAAAGTAAGCTAAAGATGAGGTACTTTCAAGTTTTCATTTCCTCTGCTTTGCTTGTGAAAACATTCAGTATCATCAAAATTCTAGAATCAGACTCATAAATGCTGCTGAAAACTGTGACATCTCTGGTCATCATACATTATGTTTGTCTGAGTAACAACTTGGTGCTGCATAATACAAGGGTTAGTATCCATGTTTATATAACTAATGTCTTTCTAAATAAATATTCCATCTTTATGCATGAGCAGGCGAAATATTTACCTGCATTTAAAAAAATACATTTAAGAATAAAACCATGGATGTTGCAGTGTTCTTCCTTAAGCTCTGCTGTACACTTAAGAGAATACTCTAGATTAAAATTCTGCTGTGACACTGGGGCATATGTATCATTTTACTGCGACATGTGTCAAAGATTACCTGCTTCTGTTCTTTCATTTATTTTTCAGAAGGACTGAAGGCTTTATAACCTTGTACACTGCTTTTAGTAACTGACATGTTAAAGAACACTTGCAGTAAATACATTCGTATTTGAGCACAGCATAGGAGAGTTTTAGAGACAAATTTGAGGGCAGCAAGGGTCTCTGGTGTGCTTTTTGAACATAAATATTGCTGACATCTCAGCTCAGCTGACAAATGCATGGTCAGATCTGTGATGGGAAAAAATAATATTATTTTTAAAAAGGAAAAATAGAACTGGAATATGAAAAAAGCAGTACAGACACATTTAAAGAGATCAAGACCAAGAATGTAGTTTTCATGAAATTATGTTGTCTTTTAATTGTCTCCTGTAAAATCTACTCTTGCTATACCAATCCTTACACTGGAATCACTAACCATAATATGTCAAATGTTAAAGAGCAGTAGAGCAGAAACAGAATCCTGTTTACTCCTTGCACTTCAAGGACAATTGCTGCTGAAATTATTTAAAAACCAGGACTGAATTTGGCAAAACTGTCATTCGAAACGACAGATTTATAAAGATGATCCACATTTTACATATTTCCTTCTTTCGCTTTCATTAAACTGAAAAAAAACCCACAGTGCAGCTTAGCTAGACTAACTTAACCAGGCTAGTTTTTAATTGCCCATTTTGACATTCATGTTCTTTCCCTGACCCTTATCACTTTTTAAGTAGGCAGATCCTGTCTCAGAATATATGAAGTTTATTTCCCTATTAAGAAAGACATACTTCAGAAGCATAAACTTAAAATAAATGGAAAATATTTTCTTAAACTATACAAAAAATACCAAGAAAAAAATGTATAACGTTGTTTTATACTGAGGTAATGGTAAAAATCAAAGCTAATTCAGATATGCTTTAAGAACTAAATGCATTTTTTGCTCCTTTATTAGTATTAAAGAATATGACAGTCAGATGCATTTCATGACGGAACAGCTAGCAGTAATAAAGGTACAGAAAGCAGAAATTATCCTAACTGAAGGGGAAGCAAAACTCAAATAATTACCACATTCAACTCAAAGGATAATTTCTTATCTTGGATTTTAGAACATAGCAAGACAGCATAATATTATACAACTAGGGAAACAAATACGTAACTTTTTAAATTATTCAAAAGTGCTGGTAGGGCAAACAATTCAGAAAACTACAGATGTTTACTCTCAAGAATATACAGACATTCAGGGAAAAAATAAACTTGAAAAAGAGAACAGTACAGATAAGGGAATAAGATAAAATGGAATTAAGTGCAACGTGCAAAACTTTTAGAAACTAGATTGTGCCAACCTAACCCATACCTTATCCAAGAACAGTAAAAATATTTCTAGACAAAGAAAATAAAACAGTTCTAGTCACACAAGTCTCCTGAATGTTATCTCAACAAATGGAATGCTTGAAATCTGCAAATTTTTTACTCAAAATTTGCTTCAAAGTAAAGAGCAGGGCAGCTCCAGCTTGGAGCAGAGATCCAGTTTTCATATGCTTCCTCCAGGGCTAAAAAGCCCATGGGCTTTCTGTGAGACACAGAAAACAGCAGGAAGCAGACAACATCCTGCAATGTAGTCTGAGGAAATATCTACACGAGGTCCACAGTGAAACTACAGTTTTGGTTTAACAGATTAAACTCTGGTGTAATCTCTGTGAGTGACAATATGTGACACGCTGCAATTAGGGTGTGCTATTAGATAAAAGGGGTAAGTTATAGAAGGAACTTTAAAAAGACCCAAAACCAACATGTTTCAAGTCAGTTATTGGTGGACCTAATCTATTGTTGGGATCAATATTATTATTAGTTTAATTGAAGACCACGCTAAAAGAGTTAGTAGTGTGCCAATGAAAATCTATCGATGAAAGAAAAGTTACAAGGCATTATCTGTAGAGAGGGAAGATCAAAACACTATGAAACAAAACAAGGTATCCTGAGAACCGGAATAGTAGAAGGACATGACATTAATAACAGATAAAAAGACTGCATATATGAGGACTAATTAAAAGATGTGTTACAAGTTAGGAGCTCATCAGCTGGAAAAAGCAAAAGGATCCAAGTGTATTAGTTGGTACCTTAGATCCCTTATCAAGAGGACAAAGACGAAGGGCAAATGTGATTTTGTAACACATCAACCCTGATAATGTCAGTACGGACAAGGAAGTACTAATACCACTCTCCAACAATCAGGTAGGACGTAAACTGGAATAAATCACAGCTAACTTCCAGCTAAAAGACATGCTTAAAAAAAGCTGCTCACATGACCAAGGGAATAGAAAGCAAATTTGCTGAGAGGGGATTTAAAAACCTCAACTTGTTTTGTCTGGCAAAATTAACACAGACGGGACATATGACTGGCATCCACAAATACCTCAAGGGAAGCACCAGGAGGGAAAATAATTCTTTAAAACAAAGGACAATGCTGGCATAAGAACAAATGAGTATTAAATGGCTATGAATAAATATACATTGCCAGTTAAGTTTCTAATGATCAAAGCAGCAAGATTCTTGAGAAGTTTTACTTGGGAAGGTGGCATTCGGGGACTCTTCCTGCAGAAATAGTGGGAAAAAGCAAATTGTTTTTAAGATGCGACTCGATCAGTTTATAAGAACAGCATAGCAAGCTTGTTTATGAAAAGAACTGAGTCAATGTACCAGCAGGACCCTTACTACCGTGCACTCCTGTGCTTTTCTGACATGCTGATCTGCATGGAAATTCTAACCCCTTCTTAAACACGTGTAGTTCAACTGGTGCTGAACTGTTGCTGATAAGAATTATATAAGGATTAGCAACCGGTAATTTTAAAATCTCACCCTTGATGTCATCAATCAAACTAAGACTGTATGCAAGCAGATTCCAAAATGCACATTGGATGAGTATGGAAAAAGTTCTAGAACTTCCTTTTAGAAGTTCCAGGCACTTAGTGATCACCCTTAAGAAGTTGGCTTGTATTTCACTCTAACAAAATTGAAGTCTACAGTGTGTTTCTGAAAGGGTGAACAGGTGGCTAAAACCTTCTCAAAAAACAAAAACCTCCAAAAGAATTGCAGGTTTCACTTGACTTGAGAAAAGAGGAGCAGAATCTTAAATTTATCCTAAAATGACCCCATTATGGTCAGCTCAGGGAGGTAATATGCAAATTCCAGGGCAAGCACCATAACTGGAGTTTGGGAAGAGAGCGTACACACTACTGAAAGGCTCCAAACTTGCCAGGTTTCAGAGTTTCACGTCCATAAAGAAGTAACTGACTGAGAAATCACCCTAAAAAAACTCGTCCATAAATGCACAGAGAACCCAAGAGTCTGGTGAGCATTCAAATAGATGAAACTCAAAACATATCTCTGACAACTGATAAAACAATTCTCATCATTTAAAAATCATTCTCGGAATTTGTTCTTTCGTATTTCTTAGGGAAAGCAGTTAAGCCACATTTTTATTAAGGCAGAAGACTTTAAAATGGACTAGAAAATGCTGTACTCATTAAACAGGTTCAGCTTCACTCACTTTCTCATTTGGAAGCTGAGAGAGTACAGCTTGGATAAACAAAGCATTCGGGCTGGACCACCAGGCCCAAAGGGTATCTCGGTGGTTTAATGTTCGGTTGTTGGCTGGTAACCAGTGGAATACTCCACAGGTCAATTCTGGGGCACCTACATCCCTCAACATTTTTATCAACAGCTTGGCTGATGAGATAGAAAGCACCCTCTGCAGATCTGTGGACAACACAATCAGAGGGAGTGGATGAAACACCGAACAGTAGAAGTTCAGTCTAGACAGACCTTGAGAAATTAGAGGATTGGGCCAACAGAAACCTCATGCAGCTCAACAAGGAGAAACACAAAATTTTGCACCTGGGCTGAATAACCCTGAACATCAGCAGAGACGAAAACCAGCTGGCTCAGTAACAGCCCCATGGGAAAGAACCTGAGGGTTATAGTGGATGCCAAGCTCAGTATGAGCCAACAGCACGTCCTCACTGCAAACAGGGCAAACCACATACTGGACTACGTTCATTAGGACAAATGCGGCAGCAGCTCAAGGGAAGTTATTATCGTCCTCTACTTGGCACAGTGAAGCTGTACATGGAATCCTCCATCCGGTTTTGGATTGCCAGGTTCAGAAGAGATTAGAAGAAACAGGAGAAGGTCCAGCAAACAGCTGCTCAGATGGACAGGGCCTAGAATACATGCCCTCTGAGAAGAAGCTGAAGGACCCAGGTTTGTTCTTTTTGACAAAGAGGAGGTCCAGGGAGGATCCAACAGCAGCCTACAGCCACTTGAAGGAATCAAAGATTAAAGAGCTAAACTTCTTGCAGTAGTTGCAGACTGTACAGAAAGGCCCAATGATCACAAATCATAACTTGGGAGTTTTAAATTGGGCAACAGGAAAAAAGGGGAATGAAGCATTGCAACATGTTACTCGGAGTAGTTGCGAAATCTTCATCCTTGGAGGTTTTTAACTCATCCAAAGCCACTGCTGACCTGATCTAGTGTTGCTAACCGTCATACTTTGAATGGGAATCAGGATCAAGAGATCCCTTTACAGTTTCTATGATTCCACTTAGCTACTTCCCACTCTAGCACCATGGTTTTAATCTTGTCTTCTTAACAGCTCAGTGTTTTTCTTGTCTTCCTGGATTTGTTGGCCATCACTAGCTACTGCAATTACAGTAAAAAATAGCTGCTGCTAAGAACAACAAAATTCTTGAGATTTACCTGGGTTTTAGTGAATTAGTAACTTAGTCTTCAGTTCAGCATGAAGTATTATTTTTGCCACAGTGTACACTAGTATTTAAAATACTAGCTTGATGTGAAATAAAAATAACTGCTTAAGATTTTGTTTAACTCAGAAATGGTATATATTCATGAAAGCTCCTGATTTGCCGTCCCTCTGAATGACAACCAGAGAATCATCACCATTCTTACTAAGAGACAGAGACAACAGCAAAAGGCAAGTTCTTTTAGAATTAAAGATCACACAGAAATTTTAAGGGTTCGCTTCAGATAATCTTGTTTTGAGGAACATACCTAAGAGTTAAATTCCTGAAATCACATCCTGTCTCAGGGCTTATGACAAGCTGCTTTCAAACAAACATTTCACATGCATAAGAGAAATATAGCGCTCCCACAGAAAACAAAATGGCCATGTAATTTTGGGGGGAGGCTTGAAAAGCCACAATGAAGCTTGGAAAACACAACTGTAAAAAGCCTGGTGCAATACATCAGCTAATAAGCCCAAGAGCAAGAATATACAAGATTATTGCATACTTGTTTTTCTAAACCTAAGATGATACAGGACACTTTTTCAAGGACAAAAAGGGACAACTTTTCTATAACCACATCAAGTTAGTTACAAAAACCAATTCAGATTTCATTTTTACCTCGCATGAAATGAAAAACACTGTGAGGGGGAAAGAAGAATCATTATAAAGATGCGGGGTTTGCACTTTCAATAAAGATGTGGTGACTTTGCACCTTCAATAAATCTAACATTTGTTTTGTTAGGAATTAGAAAATACTTAAATCCCAGAACAGTAAGCAAAATAGTTTAAGTTCACTGACTTGAAAAAACATTCTTCTATGCTACACAGCCCTAAAATAAATACTTAAAAGGAACTAAGAATACGCAACTATATCTTGGTTTTCACTTTCCTTCAGATAGAAGTGCTAGAATAAACATTCTTACTAGTTTACGTTGCTGTGCTTTTATGAGGTTAATAACTGAACTGTCAATCAAGGCCTGTATAAATACAGTAGTTAAATACCTTCTGCTTTAGAAGCACTTCTATTTACAAGAGAGCTGGCCAAGATTTCCAAAGGACTGCATGGTCTGGTTTGCTTTGATCTCTTAAGTACAAGTTTTTTTTATACCTCATGTTTTGCTATTTATTATACCCTTTGTGTAATCAGGTACGGAAAGAGCACCTGTGTAGAACAAATACTTCAGGAAAAGTGTGACTCAGAGGAATAATTATGCAACACACAGTTCACTAAAAGACCTTGTGAAGTCCTTTTCTAAGAGCACTTTTGATGCTATGCTAGTAAGAGAAGTGTACAATGGGCTCAGAATAAAAATAGGGGAACATCACTTAAATCCAACATCACAGATACAACCTGGTACCTATATCAACATGTTAATCAACATTCAACTTCGATATACATACACAAACATGTCTGTATATCTGCATGGATATAAAACTATATATAAAACATAGTTTAAAATAAAATATATTTTACATATATAAAATAATTTTTTAACAAACTCAAACTTTTTTAAAAAGTTGAACTGTGTATATGCATGAGTGTGCACATGTGTCTATGTACATACATACATATGTATACACACACGGATAAATAAAATTAAGAGATATGTATGCACCTCTAGAAAGTTCTCCAAGCACTCTGTTCAACCACTGTCTATGTAACTAATATCTTTAATCTCTTGACACAGATTTAGCATTGTGAATTTTACCTCCAAACTACCCACACACTTTCTCTCTGTCTGGAAGTATTCTGTGAAGAGTAACTGCTTTTTACTCAGTATGGTGAAGTTAATAAGGGATGTGTACATTATGCATGAAACAAAACAGAATAATTATATTAATTCATATTAATGAAAACTTTTATCAATGCAGCAGAAACTAAATTATCTACTCATGTGGTTAGGTTTACAGTAATTTTTGTTTCAATGAATGTTACTCACTCGGTAGAAACAAACATTAACATTATGCCCCTAATCTATTTAAAACAAATGAATGGACTGAAGTTACCTCAGGCCAGCACCATGTATTTTTAGGATGTTTCACTTTCGGTAAACTTTCATTCAGGTCACTTTACCCTGTTCATCTTCCTATTTTCTGGCTCTGATTTAAGAAAGCATGTTACGAAGATCCTCCCTGTTCAGGAGAGCACAGATACACATTTGCACATCAGTCCTTTAAGTGTGTGTTTAGGCCCCAAAGATTTGACTGGGATTTATGTGGGTTAATGCTTTTCTGACTCTGTATGTACAAGATAAAATCTTGAAATAAAAATGGTTCTGTTGATTTTAGGCATTTCAGATAGATACACACATTGTGTTCCTAAAATCAGCAGAAATCATATACCACAGAGCATCCTCAGCATCACAGAGAACAGTCCGTATTTTCTGCTACAGGGAATTTTAGACAGTTTTAGATTAGACTTGTAAAACAAACAGAATAATGGAAGTAGTAACACAGAGGGAAACAGATTAGGAGCTTGTTTTCCATTTGTGTCTGTTTCTGCACAAACCTTTCATAAATTTTACCTTCAGTTTACAAGTTAATAGCACCTTATCATCATTATTCTTATATAAAGGCACTTAGAAATAGGAAACCTGTTCAAAATTATGTTTAAACAAGCATATTGTTATTGAACTATTAATCAGTAAAGGCCGTAATGGTTATCTGAGTCAATCTGAACTTTTGCATGTTTTCTTGAGACAGTTCTGAGACTAAGCCTTCTAAATCTGTCAAAGTCAATAAAAAAAAGAGCCAGAGCATTAAAAACAAAGAAGTTGAGCAAAATAAATGTGGCCTATTTTTGGCAGACAGAAGGGGAAGGGATTTCTTTTTAACAAAAACAACCCCCTCACAAGACTGCACCAAATCCTTAATAACTTCTTCACAAGCATTCACTGGAACAACTAAGGTGGCATGGAGGGAACAGGCTGCAAAACGTGGCACAGAAGGAGCTAGAGGAAAAGGAGCAGAGGCATTTAAACGGTTCAGTCATCTTGTGAAACCTCACTGCCACTGACCCAGTATTTCAGCTGAAAAGCTGCAGCAGACCAAGGTTGCCAGAGAAAATCCACTAGGGAATCACTAACGAGATCCAAGACAAAGCAATCCCAACCCTTCCGCCTGCAGCATGTGGTCCAAGAGGTACAGAGCTCAGAGGCCACTTTTGTGAATCAAGCCATACTTGCGTTTCCCTGCTGAAGCCAGCACAAGAGGCTCAGCACTCTGCTGCCTCACCGCTGCCCTTCCTGTGGACCCATTGCTGTGGTCAGCATCCTCTCACGCGTAGCCGCACCTCAGGTGGCACACAGGACTTCTGCCAGTGGTATGTCTCCCATCAGCACTGAGTGTTTACAGGCTAAAGTCAATCTGAGTATCACCTCCAGTGATACTCTCCTGAGGGCTATCTGATTTTACAACACTGATGTGCCAACTACAGCTTGACCACACTAGTGCCACCAAAGTTTCAGCTAATCCCAAAATAGTACTGGCCACTCCTCTGTGGGCAACACAGACCCATCTCAGAAGTCCTATCAGAGCCCAGTATGATGCACTGCAAATGTCTAATAAAGTTGCTGTTAAGACTGACAAAACATCATTGATGTAAGAGAAGATTTTTCAGCTGTTAAATTAGAAATATGGGAAGTATTAGCCTGCCAGATGTGGAACATTCAACAGGAATCATGTACTTATTTTATGTACTTTAAGCTACAACTCTAGAGTGCCTTAGTGAAAAGGAAGATAATACCAGATTCATTTAATTTAGGGATAGTATTATGAAAAGAGAGGTTTGCAGTAGAACATTCAATTTGCAGTGTTTTCCTCTAACCCTTCACAGTGTAAAATGCAATTATTGATGGTCTTAAAAACCTTAGTATTCATACAAAACCTTAATGTTAAAGTACATGTCAATTTAGGAGAAAAACAAAATCAACTTAGTGTTTTTAAAATTTAATTTGGTTTTACTCAGTGGCCTTCAAGTGTGCTAGCAACCACTTAATGAGAAGTACTGAACACTCAACTTGCAATAAAAACAAAGCAAGCAGAGGGCAGTCATGCATGTTGACTGCCTCACAGCCAGTAGTGCATCTTCAAAACCTGTTCACATCTACAGTCTTCATCTTATTATAATTAGAAGAATAAGTTTCTCCTTTCCAAGTGCTTGAAGTTATTGATAATCATCAACATTTACTGACAGCTATCAATGAAAATAAAGACTTAAAGAAGTACTGTGTAGATGACAATTAGTTGTTCCGTTCTTTTCAAATATACGTAAACCAACATTGAGAACATGGCAACATTCATATGCAGTTTCCTAACAGCATGAGTATTTACTCCACAGAAAATGTGTGTTAACAGCTATGTATTTTTCTGCATATGCATTTTCCCTTCACTAGTCTAAATACATAGGAGCCTCCCCACTACCCAAATGCTAATATATACATATATACACTAGTTTGTGTAAAAATCACCAGGCTGCACTGCACCATTTCAGCCTTGCTTAAAAAACTGCTTTTTAATCAAAGAGTTGAAGCTTTTCCTTCCTGGAACCTTCCCCACCAAGGTGAGAAGCTAAGGGAATTCTCCCCACCCCCAATCCTTTCTTTTCACTCCAGCCTCTACCTCAGGCCACTGGTTCTTCTTTCTGAGGACTTTTCAACATTTATATTCCAACTCAAAAAAATCTATTTTCAGATAAGCCAGGACAATCCTTTTTTATTACTCTAAAGCTTGCTCTAAATCAAATGGCAAATTGCCTCAAAGGCAATTTCTGATCATGCTCATCCTTTAAAAAAAAAAAAAAAAGGCCAAAAATCCTAGGTATTTGATGAGAAGACTCTTGTCTAGCAACAAGCAATAGCAGCTTTAATTAGCACTGCACTAGAGACCAAAAAGGTATCTGATATATGTGTATACTGTTCCACTGGTCTGTACTCCAGGATTATATATTGTCTATATATACACTATATAGAGACATATATGTGCATCTGTGTAAGAACTTAGGTGAAAGTATCACTACTACTGTAACTCACTTGGGCAGAATTCCTCTACGATGAGAAATTTTATTACATTTCAAAATTAATTTCAGTTATCTTTATACATAAGTTATTTTGACTATCATGTACAGATCTGCATTAACTATCACAATATATATTCCATTTTATTTTTAGATTCTGTTTATCTCAAGACATCCTACTTTTTCATGTGATGAATACCAGAGCCTGCAATCAACCAGAGCAAACATTTACTTTAGATGATTTGCAATCTGTAGCAACACTAACAGGAAAAAAAAAAAAAAATTATTAAGCATACACTGCACCCCAGCTTCTTGAAAAGTGCACGGAAACAGCAAATCTACATTGTAAACTGACTGCACAGACAAACAGAAAATGGCTATTTAATCAAAACATGAGAGGCAAAACTCATTGGCCTACAGAACTCACTGCCGTTTGAAGTCCTACTTCAACCAATTTGCATTAAACCAAGCGTAGTACTCAGGTCTTCAACATGCCCCTCAGAGCGGTGCTTCCAGAGCCGCCCGTGGGAGGACAGGCGTGGGGGCCAGGGCCACGGCAGCCCCCCTCCAGAGGCACTGCTCGGGCGGGGGGCAGGCCTCGGCCCACCCGGCCCTGCAGCACAGGAGCAAGCGCTGAATGGCACTGGGGCTGGGGAACAGGGTGCAGCTGGTGGCATGGGAGCTAGGCACGTTAGGATACAGACCCAGCGTCCTCCAAATATGAAGTGACTGGCTAAACTAACATAATACCTGTGCTGTGAAGGGCTTGGAGAAGGGGTGGGTATTTTCTCTATATCACAGTGATGTGTCTATGCAGAGCACACTTTCTGTAACCAAATAAAAACAGGCTAATTGCAGACTCCTTGCCAACCCTTCCTCACTACTTTGTATTTATGTGGCCAGAATTTCTTTCCAAGTCTTGTAGATTTGAAATTATCTTAACATTTAAGAGAATTTTATTCCCAAATCAAGTATACAAAAACTAAACTAAACCCCCCTACAGGTAAGTGTTAGCAGGACCATTTTTAAAATGTCAATTATCTGGAATTCAAAATATCATTTAGCCAAATACACACACAGAGATATATATATACACACTAAACACACACACTTACAGCAGCGTTAGAAGTTTTGATACAGTCTTTCTCAGAAAGAGAGAACCCAGAGAAAATGTCTTTGTTTCTAACTTTCTTTTCACTGGAAAGCTCAACCTGTATAGTTTCATAGACCATTGGAAACAGTCTTCATGCAACTTCTCTTTCTCTAATTGCAAGACCTGCACACGGTTGTTATTTTTCAAGTATTAATTTTCCAATTCATTATTTCCTCGCCCATGCTAAAATTAAAAAGACGCATCAATATTTAATGAGAACAGGATATGATTGTATCTCCTGTACAGCATGATGTAGAGTAGTCCCTTCAAATTTCCAGTGAACCCTTAAGAGTGTAGTCTGGCACCAGACCCAAGCCATGCTCAAGAAATCCCTCTCCTTCACTGCCCCAGTTCTCCACTCCCCAGTTGCACCAACACAGCTGTGGATGCAAACATGTTGCAGATGACACCCAGCAAAGCCCCCCACCACCAACTGAACCAGCACAATCAAGCAGCAGGAGCCACCATGTGTAGTTGGTGGTTCTTCTACCCGTGTCTCCTCAAACTGCAGACCAAGTTTTCAGAGAATAGACCTTCTCTAGCGTAATCTAGTATTGCCTTGTCCTCAAATTGAGACAGACAGTTCTGGTTGGCCTTCCTGATGCCCTTTCAATGATCACAAAGCCAGCCCAACATGCTTTCTTGTCTCTGCTCTCCAGCAGGGATGGCCACTGCAGATGTAACTTAAAACATCTATCAGCACAGTTAGAAATCCCCTCGCTCTCTTTGTCATGAAGTGAGGGGGCCCTTTCACACAGTTGTTCTACTGCAAACACCCAAAATGACACAGTAATGTTTGGAGGTTAAAAAAAACAAACAAAGAACACAAAAAACCAAACCAGAAACCATAACAAAAACCCAAACCGGTTAGTCTTTTAGATACGACTGGAAAAAAATCAAATTAAATCAGGTTAGTGATCAGGCCTAGGTTATAGTTCATTCAGTCGTTCAATGCTTCATAACTGATCAAGACCTTCAAATAATGGACCACCACTGTGTTGTCACTATATAAACACCCCAGCTGCATGGCAGTTATCATTTACAGAATTAACATAAATAGGAAATGGAACATAACATCAGCAGACTAAAAGAAGCAAAAGACATGATAGGCCTATAATACTTTTATAAAAAATACTATATATGAATTTTTAGTGGAGATAAAACAGAAAAAGGGAAACAATCTAAAATCAGGCAAACTGGAAACCAAGGTCCTAATGGCAGCATCAGAGTCGGTCTCTGTCTCATAGACAGCCCCTTAATGCAAACAGAACATCCTGAAGGCAACAGAACAAGCAGCTCAAACCCAGATGACTTTCTCACAAGCTCCTATAGATGCAATTTGCTAAAATGCTAGTGGTTTTGAAGTAAACTTCCAGATTTAAAAGTGAGGGGGGAAAATTACTTTAATATACAAATTCTGCTCCGGCAAAACACTAAACAAAACAAGTTCAGAGCTCTGGAGGAGAAGTGCCCAAGCGCAGCTGCACCCCAGGGATGTGGCTTGCAGGAAACAGTGCAGCAACGGTGACACCTCGTGGTGCCAAACCCCTGAAACACAGACCTCTTCCCAAACACAACCTACCTTAAACCCACCAGCCGGGTTCAAAGAAGCTTTACAAACAAAATAGCCAACAACCTCTACATCATTCTTCTTCTAAACCAGTATATCCTGCAGAAACAGGAGTCTGAAACTTGAAATCAAACCTCTGCTTCTGTTTTCATACCTCCTGTCTCTCACCTAACCTATCTTTAGAAGTGTTTTCCTATTCCCTGTTTTGTGGTATTGACGACTCCATGTGGGAAACAGTAGAACTGACTACGTACAATGTTTAATGCAAAGCTGCTAAATGAATAGAGGAAGAAAACGAAGCCAGCCCAGCTTTAACATCTTTTGGTCAAAATGACTACAAAGAAATTACTGTAAATAAAAAGCTTCAGAGAAATAAGTCAACAGTGCCAGTTACATGAAAAATAACGTTTTTAATTAATTCAACTATATAAAAGTCTGTTTTCCTTCATTCTGGTATCTCCCATCCCCAATGGATGCTCAAATGCATTACTTTCTGCAACTTCACAAACAGAAATCTCAGATTAACATATCTCCTCACACTGCATGTATCTGAGAATCAGTTTGCCCTCCCACTGCAGAAGTTAGTGTGAAGTTTCTCCCTAGGATACAGGCTTAAAAAGCTGAGATACATACATCTTTCAATAAGTGTTCAATATCAAAATTTAAAAAAAAAAAAAACACTTTAAATGCTGTTACAAAAACAAAATGAGAAGGCAAAAAAAGAAAACACTTTTTATCGCTTTACTTGGGTTTCAGGGGTTAAGGGAGTGAATTTTAGGTTTGGGCGAGAAGTGATTTGGGTTTAGGACAAAGCAGGGGTAATTTCATGCAGTATGGGAGATAACTTTTGGGGGAAGAGTTATTTTCTAAGGGAAATCTCCCTCCAATCTCCTACCTGTATTTCTTCCTCACATTCATACATGTATAATAACTAATTTTTCAAGTGATACCTGAAATTAATTATTTCAAACTGCTAAAATGGCACCTATCTATCATCTAAAAAATGAAAGACTAGTATCATACCAGGACATTTGTTCATAATGTACATGAAAATTATATTAGTTACATAGATCAACACTAAGAAACCACTGTATAATGAGTAAAAAAAAAAAGTTGAATTTTTGAAGGTAAATCCTAACAATTGCCTTCTTTCAAAAACTGCCTTGATTTGAAAATCCATTAGGAATTTCTGAAATGGTTACCATAATATCTATAGTGTGACCACTCTATGGCCCCACAGACCCACCCAGGAGTATTTTTTAATGAGTTTATTCTGCGTCCAAGGTTATTTTCACATCCCTACTGAAGCAGGAACCTCAGCTACAGAGCACAGGGCATGGGCATGCTTCATTTGCTGCAGAAGCTAAAGGAAGGGGCTGAATGCCAAAGAAAACATGGAGGTGCTTGTGCACTAACTGGAAGGCGCAGAGAAACAGGAATGCTCAGGACTGGGGATTTTTAAGAGTCAGAGGAGAATTGGCTTTATGTAAGAAAGTGAAATAGTAGAGGATCTGGAGCCAGACTACAGAGTTCAAGGGCAGAATCCCTTGGAAGAGAAGCAGCTTTGCAAGCTGCAATTTTTGAAGCTTGGAGGAGAGAGACATGAAAGAGGGACAGGGTGTTCCAGAGTAAGAAGACTAAAGGCAAAAAATCTCAGATGAGTAGGGGTGAGATTACCTCCAGGTCTGCTCTAGAGAGAAGGGAACACACATGTGACCAATCGCTCCTCCTTCACCCCCCTATCTTTGCTGTCAAGAGCAATAGGGCTAGTTTGTGACCACAAGAGAGACTGGGCATTTGGAAGAGCTGCTGGTATCAAAACCTCTCAGCAACATTCCCATTCTGTGAAATTGCACGTGAGTACAAATTAACTCTCAGTGCTTAATAGCAGATATTTTTGGCCCTACCACTTATTTCCTGGCAGCACAGTTTAAGCAAAGCTAGATGTTTTTGTAACATCATGATTCAAATATATCCATAAAGCAAGCAACATTTTCAAATTGTTGTTGGCTAAGGTCATGTTTTGCAAACTTACAAATGGTACCAAGTGAAGCTTACCTATTTTTTTTGGCATTTTCATCTTTCCCTCTTTTAACCCCAAAAATTCTTGTAATCAGAGCACTAAAAAGAAGGGTAGATGAATTTCTTACCTAAAGGAAGAAAAAAAGAACATGAACTAGGTTTTAAAAATCCCTTTGAAATGTAATAATATTTTTAAATACAGCCACTAATGTACAGTCAGAAAGGACAGAGCATGCCTACTGTTCAGAGGTCAGCACATGGAAACAATTAATTCAGACCATGGTTCCTCTTAATCAAGATGGCACTAATAGAAAGTTCAGATTTTTCAGAGATGTCCATCTTTAATATAAGGGATACATCCAGATTTCTAGTGGTTCAAAGCATTCACCCATACGTAAGGCAGATCATGGTACGTGCTACTTAAATATGCCATATGGAATACTATCTTTTATTGAAAAGCAAAGTAACAGTGCGAATGAATGTAAATGCACCCCTTACTAGCTAGGTGCACTGACTCAAAATTTAACAGCCAGATATATTTTTATCTATAAGGCAATCTTTTTCCTTACTCTTTGTCAGTATGAGCACTTCACATTACAGAAAAATGAAGTAAAATCAAAAAACGTGACAAAACGACTACTTTTTTTCAGGTCTACATTATTCTTTATTGTACCTTAAAATATTACACCATGTAATATTCCAGAAAATCGTGGTGCTGCCATTTATAAAAATGACCAAAGCTTCACTGAACAGCACCGCTCCATATCCTGTTAGAGAGGCAAAATTAAGAATTAACTTACTGCCCAGACAGGTGACGTAAAACCTAGAATTGCTGCCTGTATTCCATCTGCAACATAAGGCATGATGTTTTCACCTAAACGTGTATCCCTGAACAGTGCCCGAAGGATATTTAAAGCATGAACCTGTGGGGGTAGAAGAAATACAAGAAAAATATATATTCATTGGAAAATATCTTAAATTTAATGTATGTTAATTACAGCAGTGAACAGGCGAAACAAAAATAAAGTGGTGTAATTGTGCATATGGATTATTTTCATATTAAAGACAAAAATACTGCTATTAAAAGATACATTAAAACAGTGTAGCAGTAAACACTGTTAAAATCAATTACAGTTTAAAAATATATTCCCCTAACAAGTACAGTCCAGGCATTGCAAGCAAAGGCCACAGCATTCTTTTTTCCTTAGCTTATCATAGCTGTAAAAATAACTTTCAAAGTTTAGAATCATCTTTTCCTACATTCTTGACATGCTGTAGATACTGTGAGAAAAAATAAACTACAACTCACAGGAGGACAATATTAAGCTAAAACTGACAGCCAGGCTTGCTTCACCATATGGAGCATTTTGTGATATTTCTCTACTCTCTGTAGGGGAAGGTGGTAATCTGTGTAGCTTCACAGACTTTGACAAGGCTACATAAATTTATACCAGCAGAAGATCTGGCAGAGCCATCAGAACATACTTTTATGTATTGTCAACAAATTATGGCTTGCACTTACAAACAGAAAGATTAAGCATTTGATAACAACATTTTGAAGACAAAGATCTTGACTTTAAAATAAAATTTTTATGCATTCCAAATGTATATATTTAAGTTTTAGAAGTTACTAAGTATGCATAAAATCACTTTTCATGTAGTATTTTACTGCACACAATATGATTTATACAACTCTACATGTAAACAAATGCTTGCTTGTTAATTTCCTTATAAAAAGGAAATTACTCATCTATAATATACTACAGGCAGTAAACTGATCATGTAAATTCAAAATCAATATGACTGTGTTTGCTGTACTAGGAAAAAACCTCTGAAATTATGCCCAATCCATTTTTTAGTATCTTATGCACCTGCAAATTCCAGTGGCTTCATAACCTCTGCACATGCACACACAGTTTAAAATTTAGCTATAGATAATAAAAACAAAACATCCTTATTAAAAAGCACACACAAATTTCCTTAACTGCTTGAAGTAACACAAACACTTTTTTGACATTTGCCTTCTGATGAGAGGCTGTATTTTACCTGTGGAATTACACTTGACGATTCATTCAAAGGTGCAGCCAAAGACATCAATTCTTTCATTGTCATTTTCAGCAAATCTGTTTTGCTCTTCTTTGGTTCCGAAGCTAACAAAGCCTACAGAAAGTTTAAAAAAAAAGAAAATAAGAAAAAAACCCAGGTGTTTCTAGCCATTTTTTCACTACCAGTTCTGCTCCACATTCCTATATTTACCATAGGATAGCCTAGCTTCTGACCATACACAAGGACTAAAGAAAAATTTGCAAAAAGTTTCAGTTTTAACTGTTAACATTTTGTTCAAAGCCTCTTAGCATTCAATGTTTCAGTAAGAAAATTTTGTTCATGCACTATCCATCTGCCTAAGAATATTTGCTTGTATATAACAGATAATAATTTATCACACACCAAAAAATCATAGTATCAATATTACAGCAAAAGTATCTGCCATATTATACATACTTACATTTCCTAGTATGGACATTTTTTTACTTTAATAACATACATATTTAAGATGGCATGGGCTAGTTAAAATATAAATCCTGGTTTGCAGAACAGGATAAAACAAGCAGCACATTTTTAAAAGGAGAGAAGAGATGCATCCATCTCCAAACAGTAGTTCAATGGGTAGGATATCCAGCTGAGATGAAAATCCTCTAATTTAGTCCTCTAAAATTCAGGACTGGAGTTACAACAGTCTTTCTCTTCCTGGCTAGTAGCTCTTGTTGAATTTGTCCAACTTAGTACAAATGGATAATCATAAATCACTTATTTCTAATAAAAAATTATTATCCATTTGTGTTTTGAGGCTGAGAGTCTGTTCAGCATCAGTTCAAACAAGATATTTAACAGTACTTTGTATCACATAAGAACAACCAACTGGATCAACTGCAAGCCGAATGAAGTATAGAGGTTACGCAGCAACCCACAAGTAGTCACTGTCAGTATATCAGTACCTTTAACAATGGGACAGAGAGGAAACAAAAGTATTCCTGAAGTATAAAATAGAGGAGAATGAACTGAAGACTAAAATTTCATACCCTAAAGAATGTTAAAGCTGTAACTAGTATTTCCCCACTATTTCATCACCCACTAATTAGAGCTGCACCCTTGTACTGCTAGTAATAATATTTCTATTTTAAATAGGTCATTTAAAATGCTCATAACCTTAAAAATTACATATTATCATTAAAACAGATGTGTTTTAGTTAAACAAGAGTAAATGTCACAGGAAGCAGATGGCAATGAGACCACACTGAGTCTCAATTTTATGCATTAATAAAATAACCTTATTATAGTACTGTTAGGATATGCATTACAACTTGTATTTTTATTATCTAAATGCAACATGCTATTTACGGCTTAATCCATTTTACCGAGTGCTACAGGCACATTCAGAATTACTGCCAAAGAACACTATCACCTCTCTTTACAATAAAATTGCAATTTGAAAATAGATTATTTCAGACTAATCCCAATGTTCATTTCAAACCTTCTCATAATTGACTAAAATAACTTCGTACTCTTCCAGAGCTGTCAAAACAGAAGCATCTGACCTGTTTATCCAAACAGCTATAGCACAGCGCAAGCTTTGCCATATGGACTCAGTAATGTAGGCCAACTGCAGACTACACACATTTTCTGCAGTGGGATACTGTTGGGTCCACCTAGTCCTTACATTAGACAGTGTAACTTTTTACATGAAAAATTGATTCAAACATGTTTGTTTTTTCACATTCTCAGGATTAATGCTAGCTAATGCCTACTGGATTCAAGCTTTGTGGTGAGAAGGGGGAAACCAGAAGACATGAAAACACCAAATTCATTTTGCAGACAACTTACAGATATAAAAGGGAAAGATCATTAACTGCTGAAATTGAAAAGGAAAATTGCCTCTAAAACCAGAGCCCTACTTCTGATCTCTGCTGCCTAGCACACAGACATCTAGTGAAGCCAGGAGCAGGCTGTGACTGACTTAAGAGAGGTCAGACAGAAGCAGGCTGCCTCAACTTTCTCAGGGCAAATTCGGAGTGGAAAACAAGCAAGATGAATTACTCTGGCAGAGAGAGCTTGCTCTCAGCAGTCCCTCAGATTCTTGGAACACGCTTGAGACTATACTTCAGCGAGCGGAGAAAGTTACAAATCATGTAGTTAATCCTGGACTCCTGTCTTAGAAAACTGGTCAAAAATTAAAATGATGGAGGTTAATTTAGGGGAAAGCAATCATGGCCACTTTAAGGAGCGAAGGAATGGAAACAGTTTAAGTGTAAACTGCAGCACTAACTCTGCAGCGACTGACCCCACAACGATGCAGACGAGCATCCTCAGTAGGAGGTGGTACCTCGAGCTGAGACAAAATGCTGCCAGCCAGCCGATCAGCCATCAGTTCTGAACTTAGCAGAAGCCAGAGGCTGGGATGTGTGGAGCTGATGGTAACAGGAGTGGGAAGACTGTGGGAGCCTGGCCCCACTCTCACAGATAGATCTTCAGTAACCTACTCATTCATTGCACTCAAGACTGTCAGCCAACACCAGTTAGTGTGACTCTCTTACTTGATCCTGCTTTATTAACGTTGAGTGGATTTCCCAAGTTCTTTGTAGTATTTTCTAGGCCACCATTTTACAATTCTATGATGGTCTGTTCATATTTTACCACCTTCCCACTTCACATGGAAGCAGCACAGAGTTACATGGTTAACAGAGCGTTACTTAATCTGTGAACTAATTTATGAATTTGCCAGGATTATTACAACGGCCACACAGAGCCTAAGCTCAGTCTTTTGAAATGCTATTCAAATCTACCTCAAGCCAAAAATCTCAAGAGTCAATAGAACTGCAGTGCTAAACAGTGCCAAACATGGTTTAATTATATTCGGCTGCTTGGTTGCACAAAGGCAATCAAAGTCTGTATAAAAAAAGTAACTGTTTGACCAAAAGCGGTTGAATTAAGAAAAACAAATAAATACGTAAGTGTATTCACCAGAAAGGACATGAAGAAAGGACATGAAAATAAATTAAGTCAGGCATAATAACATTAGTTGGTACCTGTATGTAGAATGGAATTCCCGCACTACGTCTGGTTGCACATAGTGTAGATGAAGGATCACAAGATTTGATCTCTTCTAACACACAGCTTAGCCACTGCTCTGGCATCTTGCACAGACTCTCACTGTTACATCTACATGAAACAAATACATAAGAATCTAGGACAGAGTCAAAGAAAGCATTTAATGACCTTAAGAAATATTTCTTACTGTACATGAACATCTCCAAGCATATACACAGATTTTTTTAAGCAATATGACAGAAACTTACAAAGGAATTGTACATTTTTCCAATGTTGGTACAAATTGTATTAACCCTACTTATTAAGTGCCACTAGTAAAAGAAATTTCAGTGAACAGAAAACAGGATTCTGTGCTTCAGCACTGCAACTATTCTCTTCTGCCAAGAGCTATTATCCTGTTCTGGAGAAGGAAAACAAAGACATATGCACATCAGTCACTGTGTAGGAAGTGACACTTCACAAATTCTTATCTTTGTTGTCACACAGTAGCTGATGCGTGACCCTTACATTAACTAACATATACAATTATGGTTATAACCATACAAAACAAAACTGAAGTCCCCCACAGTAAGTACATATTATGTAAATACCCCTGCAAACCTCAGAGCAGTAGAAGGAATGAAAAACAAGACATACTGCTCTTTTTAAAATACTACATCCATCAAACTTTTGGTAAAGCACCTAACTGCTCTCCTGTCATCAAAATACTCCTCCTCTGCAGCTATAAACCTCAGCATTACCTGAAAGCAAAGGACTTCCAAGGACAAGCAAAACTCAAGTCTACTTCAATTGCTGGTGCTGATCAGTTCAATGAAATGTATCATATTCAGTGTGCAAGACCAGCTCATTAATCTTATGTCAATGTTCCAAAAGGATCATTCATTGTTACAAAAATTTCTATTAACGGGACGTTATTATTAAAACCTGCCACACTGGTTTGACACGCGATTCAGAGTAGAAGAAAGAATTAATCACTGTGGGCAATACAATTGCAGTTATCTCAACCATGCAGGACTTGCCTTACCTAAAAATATAAACTATAATTAAATTCATGACTAAGTAGTGAGACTTTATGGTAAGACTACAATCAAGTTTTCTACCTAGGTGACTGAAATAAAGAATTTAAAAGAAAAGCCAAAAGGCAGCAGGTACTGATATGAAAACCAAAATCTAATGGAAGGTCTACACCTACTCTCTCCTTCTTTACCCTCATCTTATTAAAACAAGAATTTAGGTAGGCTTAAAACCTGATACCGAACAATAAATGAGGCTTTAATGTGTAGCAAAACCCTCCTTTCCTTCTTTTACAAAATAAACAGAAAACTAGCAATGCAGAAAACAGAGGTCACAGGAAGTGCCAGACAGGTCAGCAGAAGACACAGCAGACTTCTTACTCTTCAGTAATTCCATTAGGATTTCCACCACAGGTTTCCTACACTGCTGCCAGGCCTTCTCATTTTTTAAGGGCAGTGCCTCCTCAAAACAGCAGCCAGGATGCAAACCATCAGTCCAGAATGCAAGAGAAACATGGCTTCACAAGGGCTATGTCACCTCACACCATGGCATAAAAGAAAGGCGCTTCCTGCCCCAAGCCCATGACAGAAGCAATCCAATTAATCTGGAAACTAACAGTGAGTTCTCTTTTCTTTGACTTTTCTCTTTCTGCTGCTGATAATTAGCTTCCCCTGATTACTTTCAGGACATGTTCCTTTGCTCGCTTTTGAGTACACAAGGAGGATGCAATTCTAGGTTTGAGACCACACAAAACTTATCACAGATCTCCTCCGTGGGTCTCTGCAGCAAGACTCTACTTCGCAGTTCTCTTCATCCACATCAATGCAAAAGTTACTACTTCTGATCATGTGTGCAGCTGGTCTTACCTCCCTAGGTAAGCAGAATTTAAATGTCTTCATTTAGTAATGCAAAGAACAGTGCTCATCTCTCTTCAGTATGTTATCTTAGTATTAAACATCCCACAAGACATCCACATCTGCTGTGGTGCAGATGAACACAAAGTAAAGCATTAAAGAAATATTTAAAAGTTGCTACGTAGCATACCAAATATTTTATTCTTAAGTAAACTGAGGGGATTTTCCCCCTTCAGTAGTAGTAGAAAGAGAAGAAATACACTGAAATCCAATAAACTTCAGACTCCCTTAAAACTGTATTGCTTTGATCTTGCCACAAGTAATTCTACCTTGTTCAGTCACCCACCAAGGCACTTTTTTTTTTTTTTAGAAAAAAGGTGAAAGTGTTATTGCTTTAAGGTTAGAAACATTAGAGACTATTGACTTTGCAATGGAGATGACTACTCCCTTAAATTTGGCAGCTCCATCTCCTTATGGTCTGGCAAGAAGAATATTGTCTTAAGAAGCAGGTGGCCCTAAATTTTAAGAATAATGAAGCTTTACAATGTAAAAATGGTGGTCTCAAGCTCAAATGTCATTTTCCAGAATGAAATAGTAATTATTTTTACCAGATCAAAGAAATAGCACTGATAATTAAAATATAACACAGTAACTTGATACACAAATTACTTAAGATGCAGTACAGTAAGTGTTTTTCCACAAATTTCTGTCTGTCCTTCTGCCGGTTATAATAATTTCATACATGCCCCAAACCCTTTCTGTGGTCAGTATCAATGAGTGCAAAAAGCCTAACAATCCAAAGTTAAAGCTAAACCCCTTTCCCTAACTCATATGGCTGTATTTTCTCCTATCCAAAATTAATGGTGTGTTAAGAACAAAGGGTCAATCTTGAATTTGGCCTTCTTGGATGTCAGCGGTTAGTGGCATAAAATTCACGTGACCAGATGCAGTTTCTACATGGCTATATCCAGAATTCAGTGTTTCCAATCGCTGTAATCAGTCATTATCTGGGGAAAAAGAGGTTTTCTTTCACCATTTTTCCTCTGTCAGTAGACCTGTAGTATTATTCTTTTTCACGTAAGTAATGTGACTCCTATTCTTTATAAAGCTAGTCTCCATACTGCCCCTGGCACTTCTCAGACAAATAAGGAGACAAGAATCTCGCCTCAGAAATACATTACTATTCAAGTATAAGTCACCCTAGAAAATGTCTACTTTTAAGAACAAGTCCTCTGAAACTACAAAGTCCTTCCACCTGCATCCTATTTTTCACAGCATCTCTCTAAATGAACCAAAATTTTCCAAATTATGTAGGTGCATTGAGAAAGGTGCTGGTTTGAGGTTTCTCTAGCAGTAAAGCAGAGCAGAGAGAACCTTGGGTGGCCTCAAAATTTCAGAGGCAGTATCATAACCCCTATCTCTCTCTTTCACCAAGTAGGAAAAGAAATTGGGGGGGTGAGGGGTGGGGTGGGGGGGGTGGGTGTGATTATGAACAGAGTTAAAAATTAACCAGTCTTTGAACTGAGCAGTGCCTGAACATTGTATCTTGTACTTCATTATACAGTGTACTTCCCAACGCCACAACCATCACAATACTAAGAACAGTTCCCCCCCCACCATTTATTTCTCTCCATTTTAGACTCTTTCCTTCACATCTGATTATACTTTTCCTGAGAAGTTAGTGACAGTTCTAGTACATTCCACTAGAAAGCCCATCCATGATTTTTAAATTTTAAAAGAAGTCTTCATAGCAGACCATAAGGGCCTGGGAAGGCAAAGAGTTAACAGCCACTTCAGAGCAACAAAATGAGGCAGAGTTTACTGCAAAGGATTAGGAGGGTCTACTCCCAGCTCCCCAACAGAAATATTACAGAAGATCAGACACTGCTAGGTACAGATGAGTAATTTCCACTGATACTGGATTAAACATTTGTAAAAGCAAAGCAGGGTTTTTCTTTATCATTACAGTTTTCCAGAAAACTGTATGATATAGTCCTAACTTGTTGCATATACAGAAAATTGTGCTCACCGAGTTTAATTTAAGCTCCAATTTGAACATTTAAAAATGTTCAAAATACATTATTCCTAAATAAACACATTGTGCTATATGACATAACTCTTCCCAAACTTTCCCCTTGCATCCTGCAACTTTAGTGAAACAATGCACTACAGCTACAGCTATGCAACACCACGGTTTTGAGATTTACAGAAATCTTCATGTTCTACTTGATCTGTCAGAAAAGCTTCACTAAATGAAATAAAAGCAAAATAGGCAAAACAGCATTTGGAACAGACAAACTGCTTGGGTATTTATAAGTATTATGGGAGATTCAAGTTTAAGACAGATACCCAGAGGCTTCTGGGTACTTTCCCCAACCACCATGTTATTGTACTAAATGAGTATTTATAATTCCTCAGGGTCTGTGACAAGAAAATATTTTTTCTAAAAAATTGCTTATTTCATTGATATGAACATTGCTTGTTTTGTAACTGCATGGTTTTCTGAAGGTGCAGCCACAGACAATACTAAGCAGGCACGATAAAGGGAGCATTACACCCCCAGAAGGAATATGAACAGGGAAAAGGAAGAATGGTAACTTGCATACTTAGAGCAGACTCAGCAATTTACATCCAAATATCAAGACAGAGATCAAATTTCATCAGGTTCATAAGAAATCTCTGCGGAGGAAAGATTTTTCTTTCACCACTAACTCAGACAGGTCTGAATACCATGGCTCTGTCTAGAAAGAAGTCTACTCTTGGTTCTTACAAAGACTGGTATTTAAGAGTTGTATAGCTAAAAGCAAGCTCAGATGGTAAATATTCCAGTATAAATTTTTAAGAAAATGTTTGGCTATAAAAGTGGAGGACCATGTTCAACTGGAGTCTTTCATAAAAGCATGCAAAGAGATTTGGTACAGCCTTAGTGACAGATTTTTCACTGGGTCTTAGAGAATGAATTAAAGTGTCAATGATGCCCCTGTAGGTCTTAAGTTCAATTCTGTTCAACAAGGTATCATGTTTAAGCTGTACATTACTATAAGCTGCCCCAGACAAAGGTTTTCTCCTCTGGTATTTGTGGATGCTGCAGTAAATAAATATAGAGTCTGGTACACATGCTTCAAGACTGTTCGTGAGCCTCGCAGCTACGGAGAGAGGTAGGCCAGTTTGGATTTACCTGCAGAGTGGAGCCCCTCAGCTGTATCAGGGTAAATGGAAAGACTCTGGGACACTCAACAGACCTGCAAGGCAACTGCAATCGCTGAGAGACAACTCACCCATTCTGGAGAAGAGCCCCAAGATACTCCTCGTATCCCAGGAGTACCAAACCAAAGAGTCATTGGCTATTCTGATATCAGTCTCCTTTCTCCTTCATTTTAAATACAAATATTAGCCTTGAGATCTATATTTCCTGGCAAATATCTTCTTTCATTGAAACAAATGTATTTGCACAGAGCTGTTCTCTGTTTCTTTTAAACTGGCTTTTCCCAAAGGAGTACTTGCTCTACGTGAAATACCTTAACTTTTTTTTAAACAGTATTACTCTGATGGCCAGACTCTCTTCAATCTGATGGGAGGAATAAATCCTTTGCAACTAAAGAGGATTGCACAACTTAATCATGGAAATTTTTTTTGCATCAACATGTTTATAGTAACACACAACATACCTACGGTTAACATCCTTCAATATTCAACTACTGTTTCTATGCATTCTATACTGTTAACAGCTTACTTTATTTGGAATACTGTATTAATTTAATGAACATTCAAAGAAGTGTTACCCAATATGAAAATACCAGCTTTTGGCACAACATATTTTAATTTGTCATTGTTATGTCTCAAAAGATGACCAGTGCCTTAACTTGTTAGTTTTTTGTTATCTGAACTTATTTCTGCCTTTGGAAAAAAAAAAAGGCAAGTTTCACATATGAGACTAAGTTTAGATAATGATATAGAAAGTCTTAAATTATGCTGTCAGAGGCCTGCAAGAGAAGCACTGAAAAGAATGAAGGATTTTACAGCTGGAGTGGGCATTGCCTTTTTTTTTTTTTTAATTAAAAAACCCCACTACTGCAAGTGCAGTGTCCAATTCAGGAGACTGTGTGAAATAGTGCATAGTGTGCTGAAGTATCTATTAACAGCAGCCAGAAGTATGCAGCAGAGAGCAGAACAATGTTTTGTACTTGACTTGGAAAAATCAAAAGTATAAAATGTCTGTTCTGTAGCCCATTCAAATTAGATACCCTAACTGATAAGACAACACAACCACTTCTCTAGAAAGTTGCCCAGATAAGTGGGACCACCTCAACTGTTGTCCATAGTATGTTTCCAGTCACTCATCTTGGCAAGCTTTTTCTCACTCACACTCTCAAGACTCACAGCACTGAAAATAGAAAAGATCTAGCCCAGCAGGGATGTTAGTAAGAAGCCAGCACAAAAGGTTGTCACCAGGCAATCATCTGATACATCACCTTAAATCTTCCTGAACCAAGTTTTCATAGTATAGAAAAAGAAAACAACATTTACACAAATGTATATAATGTATATAGACAGGCAAAAAGATAAGAACAGTATCACACATTGATTTCTTTTTTTCCTTGTTAAGTAAATAATCAAGTGTAAAGTAAGGTTGTGTGAGCTCTCAACAAACTACTCAGGCCAATTTAAAATGCTTCAGATTGCTAGCATATAAAAGGAAATAACGTACCTTCCACAAATACATCACCCACAGAACCGTGGCTTACAGTTTAACATCTCACTGGCATACAGAATGAAGGCCATAATGTGTCAAATACCAATTTCTGTAGCAGTGCTTGTACCTATACGCAGCTACCCCACTGACATGCCACACCAGAGACCAACCCGCAGTTCTGTTGGGAAAACTATCTGAGGGGAGACATGGTGAACCTGGTCAGGCAGCTGGCGTGTACTAGAAACACCAAAACTGTTTCCATCACCAAATTTATTTTTACTTAAAAAAAACAAACCAACAAACCGAAAGGAACTACCCCCTCTTCTTTCCTCCACAACTCCAAAATAAACAAGAAACAGATCAGTGCATCAAACTGTCCCACTTGGGGCAAAGGGGAACATCGGGTTACTTAACCTGGCATTGGTGTGAAAATACAGGTACTTCAAATTGAAAATTTGACTGGTCTTTCTAAAAACTACATTTAAATAAAGCCACCAAAACCCACGAAGTCAGCAGAGGTTTTGGTTTGTCTTCTTAAAAACTGGCTATGATATAATCACTACATATCACAAAAGAACATGACCAACACTTGAAATAGGTAACTAAGCACGTAATGGAAATTCCAACGCTCTTGCCCAGACCTCAGGACAACTCTGCTCATTTAGTTCTTCTAGGAAAGTATAAAGTTGCAAGGGGAGAGAGAAAGAAAAAAAACTGAAAAGATTGCATATCACATCTTGTGATGCACTGCCAGGTAGTCTTCCAAATGTCAGAATATGCAACTCAGTGACAAGTAATAAAAGTTTCCAGGAAAACATCCTGGCTGAAACAAAAAGTCTGGCATTCATTTTCATAAAGGGCTGGGGAAAGGGGGGTGGGGGGGAAGAATTCGACACTCTTCTTTTCCCAAGAGCTCTTGAGAGCTGTTCAGTAAACTAACATGCCAGGAATGGAGAAAAATGCAGCAAGCATTAAATGTCTGTATTGTCTTTCAATTCCTAAGCACCATCTCTAACCATAAGTATCACAGTCCAAGTCACAGACATCATGTAACTAATGTCATAATCATGCCAACACCAAACTCAAATAAAATCCACATGAAATCAAGGATCTGCTTGCACAGCCAATTTCAGGATCAATGCTGCAGTTTGGTAAAACTATTACATTGTAAACATAGTAAGTTGTCCATCTTCTACCTGGAAAGCATTTCCGTAAGTTGCACAAAGCCAGCATATGCCAATTCAAATGCACCCCTGTGTCTCGATTGCAGCAGATGATGTTTAAAGTAATCCCCAATATTTTTAACCTAAAAAAGAAAAAAAGCTATTTGAAATTCTATATAGACAATTCATTTATATATGTAACATACTTCTGCAATTAAAAGCAGCGATCCTTCCCCTGATTGGAAAAGCCACTGACAAGCAAAAAGCAACTAGAAGGCCTATCATAAAAAACCACTTACTTTAAGGATAACAAATATTATACTCTATTTTTCAGGTTACAGGGATAGCGCTATGTTCTTAAAAAAGGACAAAAAAAAAAAATGACATAAAATAAGCTATTTGTCCAAGAGGAACACTCTCTAATTTTAAGAAAAGAAAAGGACAACTCTGATTTTCAGAGGAAACAAACTTAGAATCCTTCTTGTTTGCCTTCACTCTAACCTAAAATCCCAAAGAAAATACCTACTAAATCATAACGGCAGAAAAAACATCTACAAAAATATCTGAGACAGATAAGAAATTCAAACTTCAAAAGTTGTGTCAAAGGGAAACAAATCTACCTTAGCTATTTTTAAGGTTCTAGGACTCTACATAATTTTCTTTGACTACTAGAAACAATTTTAAAACAAAAAAGATGTTGTATGTATGTAGTAATGAGACCTACATTTAAAAGTCTCAAAAACCTAAATGCTGTAACTAAACTTTCAACGATAGTCACTTCCTAGAGCTCCACCAGGATACCAAATTTTTAAAGCTGTTTAGAAACTTATATTTTTATAGAATGAGATTGTGTGCAGCAGTATGCTTTTTTATCTTTTCTCTAATTCTCATTAACTTTCTCTAATTCTCATTAACTTTCAAGGTCTAAATCAAACTTCCGATATAAACTGTTTAAAACACATAGCACATACTTAATTCTATCATGCAAAATTTTCTTCAGGAATATTTCCTAAGAGTTCTTCAGCAAAAGGTTCTTCAAACCTCTTCTATAGAACCAAGCATAAAATCATGTCAAGTTTCTTATAAAATTCTGCTTATTGTTATTTATAAAATAACATACTTTAATAGTCTGACAAATAATTAAGATGTCAGAGAAGTTAATGTCATATCCAGCTATATGGTTTTCCAGCCTGCTGTTAAGTAATTCATATTACCCAAACAATGAGGTTGTAATAATTAAAAAAAAAAAAACCAAAACCAAAAACTGGAGACTAAGTCTACTTATTGTTTCCTCCAGCTAAAACCTAACGTGAAACAAACAATAATTGGAGATATTTGAGCTAAACCAGTTATTTTTCCAAACGGATTTTAAGCTAGGTTATGTAACTACAGGGTTTCAGCTTTCTAGCCCAAAAGCAGGAGTGAGTGCCCTTTTTTCAGAAGGAACTGACCCACAGACAGACCAACTCTCCAGGTGTGTAAACAAAACCAAACCAAGAAAACCATACACATGCAAATCAAATTACTGTCCTGTTCTACCATCCCCCTTACGTTTCTAGAATAATTCATATGGATGGGGGGGGGGGGGGAAGTGTGGTGTCACGTAACTTTCAACTTTACTATTTATATTTCTGACCTTTTTGCAACAGCCACATTGACTAGAAGCTTAGTGCAAACTGAACACTGATATATTAATTTCCACTCATAGGCCAGATTTTGAAGAAAAAGCACTGCCATAACTCAGTTCTCGCAAATGACATAGGGCTGATCCTGAGGCAAGTGCATAAGCACGGATTCTTGTCTAATAGCATCATGCCATCCATGGGCATCCGGCTTTCCTGTGTCATAAAACCAGTACTTCATATGTCAGGATGAAAAACAAGTCAAGGAATTCGTATTTTCTACATCACCAGGAAGATCCACAGCAACTGTAAGAAAAGGTGACCCTACCAACTTTGCTTGCACGGGAAATAACACCCCAGTTCAAGTTAAAATACTCAAATGTGGAGTAGGGAGCAAATATCTTAAATACATTTGATCATCTTGGTCAAAAATACTAGAGTTACAACAGGTTAGTCTTACTAAGGCAACAAACAACAATTTACAGGGCTATGCTCACTGCTAAGACCAAGAATCTCAGTATTCAAGACATAAATTCTGTACAAGAGGTTCCAAAAGTGATCTGACAAACAGTTGGTACATTTGTGCCTCCATATCTTATTTTCCTGGCAATAAGATGACACTAAAGCAGGGTCCTGCATTCTAGGGGGTATTTTTTTCAAACCATTAGGAGAAGATGGCTTTAAAACCCATAAAGAACTGCAAAAGCATCTCACAGTTAGAAACAACTAGTAGCCAGTGAACTATTGGCAACCATACTGACCTCCAGAGGAGATAGACTGATTACATTAAGAACTGGATAAGAGTCGTCTTTTGGTGGGTTTGGGGTTTTTGTTTGTTAGTTTTAAAGTCTTCCTTGAATAGAACAAACTCCAACGCAGCAATGGGAGCCACACTTCTGCACCAGTGGCACAAATAAGTAACAAGTACTGAAGATTGTCTTGAAAGGCTTCTGTATACTTCAGTGTTCCAACCACAAGGGTTCAGATCGCTCTGACTGTTGAGTTAATACAAGCAGAACACCTGGCATTGTGACAGCACTGTCTTTACTTCTGCTGCCTGTTGCTTTTCACTTTGGTATACAGCTCTGGCAAGCTTATCTCCCAAAATCATCTTAAAACTTCATAGGCGAGATAAACAGGAGTTTAAGGAAGAGCTAGAAGTTCCTCCAGGCTTGGAGCACTGTCTCATGATTTGCAGGTCATATGACAAAATCAACACACAGTCTTCATTAGGTATCATTTTGTTGATGATGTAGTGGTTACTAGGACGTGATAGTGTTTGTATTGACTGTCTTAACAGGCAAAGCTTTGAGCCTGCCATCTCCAGGCTTTAAGGGTTAGATAGAGAATGAAAAGTAGAATATGTATTTAAATACAGAGATTCTTCCAGATGTCTATTCCTATGTCTATTTTTAAAGGCAAAGCAGCCATCACAAAATGGCTTAGGCTTTGAAGACTGCCAGTTCAGATACACTATTTTTCAAATACAGTATTTTGATCACTATCACTGGGACCTTTTGCGTGAATAAATTGCGGCAATAACACTGATCCCATAAGGTACAATTTAACACAGTTACTGATCTAGACATGAAGCAAGATACAGGGCAAGGAAGGCTTTGCAACAGGATGACACAGAATGGCAAGTGGTGCCACCAGATTTTTCTCAGCAAATACTTAGCCCTGACTCAAGGCAGTATGATCAAGGTTTCTCTCAAGTCTTCCCCCCCTCTGTATTCTTAAATCTCTTTTAATACCTACAGAATAAAGAAAAAGAATGGGCAACTTTAAGGGAAAGCTTTACATGCGTAAGATACCAAAATCCAATTCTTTTATTTCTCAACACTGAAAAGTATTTAATAAAAGCCTGAAGCCACAGCAGTTCTGGTATTGACATTTCTAGTCATTTATGATGAAACCCCTTTTTTTTTTTTTTTGTACAATACGGTAATTCAAGTTACAAAAAGTGGAGAGAAAATGCCCCCACTTTTTCCTATAATTGTTATACATTCAGCCAAACTGTATTTCCTTGTGTATTTCATTGAAAGCCTGAGGAAAATCAGGATTTCAGACTGACTTCTCATCAATTAGCATTCTTCAAATTAGACATTCTGTTTTACAGAAAGACATCAGAAGCATAAAGAATCTAACAAGGCATCTATAGGGAAAGAAGATATGTTGCTTAATAACATCATTTCTGAAAGGGCAACTCTTAATGTCTGTTTTCTAAATAAAGATAGAGATGCTACAAGCTAGAGCTGACTCATTCTAAAATACCAGTTTCTTTTTGACTTGGAGCAGATTAAGGAACATAATGGTGGAAACACGTATCTGTTCTCTCATCTACCCTCCAGACCTCTGCAACAATACAAGCACAGCTGTTAACCAGATGAAAACATGAAGGCTAGAGACAATGCAAGAATAGATACCAATATTATTTCCATGGCAGCACAACATCAGATAACATAAGAAATAAGATCTGCAGTACATTATACTATTATGTATTTTAAGATGGAAAGTTCTAACACCTAAGGAAAAACTAAGTAAGTATTTTCTGTTGGAAAGAAAAAGAGGTTAAAAAGTAGTATGTCTTGCATATTTCAATATTCCATGTAGAGACTGGTTTTGTTGAAACCATATGGAAATGAAAAGGTCATCAATTAAAAACAGAAATTTAATAAACACAAAATATTTCCCAAATAAATGCCTGTGGTAATCTAATTTCTTGTAAACACTGCACTCAACATTCTACAAGAGACCCAGATGGCATATTAACATTTCTGATCTCTTAAATCAAAAAAATTAGAGGAAAAAGAGAGTCATATTACAGAAAAATTATTCATAATTCAGTCTCCTATGGAGGAGAAGACTACGACTAGTCAGCATGTTTGACTTTCAGAATTACTGATTAAAAGTTCAATTAATGAAGAGCTTTAGTAAAATCTCAACATCTAGAGTGCAAAATGAAACAAAAAGCACTTTGAATATGAAGTCAGTTTAGAAGATTTTTAGCAACTCTATTAATGCCTAATATATACTGAGAGAGAGAGAGACATGGGGGGAGGGAGGGAGGCAGGTTGGCATTGGTATCCCCAAAGACAGCATACATCTTATAAATAACCCAATACAATTAGAATGAGTATTCCTGGAGTTTGTTAACTACGTGTAATTTCTTCACTTCTCTGTTACTACTATAGTTATGCCCTTTGAATACCACTTTATCAAAAAGTAGACTGTTAACCAAGTATAATAAAACAAAACCATGACCAGAACATGACAATAAAAAACCAAAAAACCTTTCCCAAACAGCATGCGGATTTAAGAAAAAAGTTTTCTGAAGACTGTCTTCCTCCCACCACCACCCCAAAAGTGAAGGGTTTATAATAAAAATTACTTCCCTACCTGTTCTACAGTAATCAACCCATCTGAAGGTTCAGATGTAGCCTGTGAAGGCAAAAGTTTACACAGTGTCCCTAAGAGCAGAGATACTTCCTTCATGCTTCTCCAGCAACACACAAGAACCATCTGAGCTGTGACGTCACATGTTTGCCTTTCTTTACCTTAAAAATAAAAACCAATAAATGTAGTAGTGTAACTCATGGTTCTCAAACATAGACTTGCAATTTAAATTTAATTTATCCTGATCTTCTTACAAAACACAGTTAACTATGAAAAAATTTCTAAACTTGCTAAACAAAAAGATAATTCAGTTTTGCTGACCCTAATTGCTTCCACTCCTGAACACTCACTGTATTTTATTCCATGGCAGCAGTATACCATTTTACCAGGAAACTGCTATTTTAAAGAGTACAAGTCTTTTGGTCACAATTGGTATTCACCTGCACACTGAACTATACAAACACCTACAACTTTGGAGCCAGACTCTAACAAACTCCAATCATCAATCCATCACTCACTGTATGTTACTTGGTTTTCAACCCAGGTGCCCCCATAAGAAGAGGCCTTGCAAAGGCATCACATTTCTAACGCAACATCCCCATCTGGTGGCCACTGTGCCACTTCAACATAGTTACAGACTATTTTTCATGAAACAAAACTTATGGCCCAACCAAAAATACTTTAAACATAGGAAAAAACATGTGAGGAAAGAAAGTTCAAATATTTAAGACTTTAAAAGCTTGCATAAACTATTAAATTTAAAAATGTACAGAGATTCTATAAATTTATTCTGGCATACATTAAATACGCCAAAGTTTACAATTTCTTTATCAGTGTAAGGCTCAATTTCACAGCTGCTATTCATTAAAGTAGACAAATACTATCTAACATTTTACCACTGCAATCTTTCAAATGGAAGCTTCTGCTTATGTAATTTCATGCAACAAGTTTTACTGCGTGAACATATTTCCCTCTAGTCTTGTGTACACTGGAGAGGGAAATCACACTAACACCTTCCAACAAGAAACGTATTAAAAGTGCTGCTTGACAGAAAAGGTGTTAAAGATTACCTAGCCAAGTGCAGTTAAGGCAATAGAGTCTAGGCCAATATCAAAACAACTCATTTTCACTTGTGCTCTAAGAGAGATTAACCACAATCTTCCAGAAACACAGTGAATTAGTCTTTAAAACCGTGCTCATGAATAACTAGCTTCTGACAGATTTATTGAAGAACTGAAACACTGTACAGAGCAAGTAACTTCCAATTTTGATCACCCACGTAAAATGCCTGCTGTATAAAGAATATCTTGATTTAATTACTAATACACCATTGGATTTACCTCTCATTTCTGTACAAATATTTTCCACTGGCCTGTGGTCAGACAGCTTTTCAGGCTCTACTTTGCAGTGTTCTTTCAAAATTTTTGCTTGCATAAAATAATCATTCGTGTCCTGGGGTTGTATCTCATGAAGGATCATCTGCAGACGGCCCACACTTTCTACACATTGAAAAAGAGGAATATTTAAGATAGCTTTGTTTTCTACTTCCAGTTCTTTATACAAATATAATTCCTTTTGGATAATGTAAGTACAAAAGAAAGCTATTAGCACTGAAAAACAAATATAAAACTATGGTGATTACGAGCATTAAGGAAGAAAGAAAACTGGACTTTGCAGTCATCTGTTTTGAAACAGATGCAACAACACAATCTGGAAATGTTTCGGTGGTTTTTTTTGTGAAGAAGTCAAGACAACCTCAATTGGAAATTTAAAAGAGTGGGTTAAGATTATGCCATAAAATGAGAAATTGAAAGGGATGAGTGCTAGCTCTAGTTCTGAATTGCTGTAAGACAAACAGAACTTCAGGAGCTCCAGGTTTTAACAGAATTCTTTTGGGGTTTTGTTTGTTTGTTTACCTGAATCACTATCCATTGGAATAAGACCTTCTGGTGATGAGCTCTGCACCACTGGTGATACTACAGCAGAGAGTCTGTATGACATCAGAATGAGCCTGGCCACCATTTCCTTCCATTCAGTTACCAATGTCAAGTTACTTAAAAAAAAAAAACACCAAAAAACAACAAAATCACAAACAAAAACCAACACAACATGAATTAAAAATAATTTCATATTTAAAAGAAAGAACTGAAATTACAAATGCTTCCGCAACAGTATTTATGAAAACTATAAATAGGGTACAGTCTGAAAAGTCCTGAATTTAACACATACAAAGGAAGTATCCAACAGCTAGCTAAACAGTGCAGCAGCCAGTTAAGAGTTCTAAAAGCCACAGGTACTGGATTTCATTACGAATAACACTGTATGCTTTTATGTTCTCCTGAGAAGCTCTTCCACTGTGCTTAAATACAGAGTTACGACTTACTATTTAGCAGTATGTTTTACTTACTTAAAAGGTAATTGCTGCAAAACCCCAGTTATACAATGCACTCTCCCATACATTGGGAATGATGATGCTGCTTGAAGCAGAGACTTCTTAGCTTGAAATATTTCTTCTTCAACATTCACCAACAAAAGCTTGATAACTAAAATTTTTAGAGAAATATGTATTTGCATTATACATACATATACTGTATTTTCCAAGAAACAGATCTGCTTTAAAGAAATAGGAATAAAGGCTGTTTACACAACAATTCAATAGAAAATGCATAGCAATTTCCTTGTTTACACTTTTCACTCTTTTGTCATTTAAATAGTTATAGTTGATTTTCAGTTACCTAAACTCCAGCAATATTTGTTATAGTCAGTTTAGTCTGTCTACCAGAATCAAACAGCAGCTGTGAAAAGCACAGCCCAGATCTTATACTCGGGGACAATCCCACAGCTCGTGATGAAGTCAAAAGAAGGTACCTACCACATACTGAAAGTCAGACTTCACCCTCAGAGCCAGACTAATACAACAAACAGTTCAGCAGAATATTAACAATCAGAAGGTTACAGTTAAATATTTGAATCTTACATTAGCCACTAAAGCACCCACCCAATTTTCAAGAATACATGTGCCTATTTTATCTATATTTATACCATGCGGCATCTCAATGTTAGAATCAGAATTAATTACAGACTCAAATAACGAACTACGGATAACTAACAGGACAGACTCTATAACAGTGAGACATGAGGTTAGTAATGCATTTGCTTAATTTATGGCAATCACAACCAAGTCTCAAAGTCATGATTTCACTGCATATGAAGAAAGTATTAATAGGCATCTCTAGAGAAACCAATAATGGCACAAAAAGTATACAATAGTGAGTTTACTACAAATTATATCCAATGCTTTATTACAAATAATTAATTTAAAGATTTTAGTTTTATTGCAAATTACGAAAGGTGAAGGAAGTCTGTTTAACAAATTTGCCAAATCCGCCAGATCTAGAGCCTCTCAGCTTTCATCCAGAGGCATTAAACCAAAGAAAAATATTCCACATGGAAGCAAAGCCTAATTACTGCAGAAATATATGTTCAGGACTGCAAACCACTTGGATAAATGGTTTCAAGTGAACAGAGCTCCAAGGGGCAGCACTGCAAATATCAAGTACTGGAACACGACACAGATCAACTACAGCTGCCTTCGCTCTGGGTGAGCAAGCTCTTAGAGGAAGCAGAGGTTCTTTTCCTGCACTTTATGTGCACAGCTTCATCAGGCTAGCTACCAGGGCCTCAGTGTCACATTCTCTCTGATCAAAATAGTAACGAAAGCCATCTTCTACAAACATTCTTTTGCCTCAACATAAACAGGACTAGATTAAGGTCTTACTAAGGCACCTGGCTTCTTAGCAGCAAAACAAAATATACTTAAAATCCTATTAGAAATAAGCATCTCTTATTCATTATGCCTCCTACCAAAAGCCCTGAGGAAAAGCAGTAGCGTTTCAAATAAATATAAAAAACATGGGGGTTCATTTCCCCAAAAGCTTACCTGATAAAGTATTCTTCTCCACTGTACTCACTGATGTGTCTTCATCCGTCTGGGGGTTATGCTCAACCCGTTTACCTAAACAAATACGCTGTAGTCCTTCATGATGTACTAAAAAGTTCAATAAATATGAAGCAGTGACACAATCGTATGGCTTCGTACTTGTGCTAAGATCCATCGCTGCTTGGAATAGGAGATCTAGATTTTCAGAATCCTGAAAAAAAACCCAATATTGTTCATTTTACAGAGCTTCCATATTGATTTAATTAAGCTACTTAGCACCCTGGAATCTAAGAACCTGCTTTTCAGTAAGTTTCTGGTATGTGTTTCTTAGGAAACACTTATTTTGTACACTGATTACCTTACACTCAAAACATGCATGTATGTGTATTTAGCAGAGATACAATACATACACACTGAGGATGGGGACAGGCATTTATAAAGCAGTATTCAAATATGCTACACTTCACAGGAGGATGGTTGGGGTTTTGGGTTGTTTGGGTTTTTTTAAAATACTGTGTTTCATCTGCTAACAGACATCACAGAGAAGCATAGTTTAACAGGAAGCCGTATTTGTTCACCAGTACTTACGAATTTAAAAGTAACGTTTTATGAAGCGATAAACAGAAAAATAGTATCAAGTCAAAGGGCAGAAGCTGGGAAAAGTCAAAAAAGACAATCAGATAATGAAATCTGAGACCAATCAGAAAGGAAAAGAAACACAGAGCTGAATTTCTTAAAATGCAAGAGTAACCGAGTCAAAATGCCACAATCATTTACAAAGGGAAGTCACAGCTAAGCGAGGAACTTGCATTAACTATTTCTCTGATAGTTCATAGTCACACCCAATGTACTTCCGCAACTCCTTCATCCATTAGCAAAACAATCCTCCTTAGGTAAGGGCAGAAACTGTCTAAAAACATATCAAAGATGCTAGAGATGAGCACCACCGCAGGCAACGCAGACTGACTTCTGATTTTCAGGAATTATGCTTTGCACCTAACCCAAGTACCTGGTATAATACAGAACATTCATCTTTCACTAAATTACTCCTTTTAAATCATTTTTAATTACCTACCTGTAAATTAAGTGCAACATCACGTATTTTCATCAAAAGCCCAAATGCCAGAACTTTTACTTCCTCAAAAGTACTAGTAAAACACTGGATCAAAGTTCGGACACGAGTAGAATCAATCTCCTGATCCAGCTGAAAAACTTGGGCCTGGCCTGTTCAAAGAAATCAATGCCTTACATAGTTTCGCTGTAATTCTTTCCAGAATAACCACTGTATTCGCATTTTGCTTAGCTATACTAAAAGAAGCATTACAGTAAAATTTTAGCTAAAGCATTATTTTAATATTACTTACTTCTCTTAAAAGGTCTTAAATGTCATGTTTACTGTTGCAAAAAAAGGCTACCACATCCAAAAAATGACTCTCAGTAATACAGGAAGTCACTTACTGACAAAAACAGAATCCCATTTATTCACATTAAATTCAGCATTGAAAATAACCTCTATTTTAGCTTTGCTTAAAGATTCTTTTCCTAGAAGTAAGTAGTAGTAGAAAATAATTCCTCTCAGAAGAGGTTTAAAAGTGTGTTTTCAGGTTTAGTTTTGGCGGTTCTTTTTGTCATAGGCATAAGCCCCTGAAATGGAAGCCATGACAATTTTTTGCTTTTTATTTAGATTTACAGGAGTCATGACTTCTGGCAACTGATCTAAAGCCAGAAATTTTAAGATGTAAATAAGTGCACCATATTACAGCACAGAACAAAACAGCAGCTAAATCTCCTTTATAGAAGTAATGTCAGGCTTCTGAAATCCTAAAGTTGCTATTATAAATTACTTTCAAAACAACTTTCTATTAAAAAAAAAAAGCAGCAACAACATACCACAAACTCATAATAATAAAATTAATATGTTCATGATTTATCAGGGGTTTTGAGAAAAGATCTATCAAGATGGCATTTTTTCATCCCTCTCAAAATCAACTTTTATCTTACATGTCTCATTTCTTAAAAAAAATAAATAAATTACAATTTAAGACTAAAACATACTTTTACATTGGCCATATGATCCAGAGATTTAGCAAAACCATCAACACTCCAAGGCTCTAACTAATACTTCTTGAATTAGGGTTGTCATAACGCTGTGAAGAAAATTTAAAGTAACAGCAGCACAACATCATAAACTGTCCAATTAAATTGTTCCTTATTTAGTACAGTAATACTATGATGATATGCAAGCCTTTTCAGTCAAGAGTTTTTATAGTTTCAGTGTTTTAAATTACATATTATCAAGATGTTAGAACAGGAAAAGGGGGTAAAATTATCAAATATATTGAATTTTGTCCAAAAGTTTTCGTCATAGTAACAAAAAATAATTGAAAAACCTTGCTGAAAAACAGGCTAGGCAAGAAAATCCCAATTTATGGAATATATTCAACAGGCCATAAATATTTGCATTTACTTCAATATTCCATTTTCCAATAAAACTTACTATCCTTCCTTCAAGTAAAATGAAAGCGACACAGGAGATGCCATAGAATTAACGACTAAGAATACCATTTTACTTTGACATAAATTGACTAGCTGGCATAAAAGAATCTTTTTCAATACCTCCCATTCCTACAGCCTACAAATTAGACTTCTCACCTTTTGGAACAGAAAATATTTCTGCTATTGATCCTAAAATAGTTAGTGCAGAAAATCTGGTTGGATGTGATGAACCAGGAAATAGTACCTCAAAAAGTCTGTCACATACAGATGACAAGAAATCCTGAAAATCACAAGAAAAATTTTAAGTTTACTTGCTGCCCTACAAACAAAGTAACTGAATTCAGGACATTCTGCCTTTACACGTTACCCAAAAAATTATGACCTTCCAGTTAATTTTGGAAGCATGGGAGGCCTACCTTCATAGTACTGACAAATTCCTTGTTTCCTACAATACAGTGAAGGCTGGACAATTGTTTGCTTTTTTAAAGAAAAACAGTTTCCCTTCCCCACTCCCACAAAAAGATTGCCATTGTATCAAAACCTTGAAAATTAGTTGAACAAGAAAAGCAGAACTCAAGACAAGAAACAGCTTAACACAAAGAAACTGGTTATGTGAGCCTTCAAACAGGAATAAAGGATAAATACAAAGGAAGTCTTCATACGGAAGTCTTTGTGCTGAAGCTCTGTCATTCATTCTCTCACTGATCATTCTGGAAATCTAGAAAAGGCTGAATCGCAACAGATCTCTATTTCAAGCCCAAGTAGCACACATCACTTAAAACTTACTATTAAACTGCTAGCAGCTGACAGGACATTTAGCTGGAAATTTTAGTTTGGGCTGGGGGTACATCTCCAGTCACTCCCCACTTATTGTTGTTCCAGGTCACATCGTGAAGCTATCCCTCAGAAAATAATCTTTATTGCTTTTGGACAAAATCAACCTTTAAAGATACTCTCCAAATACTAATGGGCACTCAGTTCATGAGACAACAGAACATTTAGTCAAAATCAACTTGCATAAGAACATACAGAGCGGACAAGCTTCTCAGCACTGTTTTGTTTTACAGGTTTCTTCCTTCTGCACTGCACTGCACTATTTTGTAACACAGACACAGCCTAACTGAACAAGAAGTGTTCTCAAGAACAATGAACTATATTTCAGAAATGCTATCCCACCCCTTATATCTGTATCTCTAGCAGTCTAACTTACTTTATATTGTTGCAAAATCCCCAAAGGATGCCTTTCAGTTGAGTTTTCAAGTAACTCTTGCTTGGTTTTATTTTTCTCCAATTTATAAAGCACCTGGGAACTTTCTTGTATCCTACAAAATAACTTTTAAAACAAAAGCAAAACATAGGTAAGGCAAGAATCATTAACAGTTAAATAAGGGAAAGGGGGAGTTTTGGCTTATTTTGTAGATCATGCTTGTAATTTTTAAAAAGTTTGCATACAGTCTAACACAGAACAGATCCCTCTCCACTCCAAAACCAAATTTTTGCTCCCCATCTCTCGTGACCAACCTTTTTCCCCTCCCTCTGCACCTCCAACACCTTCTTCTATCTTCCTCCTTAAATTCATGCCTAGTCTTCTCCTCCCACCTCCCCATTTTCTGTGGAACATATGTTCCTCTCTAAAACAAGCTCAATTAACGCATATAATTTTTATAGTTTTAGAGTCCCTCACAGAGTTTGACTCAGCCCAGGAGTACTTCCCCCAGCTCTTTTATTACTCACTAGTATTATTTCCTTTCTTATGACACTCCCTCTAACACAATTTTTTCATCTCACATTCCTCAGTCTGTACCAGCTGGGAATGGAAAGAGACGGACTTCTCTTTTGTTTCCACCAAACCTATTCCCTCATTTTTCCCCCATCTCTAATTAATTATTTTCTCCTTCCACACTGTTTTCTTTTGCCATTAACATCTTCCAAAACGTTCTTTATACATACATACATAGCTTTTCTACCATGATCTACGTGTGACCTTGGCAACTTCCACAATGCTGACACGCTCAGTCCCTGCAGACTGTAGCACACCACATGTCACACTGTTCCTAATATTCCCCTACCTTGTCTTCCAAGTCAGGTTGCTGAGGCTGATCAAGTGACTGGGAATTTGCCTGAGGTCTGTTAAGTCTAATGTAAGCACACCATTAGTCCACAGCAACACAAGGTTCACTGTTCATGGCACATTGCTTTGCTATCGGTAAAGTATGCATACACTGACATGTTAAGTGACACTCACTACCATTCATGATCAAGTTACTGTGCCTATCAATTTTTTGTTTGAGCCATCCTTGCCTGCAATGACTTATCACCATGCAGTTGGGTAACACATACAACACAGTCCCGTTCTTAGACCTTCTACTTTTTCTGATGAGCGACTTCATAACATATGCAGTAGAATTTTTTTTTTAAATGCTATATAACTAACATAATATGCACATTAGACATTGCTTATACTTTGAAATTACCTTTCTCAGTAAAGAACCTATCTGTTGCCTTACTGAAGGAGACTGGCTGTTCAAGTTGTACATCATAAAAAACTGAATTAGCTGCATTTCTTCCATAGACACAATTTCCGTGCTACGATGGGTTTCACAAAGTAAACCTAAAGCATCAATGCAAACCTGAAAGATATTTAGATGTTAACCACAAAAGAGTTACAGGCACCTGTGATGATACCTTTTTTTTAAAACAATGCTGACACTGTTTAGGATCAAAGCAATTATTCTAATTTAAAGACACAAAAAAAACATTGCCCCTTTACCTGATTGTGCTGATGAACTAGACCCTGTTTTATACATTCAGTGGATACAAGACCACTGCTCATGATATTTGAAAGTTCCAGGTGTCCGTGAGCCCTGGCTGTTCTTAGGCATGCCATTAATGCTCCAAGAGCTCCTCTAGTACTGCGAGAGCCTAAAGAAAATGAAAACACATAATAATTATAGTCTGATTTACACAATGTACTAATTGCAATGCTTGTCAGAAACTCCTGATCCTTCCAACACATGACCCTTACCCTGCTTTTATTTTTTACCCCATAAACCCCCAGTGTCTGCCTTAGATTAAACTAGTTCTAAATTGCCTTGTTCCCAAAAAGCTTCATCTTGAACGTGTCATATGAAAAGAAGATCTTGTGAGGTCTCACAAGCCCTTATTTTAGAATTACACTAAATTATGTAAAAAACTACAAGAGAATCATAAATCTCGTATCCACATATTTGCAACAAAAAAACAATCTGTAAAGCCCTGTTACTGGACACGCCTGTGTAAGAAATAACAGCAGAACAGAAAAATAGTAGGAAAAAATACTGACATGTAACAAAGCTTGGCATGTAAAGAGAACAGTAAGGCACCCACAGTTAGAATACTAATTACAGTTAGAATACTAATTATTTTGCTCATAGCATGAAGACACACTTATGATTATTATGAATTCCACCTTGAAATACTAACAGCAATAATAACCATCTGGCATTTTTCTCCCAAATTAATTCTAATAATAATAGATCAGAAATCACATTTCTGACACTTTTTTTAAAAAAAAACAATCATAATGACAAATACAGTATTTACTGTCTTACCTTGATTAGCATCTGCAGAAGCCTGAAGAATTCTAATCATGTAGCTCAGACTGTCAGGGCTACACTTAAGCAATTTTGGTAAATAGTAATCTATTATGTAAGTAGTTTGGTCATGGTTCCCTTCACAGAGTATTACCAGAAGAGGAGAAACCCAGATGTCATGCCACTGGTCAATCCAGGTGCTGTCTTTAAAACTCAAAGTAAAATGGGTTTTGTGATTTGTAAACATGGTTTCCAAAAGATCACTAGCATAGGGTGCAAGAGACTGGTCATTCATCACGTCCAGAATTTGTACTGGAATTGTTCTGTCCAACTGCAGTATATTTTCAGTGCCCACACACTCCACAAGACAGCCAAGAGAAGCATATTTCCCTTTTACATGCCATTCCAAGCTCAGTAAATGCTTTATCAGTCTGGCAAAGAATGGGTCTGATTTTTCATTGAATCCAGTAATGGTGGTTCGGTGTATCTGAAGAAGATTCTTGAATATCAATTTGGTTTGGTGTCTAACAGCATCCAGAGGGTGTTCCCAGTGTGTATAAATGTATTCCAGCAGCTTCCCAATTACATCCGAGTTCCCATTAAGTTTGATTTTTAGATTTGGGGAGGCTGAAACGAGGGCAGCCAGTGCTGAATTAGTCCAAATAGCAAGGATTCTAGACAAAGATGTTGCCATACTGGATTCTTTTAACCTTTTAAAAAGAACCAACCAAAAAAAGTTCATTATTTGCATTTGTCAGTTTTTTCAAAACATAATTTTTTTATTTCAGAATAATTATTCTTCACGTTAGTTTAGCTCACACTAAAACAGGTAAGGAGACACTAACCATTCACTGAAGAAAAGGAACTAACACAAAAAGGAGGTGATGAATTGGACGTTGCAAAGTGTATGCTTAGTTACCTGACATGCTGTTAAGTGGTCACAGCTAAAACCCCTAAATATGGGGAAAAGAAACCTGACAAGCCACTACACTTGCTATTTAAAAAAAACCAAATAAATTAATATCCACATGCCAATATTTGAACAGCATTATGTTATTGCATGTTTCTTGAAAATATAAGGAAAACTTTTCATTGCTATATAAAACCATAAAAACTGAGTACCATATGTGCAAAAACAAAAATCACAAAACTGACCTCCAAGGCAGAAACAGAGGCTGAACTGAATACGTGTTTTAATCTCCTATCCAATATGCTGGTAGTCCATTAGATGCAAGCAGTCAAATTAAAACTCATCTTACTTTAAGTACTTCACTCACTGGCACAACTTGTCTTGTTCTGTACTTTTAAAAGCATAGGAGATGATGTCCTGAAACTAAAGTTTATCTGTCTACCTAACTACTGATTCTGCCACACCTGACCATCAGGTAGTTGGTAAACTAATTCCATTTATGTTGGAAAAACAAGACTTCATTTTAGCATGCAAGAGAAAATTGTAACTATCCATGCAATATCAAGACATTTTATTTTTCAAACTTACAGGGTTATCCTGAATATATTAAAAAGATGATACGACCTGTGGCAGAAACTATTATCATCACACTGAAAACATCAAAGAGATATTCCACTGGGACTGTATGAGGGGTATGAAAATACAAGTAAAAAGATCAACCCGCTCCTCCTAAACATGACACAATACAAATCTAAACACAGGCTTACTCTGAACTCAAAGACAACAAGACTGATGCAATATCTAATAATAGTTGCTCTCCATTTTCACCCATGCTGCCATTCTTCCATTCCAGCATCGCCAGTGCTCCATGGCAAAGAAAGAGAAGGACTGAGTCAGAGAGTTCTTCTGTACACAAAGTCCCACAGTTATTCACAAACCACACTGGCACGCCTGCGTGTTTCACTGACCCAAGAAGCAAGTCACTGATCTGTAATAGCAAAATAACACTCGTTACAGTATCTCAGTACAGGAGAACAGCTACTTTGTACGTAACTGAGAATCTTAGAAGATCTGAAGAGATTTCTTGTACGTGGTTTTTCTCAAATTCAGAACCCTAGCCTTATTATTTCATACAGCAAGAAGAAAATAAAGGATTTACGCTCCAGCAAAAGACTGATACAGAGGTTGGCAAGTCCTGCCATCCATATCAGCAAAGCCTCCAAACAACACTGGTAGCACTGATTAACGACACTGTGACATTCCACAGTCTTTAGCAAAGAAATACACTTACCAAGGAAGGTAATTCTTCAACTGGCTCATACATAGCTTTAGTAAACAGAATAACAGCCAGTCCCGAGGTAGTCTGAACAGTTTGCAGAAGAGTTGCTACGTGGCAGAGAAAGATATTTTACATTAGAGTGCAGCAAACATTGTGTGCTAGAACTATGTATCAAAATTATAAAGATGGTATTGAATTTTTGTAGACTACTTGTAGTTGTATAATCACAAATCTGCAGTGTCCACCTGGATAGCGATTATTAACGGATTTATACTCTAGTGTAATAGGAAGCTATCAATACCTTTTAACAGATAGAAAATATAGAACTGCTCAGTAACACAAGGACAACTGTGGCTGAGCCTACTGATTTATATTAAATTCTACTGTACAAAAACATCCATATAAGAAGTAAACACTATCAGTTATAGTGCACTAATAAATAGTTCTGACAGTATAATTTATACAGACATATAAATTTTTGGTAGGGATAGACACTTCGGTGAGTCTCAAGTATTTCTGTTAGTTTCTAAATTATTAGTAATAACATCTACCTTGCTTTTTGTAGTAGGACAAGTTAGACTGTACAGTCCAAAATTACAATCTACAAATCATAGCTCGCCAAAAGACTTACTACTGCTCCCACTCCCATTAATCTCAGCAGCTGAATTTCCATTCAAGCTAAACTAAGTTTTTATACATACAGATTGTGTTTACTATAAAGACAACAAGACTGACTTAATAAAAATACTTGGTTTTCAATTTTACTAAACTTACCATCTGTTAGGAAGTTTGTGGAGCTTTTCAGTAAACTACACATACTTTGCCAAACAAAAGACTTGTGGTGTTTCCAAAGACTTCCCTGGATATTTTCTTGTAATTTCTGTACAAACATCATTGAAACTTTAATGGCTATCAGTAAATCGTGCATCAACTGAGTCTGAACAATACGATTTCCATTATTCTTTCTGGGGGAAAAAAAAAAAAAAGACAGACATTCACACAAAAAGGAAATGAAAGCCGTTCTTCACCATCCCCAGAAAACTACACCCTGACAACTTCAGATAGAATTAATGGTAAAAACTAATTTATTATCTGAGTTGACCAGAAACATACCTATAAGAAAACAAGAAGCAGACTCAAGGGCAGTGTTTTAAAATGAAGTTAACAAACATAATGACAAATTCTACTACAGTTTCTGCAGGTTCCTGTGACAAGCCTTCACTTATTTGATTCTGTCTGAGCAGACCGGAACTTTTCCAGTAACTTTCCAAAAAGACCAGCAGAACACAGTGCTGCTCCTTTCTCATTTTTCAAGCAGCTCCTTCACATGCAAAGCATATAGCCAGGATTCAACTTTCTTCTAACACGAATACAGACAACATGTAAACTTCTAACATACAAAACACTCCATTAAGCACCCTTCTCCTCTGGGTACATGATGAGAGACCACAGGGAAGAGGTTTCACTTTATGCAGTACTGGAAAATGTCAAGATACTAAATGATGACTGCTGTGACAGACTAAACAGAATATCAATACTGAATTAAACACTCATGGAAAGTGGAAGAGTATTACTCTACCTGAATTTTAATAAGTGTATCTAATAATTACAGTGTTCAGTCACAATTCAGATAGCAAAACCACAACTGAAAGGCGTCCCTTAAAAGTAGTAGCTCTAACACAGTATCAGAGCCTTAAACGTTATTGCCTTTAGTTTTCTTCCTTTCGTCTCTTATTTTATATCATCATATTACCACAAAAGAAACTCATCAGCAGCTTTTTTTTTTAATTTAAAATATCTATCATTGTAAAATGGCATTCCCATCTTTCATCAATGTACGGCTATCAAAGTGATATTCCAAACCATACCAGATTATCTTTCAAGAGTGAAATGAACAGATAAAATACAGCTTATATTGAATTCACTTGCCTGTTTTCTTCCTGTATGTCAAGTAGCGACTTCTGCAGAAACTGAAGAACTAGTGAAAATAATTATGGTATAAATTTATTTAAAAGAAAAATAGAACAGAAAAATTCCAGCAAAACAATCACACATACACACCATTCCCAGACACAATGAACAGTTACCCACATAGTGGTGTTTCTTCCACTCCATGAATAAATTAAACTGACATTTCAGTGCAGACCCAAAGAAGCAATGCTTAAGCAAAATCTCAAGCTAGTTTGCGACAACCTGGTACAAGTGTTTCCAACCCTCTTGGCCTAATCCCGTGAGGTACTCAGAGTTCTGGTTCCTCAATGAAAAGCTGAAATTACCAAGAGCTAAAGACAGAGCAGCAACAAAAGGTCCACAGGAAGCTGTAAACATTACCTGCATGAGGGCACAGTATTTCAAGTTATCCCATGTTACCAGCATATCAGACTTCTGCCAAATTACTGCCAAACAAAATTGCCTACCACAGCAGGCCTGGGCTTGCTATAGTCAAGATCGGCTGTTAACAGCTAGTGTTACCACATCCAACTCAATATGAGTCACGGGACAGAAAACACCTCACATCAAGTAGCCATCAACTTCCCCAGCCCTTTAAGAATCACTCACTGGTACCTTTTCAAATTTGTATCTAGGGCTGCTCAATAAAGCAAGTCTGACCCCTGGAAATTAAAGGTACAAATCAAGGGAAAGTCTTTGACAAAAAAGTCCCATGTGAGGGTATTAGTTATCAAAAATTAACCGGGAGGAAATCAGATCTGATAGATCTTTATGCCTACCTCATGTTACTTTTTCACACACAACCCTCCCCCAATAATCTGCAGTGAAACTTATTTTACTATAAACATAACTTTACCTTCTTCAAACAGGTTCTTAATACTTGCTCTACCTAGAGGAAAGAAAATACATTTTAACTACTGAATACTAGCCAATAGTATCTATTTTACACAGGTAAGTGTGAACATTACTATTAGTTGCCACACCAAGATGCAAACCAATGTCGAGCAAGTTAAAACAGAAAACAATATATTCAATGCTATTGTACCTAAGCTGAAGTCCTCCATACAGGAAGCAAGGTTGTCCAGTACTTTTCTGTACAAATACACGTCTGTGGTTTTCAGTTCTTCCCCGAGGCAACATACAAAGCTTTGTACAGCTAACGTCATAAACTGCTCAGGAAGGCCATTTAATGAACTGCAACAATAAGAAACAGCACGATCAGTTAGCTCACACCGAGATGTTAAATATCCACTTGACTAAAGCTAAAACTCCAATAATAGATAGATGTTGCTTCCTGCATTAAACCATACTTTGTTTTAAAATAAACATGCATGTTACAATTTTGCAGATAGAAAACCTGTCAAAGGGTATAAAGCTCTGGCATGCAACCAAATACAGGATGGAGGCCCTGCATCTCTCAGCGGGACAACAAATGTTTTTGGACACAGAAATGAAGACAGCTATGCACTGAATCTTAAAAATGTTAAGGCTGTAATAAATTCACTAAAGAAACACAGTAGTAATTTTGCAACAGAAAAATTTAATCACAATAAAAATAGGCACAAGAAACCACAGTTTAGTTATGATTCCTTTGAACAGCCTTCTCTTGACATTGTCAAAGTTGAGACTTTTTATTTTAAATTTCTACACTAATAACAGTTTTAAAATTCAAAATGCTAATTACACACTATGTTGTCTTTCCAGCAATGAAACAGATCAAAATAATACTCTGAAGTTATTTATCCAATGATACAGTGTATTATTTATAATTAAGATTTTTACTAACAAAGAAAGAAAATACATATTCACATTAGTACCACAAATTTTCAATAATTAAACTACAGCAGTTTGAAGTGCATGGCAAATTACTGACATCTAGGTAAGGAGAGCATTTTAAAAAAATATTAAGGCTTACTATTCAATTTTTTACCTTGCTAATACTTTTTTCAAGGGATTCTTCGTACCCAGTGAAAAATATGTCTCTCCCAAAATATCCAAACAAGCTTTAACCATGGGATCACATGCAGAGTTTTGATCCATCTTCTTCACCAATGGCATAATCTATAATCAACAGAACACATGATCAACAAAAACTCTGGATATACTCTCATCATTAACAGAGGCAGAATTCCCTCTCTTCCAAGTATATGGTGCAAAACTGTCCTCTCTTTACCATATCCTATTGAGTTTCAGGTGTTGAATAATGTTCCAAGAACACCTCTAATACCAGAAATACATACATACAAAATAGGAAGCTTGGTATCACTTACCTTCTGTCATTTTCAGTAACTGTAGCCCTTGGTAATTTAAGTACTAGAACTACATTTGTATCTAATGTGTGCAGCAGTAACAACTGCTTTTTATCTGTCTCCGGGAACGTATAAAACATTGTAAAGTTTACTTTAAAATTGTATTTTCCATTAACAGTGCACAGGACACACTGTCAGTTACCAAAACCCACACTAACAACAGTGAAGTCTTACTTGTTTAATACACTGGATCTGCTGGATGCCATTGCTCAGCTGTGCGCAGCGCAAAAGCAGAGATGCCAGGTTTTGCTCTTCAGCCTTTGAAAACCCTACATTTGGAAGAGTGTCTTTTTAGAAAAGAATTAGAATAAGCAGTATAAACAATACATAATTTATAATAAGAAAACACTTCTTAATACTTAGGTCTTTTTCCTGTTCTGGTCAACCTACTGGTGCCACAATCCTTTAAGTCACCTTACAACACCTTAACACCAATTTTTTTTCCAACAAATGAAAAAAAATACAAGTTTCAATAACATAATAGTAGGCTTCATCTTCAGAATAAAGACCAGTTTCACAAAATCACAGCATGGTTGAAGTGGGAAGGGACCTCTGGAGGTCATCTGGTCAAACCCCACTGCTCAAGCAGGGTCTCCTGCGCAGCACCGTGGCCAGATGGCTTCTGAACACCTCTCCAAACTCCCTGGAAAACCTGTGCCACTGCTCAGTCACCCTCACATTAAAACTGTTTCTTGATGTTCAGAGAGAAACTCTCGTGTTTCAGTTTGTGCCTATGCCTCCTGTCCCATCACTGTTCAACATGGGAAAAAGCCTGGCTCTGTCTTCTTTACACCCTCCCTTCAGATATATTTTACACATTGATAAGATCCTCCTGAGCCTTCTCTTCACCAGGCTGAAGTGTCCCAGCTCCCCTCAGCCCTTCCTCACAGGAGGGATGCTCCAGGCCTTTCAGCATCTTAGTGTCCCTTCGCTGGACTCTCTCTAGTATGTCCATATCTCTCTTGTACTGGGGAGCCTGGAACTGGATGCAGCACTCCAGGTGTGGCCTCACCAGTGCTAACTAGAAGGCAAGGAGCAACTCACAGTAACTTTAGCATACAAATCTTGTATTACTGGTTTTTGGGTTTGTTTTTTTTTTTAAAGTAAAGATCACTGGAAGTTTGTTTCATCAAACAAACAAAAAATCCACTGAATAGAAGAGCATTTGAACAGTATTGTTACCGGAAAAGCCAGCAGAAGAACTCTCTAAGACTCGTTTTGGAGTGTTAGAAAGCAGGCATTCGTTACTACAGCGCTGGGCGCACACACGAATACCTTTGCAAAGGTGAGCGTGCCCCAGATCTATAAGCAGCAGCAAACATGCAGTGAGATTATGCACATTCATAACTTTCCTGAGAAATGAGTGACATATGCATTAGATTTCCTGGAACTAATTACAGTATCTACATCCTAATTACGCATGTGCTTTCTTGCTGGGTGGTGGTCTCGAAGGGTCCGTGGTGGTCATTGGTAGTCTTTCTCACCGTGTCTGCTGGTTAACCTCAGTGCTCACACATGCTCACAAAGGTCTGTTTAGGAGGTGTTGTGCAGCTGTGCTGTACCTTGAGCTGGTTTTGTTTTAATTTGTCCTGTCCTTGTTCCTGTTATCTTCAAGAATAGGCCCTGACTGTCTTATTTATTACTGTCTTATCTTCAAACCCCTTTCTTGTTCATGAAAGCACCAACCTTCAGCTGTGTCTGCACATATCAGAAGCTACATTGACACTGACCTAATTTATTCTCAGTAAAAAAATATTTAGCAAGATGAAAAACCATGGCAAAAAAAAAAAATTAGCAAGACGTTTTGGCTTACAGTATCTTTAAATCAGGTTAACTACAAAAAATACAAAGACTGGGAAAATACACTCAAGATGACCTCCAGAGATCCCTTCCAACCTCAACCATTCTGTGGTTCTTTGAAATTCAGTGTTATCTCACATATTAAAGCTTGTACTTTGGGTATCACTGAATTACAGGCCTCCAAGTGGGATCACAAGTAGGACTTTCTACCACCTTCACACCAATGACAAAACAAAGAGTTTTGAAATCAAAGACACACTGCTCTAAAGAATTCTTTTAACTCTGCCAAGGTCAGAAGTCATTGTCATTACAAAATAAAAGCAAATCACAGAAGAGCAAACATACCTAAAACCCACAAAACAAAACCACCAGAAATAAAACAAGAAAAAAACCCAACAAAACAAACAGATCAATTTCAGTAGCTACTCAAACACATCCTACTAACAGAGAAAGAAATGACACATTAGTTCAGAAAAAACCACCACACTTACTCTGAAGTTTTTCAAGCTGCTGATGATCAAGAAAGAATGCATCTACCTGAATTTCTTTCTTCTTCTTTAAAACCATTTTGACTGATTAAGAGATTCCTGCTCAAAGAAAAAACAACAGGTCACATTGTTTTAAAAGCATAATTACAAACACTTCCTATGATAATGGTCTCTCCACTGTCCTGGAATGTTGATTGCATTATCTATGCAAATTTTTTTCAAGATATTATCTCTCTAATTTTATCAACTTCACCTATTTCAAGCATTTTGTCCAAAATTCATCCAGACTTCATGGCACAAAATGGAAGTCACAGAAAAAAGGATTTGCTGGGTGAATGACAAACTGTCTCACTTGTTACGTAGTCTGTGGTGTGTCCAGGATCACAGTTTGAAAATATGCAGAAGCATGAAAATAACACCACAAAACTTCTGTTGCTCTGTTTCACTGTTCAAAACTCATTCAACTTTTATTAATCTAAAGTTGGAACTATGCAGCAAAGCACCTTTGTTTCTTTAAAACGTATCAACCAGTTCTGCGTTTGCTATAAGGGCTGTTACAAATAGCAAGTTATTTTTCTTCTTCAAGGCAATGGCAATTTAACATGCACTGCGGTTACACTGACTTCTGAGCTTGTTCTGTTATCACAGAGCAGCCGAGGTGGGAAGGGACCTCCGGAGGTCACCTGGGTCCAAGCTCCTGCTCAAGCAGGGCCACCTGAAGCCCATTACACAGGGCCACACGTCCAGGTGGCTTTTGAATGTTTCCAAGGATGGAGACTCCGCAGCCTCTCTGGGCAACCTGTGCCAGCGCTCGGGCACCCTCACACCACCTCTGGTGCTTCCTCACGTTCAGAGGGACCCCCTGTGCTTCCGTCTGTGCCACGGCCCCCCTGTCCCGGCGCTGGGCACCACCGAAGAGACTCTGGCTCCGTCTTCTTCGGACCCTCCCCCCTCATATTTATACACGCCGCTAAGATCCCCTGATCTATCCCCTAGTCCCCGCGGACAGGGAGCACCATTACTCCTTTTATTTTCTTCTGAAAACAGGCGGCCTCGGCCTTTTTCCCCAGGCAGCGGCCACCACACGACAGATTCACCAGCGGGCCGGTGCCCGGGGGGAAGGACTAACCAACACGACAGCCCCCCCCAAGCTTCGAGCGGCCCCGGGACACAGGAGCCGGTCCGGCGGCGCCTCAGGGGAAGGGGCGGCCGGGCCCCGCTGCCGTGCCAGGGCCTCGCGCCCCCGCCACCGACCGAGGCGGCCCATGGAACCTCGCGCGCCACCGCAGCGCCCAGCGCGCTGCCGGACCCCCGGGCCGGGCCGCACCCGCCGCCGGCTCAGGCTCAGCCCCCGGGGCCTCCCCTCGGCCCGGGCGGCAGCGCGGGCCCGGTGCGCGGCGGGGCCTGGGGAGCGGCGGGCAGCGGCAGGGCTGCGGCCGGCCGCGGGGCCACCGCCATGGAGGCCGCGGCGCGGCGGAGGGCGACAGCAGAGGGGGAGAGACGGAGAGGAAGGGAAATGCCGGGAAACGCCCCTTACCCGAGGGAGACTCGCCCGCGGGCGCCGCTTCCCTTCCCGGTGGCCGCCGCCCCGCCCGCGAACTCGCCGCCCGCAGGGGGCCGCGGCCGCCAATCAGGGCGCGGGGGCCGCCCCGGGGCGCTCCCCGCCCCCGGCCCGGCCCCTGCAGCGGGCCCGGCGCCGCCTCCCGCCGGGACCGACCGACCCACCCGGTGCCGCCGGGGAGCCCCAGCAGGTACCGCCCGGCGAGGCTCCGGCAGCGCAACGGCAGGCGGCGCTGTCCGCCATTCCGCTACGGCTGCCGCGGCCGGGCACCCTCCTGAGCGGCGGCGGCCGCAGCGAGTAGCCGGGTTTCTTCGGAAAACACGTGTCTCGAAAGACAAACCACCGCGAGGGTCGCTAGCCCTTGTAAGGCACGGCTGCCTTTCCCTGTTTTAAACCGTGCTCTTAACTTTGGGAAAAACTGGTGGTAACTTTGATGTATCTCATGGTGGCAGTAGCTTGTGCTTCGCTCTGAGTAGTTACACTCTCTCCTCAGTTCCTGGCTTTCCTCAGTAGTTTTAAGTAGATACTGTGTCTGTCGGAGGTTCATTTGTCCTGTGCCTGGCGGCTGGCAGCCGTCCCGCCAGGTCCAACCACATTTCACAGCCAGAGGAAGCAAACCCCGGTAAAGCATCCAACACAAATCGAGCTCCTTTACTCGTTAATCCTTTCCTCTTTCCTTCCCTTTTTTCCAAGGAGCAGAAAGAGGCTCGAATAAACACTTTGCAAAAATCCGACGAACTTCATTTGAAAAGCGCCTCCATTTGTTTGTTTCTTCTTAACCATCTCTCGACCCATTACAACAGTCCTTAATTTGTCAGCACTTTCACATTTTCTTTAACTGTAAAATGATGAACCCAGTTATTTTTTACACATATAAGCATTTAATTTTTAGCCAGAGCAGATTTTTTTTAAAAAAGTTTTCAACATCTATGCCATGTGCCTTTCAGAGTCCTTCCAGGTCCCATATGAATATAATGTAAGTAACAAGTACGTAATGTGGCAGCAATAAACTATCAGATGGGGATGGTCTTTCCCAAATCCATGAGTTGTACATAGCCAAAAGGGAAATCTTGCACTCATGGTTACTGCAAAAGTGGTTATTGTAAAATGCCAGCTCAACATAGCAGTCATGCTTCCATGAAGATTTAAGAACAGCAACATTTTGGTAAGGAAAAGGGGGAAAATATAACAAAACCCATTCCTTGCCACTTGACTTTCACTCAGCAGTGATTTTCTAGCCATCTAAAGCAGCTAGAGTCCACAAGGGTCTGTTCAGAACTTCCAACAAACTTCTAGATCCCCCTTTAACACTAAAATTTCACAGTACCTTTCGACTTCTGGCACAGTAATGGCCAAGGAACTGAGAAAAGGTTTAGCCATACCCAAACACATGGAAAATATTTGGAGTTTTTCTCTGTCAGTTGGTTGGTTTTCCCTCTGTTTTTTGTTCAACCATTTCTAGGAAACCGACATCGTTATTTGGCCCTATACATCGCAGTGACCTAACTAAAATGCTGGACTGTCTCCAGCTTGAAGAGAGATTGAATGCTCATATGTGATTTAACCCTCCAGCCAAATCAGACAACACATCCTTATTTAGTGTAAGCAAAGTCTCCAACAAGCTCAGTCTCCAGTTCCCTGAGCAGAATTCAGTGCCTACACGTTACATTCAGCATGATCCTCTTCCCTACACGTTCCCCAGTTTCAGGGAACCCTTTCCAGGGTTCCAGCTCTATGTATTCCAGCTCATTTTCTGAAACACTAGGGATAACTTTCCAGCAAACTTTCTGCTTTCCAAAGGAGCTTTACTCTCCCCAAGGTTTTCCAGTTAGAGAAAGCATCAATGCTAGGGAGCTGTCAGGTAACACCTGAGGAATCCACACTTCACAGTGCAATGTAAAACATAAAGGCATCGCAAGAAATGAAACAATAGCATGCAAGACTTCAGTTGTTCTGCTGTCCAAGAGCACCAAGTTTCCAGTACTCAAAATAACTTATTTAGAACTAGCTCACCCACCACCTCTGAGCAGCTCACCAGGCACAGGTTATTAGGCTTAACTACCTAAGTCACTCTTTTCATAATTTCTGTTCTGCTGGTAAGGAGTAACAGACCCTTGAATTAGTGGTGTTGTGGCTCCGCTGTGCTCTGCTCTGTGCCAGAGATCTTGCAGAGACCAGAAAAGCAATTGCAGTGTTAGAAATTGATAGGGAGAGAATAAAAAACAAACTAGGAAGCATCACTATGTTGCTGTATAAATACACCTATGCCTTGAACACTATGTGCAGTGTTCATCCCTACACAAAAAGAACATAGCAGGATTGCCAGAGGTGTGAGGCAGGGTAGGAAGGATGGCCAAAGGTAGAGAAGGGCTTCTCTGTGAAACCATTAAAGAGAGTAAGTAACTTCACTCTCAAAGAGAAACTTCTAACAGAAGTTAGAAATTTCTAAAATAATTTTTCACTGTCTCTATAAAAATTAAGGGGCATCAAATGAAAAAAGCAGATGCCACATCCAAAACTAAATGAGTTATTGAAACCATGGAGCTCATCATCAGATTTTGGATCTTGAAAATTACATTTGTTCAAAAGCAGCTGGACTAACTCATGGAAGAAAAAAAACCACAACACAGCAAAAGTTTCAAAACACAAAACTTTTGGCTCACAAAGTCCCTGAACCACAAAGCAACCGGAGACTGGGAGAGTATTCTGGGGTAATGACATTTAACTTCCCTGGGCACTGGCTGAGGACGACAGTCAAGCGACTGGATACCAGGCTAGATGGTCCCCTGCTCTGACAGGGTACAGCCGTTTTTACTGTGATGTCTCAGCATGTTTCTGCAATTCAGTTTTTTTCTAAGCACTGGATTTGTGTTCACAGACTTTACAGTTTTGATAAATCAACATCCACCAGTGAAAATCCCTGTCAAAGGAGATCTTCTAACCCACAGTGTTGGAAACTTTAATGTTTAAGCCGTAAATTCTAGTCTTCTTGAGCTATGCCTATATCCAGTAAGTATTTTATTTTTTAAGTTTCTTTCAGGGGGAGATGATGAGCTTATCGTTTGAAAACTCTCAGAAATCGATTATTTAGAGCAATATAAAATTCTACCACTCCGTGGCGCCAAACAATTAAAAAGAAGTTGTGCTTTCAAAGGGAAGTCATGGACCTTCTCATAAACCGTATTTTTCTTATGTAGAAAAAGCCTACTGAAGTAACCACAGATTCTTCCATTCAAAGGTACCAAAGCACAAATACTAGAGACTATTTAGATAAGGTGTCATTTTTCTATCACTGCAAGACAATCCATAGCCTTGAAAGAGAAACATTTAAAGACGTCATGGCAACAACATGAATTGACCAGGAATGATCTTGCTCCCTTTCTCTCATCCACTTAAATAAAACCTTTAAAGCTGTTTTGTGTCAAGAAAGATCAAGATACTTTTTACTAATCTGAACAGCACCTGAAGATGATCTATTTATTTATCTCACAGTTTTGTAATTGCAACTAGTATAAACAATATTATGGGAACTTCTTCTTTATTGCAAGTATCAAATATATACATCACCCTTTCAAAGAATCCGCACAGAAATGAACTTACAGAAGATATTGTATAATCGAAGATTTTTGAACCTCAAGATGTTTTCTGGAATATATTTTCCAATTGTAGACACACATACCAGTCTGAAATACCTAAACTTAACTGGTTTCAATGTTTATCTATGTGAAAGGACCAGAAAAAGCTGTTTGTCATGATGGGGATAAGGTTCTGATCCAGCATACTCAGAAGAGTCTCATAAACTCAAAATTTTATATTCTAGGTGCAGGTTTGATAACCACTTGATCATCTCTGAAGTGGAGCTAGTGGCATTTTTTGGATTAGGTTCCACACTCTAGCTGTTTTGCAATACAGTGTTCATAATACTTCAAAACAAATGAGGTTATTGTTTAGTAAGACAACCAGAAACTTAGAACTTACTTTTTGCATTAAAGTCCATTACAGACAGTAAAACCACACAATGGGCACATCTTTAACCCATGTCTAGAGGCTAATATTTAGAGTCCACATTACAGAGGCAAATATTTCATGGTGTTTTGATTTTGGTTTACTTCTGTAGTGAGCCAGCTAACAGATGATCATTCCAAGGTGCAAATACCTGGTCTTGCAGATTGCTTCTACAACATACTATGTACCCTTTTTTTTTTTTTTTTAATTTTCTGCACATATTTGCAAGACTCCACCTCAGATTTATTACTGCTTGTATATAACTTCCATCAGTGACAACAGCAAGGAAAGACAACTCTCCTCCATGCTTATGTGTACAATAATCTTCTGTGTCTTTGTCTGGAAGATGTATGGCTTTCTCCCTTTCATTCTAATTACAAAACAAAGTTGTATTTTGTTCTATGTGTTCCAGTTTTTTCTACTGGTAATTTTATTCCCTTCAGTAACTGAACACAGATTCTAGCCACCTCTACATACTTTACAGATAAGGGCAGTTGAGAGAAAATCCTGACTACCCCTATTCCTTCTTCCATAATATTTTTTCATACCTCTTTATGTATCAGTATCAAGAGCTGAGTGACTGCAGAGCATTTTTATTATCTGAGGCCAAAGAAAATGTCAATCCACAAAACACTCATTTAGTGAACAGGCTCTCCCTCTTGTGGCCTAAGCATGACATTCACGTAGCCTTCGCTTTTCCTTAGCTCAGTGCACTCTTGAACTCAAATGCTCTCTGTAATCTTGGGTGTATCTAGAGAGAACATGTGACTGTTCAAGGAAACGACATGGCCAAAGTTTTCATTAAACACTAATGCTAAATAATTTTGTATAGCGTTTGTTAGGAACCGAATGATGATTTTTGTTCTTTTGGCCAAATCTTTTAATTTGAAATTTTTTTTTCAGTTAATTTTTTTAATGTTGCTTGAACACTCTAGACAGGTGTCAGGTAGAAAACAATTCACTTCTTGCTATACTGGCAATCATGTTTTTAATACGTTTTTCAGCAACGAGTGTTTAAAAAATACACAAGGCGCTTAGGAAAGTACCAGCAAATAAAGCAGTTCCAGTGAAGTTATTTGGATGCTTTAAGGTCACTGCAAGTGAGTGGAAAATTGGAGGCTGTACTGAACTGAATAGGAAAAAATGAAATTGTGTGTATAACCAGATGGGGAATATTTGAGTTTTTAAGACTTTTTTCTCAAACAAAAAAAAATTTGCACTTTCCCTGACTCACAGATGATTGTGAAAGAGCAGGTTACACAAGACGACTCTGCACACCTACATTAGAAACAAACACCAGGAGAACAGTTGTGTGGCTTGTCTATGCACCAGAAGAATCTGTAAAATATTTTGCCTCCCTAAATCATAAACCAAACAAAATACATTCCCTCATCTCAGTCCAAATCAATGTGTGTTATGAGGAAGATCTCTGTACGTGCCAGACAAGCGACATACTAATTACTTCTTCCAAACACCTTTAATACTTCAGGCTGCCTTCTAGAAAAGACTGAGATGTACTCACAGCTCTTTTCAGCCGAGGGGACCAAGAGCGTGCGGCAACATGACTCACCACCGCGTGCACCTGCTGCTTCACCCACCGCAAAGTGCGTGGTGAGCTGTTGGACACGACAGCTCTGCAAGCCCCATGCATCCCCTAAAATCCCCACCACTGCCCCGGGGACCGCACGGTTCCAACCCTCCGGTTTATACTTTGCAAATGACCTTCCACAGAAGGTAGAATTAAAATTGCTGTAAGCTCCAGTGTTGGAGCTTGACGAATTTCAGGACAAGGAGATGCTTCTTGCTAACGCAGTCTCCCCTTCAGACGTTCGCACAAGGCCAGGGGAAAAACTCCGACTTCACAAAGGCACTTACAAGACCCGGCTGGGGGAGCGGTACGGGCAGGCCGTCCCCGCCGCCGAGGGGAGCGCAGGGAGGCGGCGGGTGGCGTGCGGCCCGTCCCCTGCGGGACCACCCGGCCTCCCTCCGCCGGGGAGAGCCGCCAGGCTCCCGCCAGCCTTCCCCGCACAGCCCCGGCCGTGCCGCGGCCCGGGATGGGGGCCCGACGGCTCCAGCCAGCCTCCGCCCGCCCCCCGACCGGGCGCTCCCTCCCCGGCACCCCGTCGGGGCCGGAGCATGCGGCGGAGGCAGCGGCCGCCTGACGGAGAAGCGGCCGGGGGCAGCGGCCCCGGGAGCCCGCCCCACCGGACGCCGGACGCCGAGGCCCGGCCGGCGCCGCCCGCCCGCGGCCCGGGAAGCGCCCCCCGGCGCCGAGCGGCTCCCCCCGCCGGCTCCCGCCGCCGCCGAGCCGCGCAGGCCCCGCCCGGGCGCCCCGCCGGGGGCGGCCCCCCGCTCCTCAGTGGCCGTCGCGGCCGTCGCTCAGGCGCCCGCGCCGCTGGCCGCGGGGATGGTGGGGCGGGCGCCGAGGGGCGCGGGCAGCCGCGGCCGCGCAGCGCCCACAGCCCGGACGGCGCCCGGCCCGGCGCGGCGCGGCGAGGCACGGCCGGCCAGGTTTGTCCTCCCTTTCCTTGCCCCCTTCCCTCCCTTCCGAGCGGCGCCGCGCCGGGCGGGCGGGCGGCAGCGCCCGGGCCGGCCCCCGGCATTTCCCCGGCGGGGCGGCCCCGGGGGCGCCGCCGCGGGGTGTCGCTCCCTGGCGGCCGGGCGGGGCCGGGCGGGGCGGGAGAGCGGGCGCGGTGCCCCGCGGGGCCTCCGTCGGGCAGCGGCGGAGGGTACCGCTGTGTCGGGTCACAGCGGTGTCGCGGGGCTTAGTGCCCCGGGGGTGCGCCGGGCGGTGTCCCCGCGGCAGGAGCGGACGAGCTGGAGGTGGCTTCAGGTCCCTCCAGGTCCGGGCTCCTCCGTCGGGTTGGCAGTGCCGTTGCCGGATCCCCGCTATCTCCCCCCCAAAAAAAGGAGAGCGAGAAGAACACCACTTCCAAACCGAGATGCAAGATTTAAGATGCTTTTGAAATACCTGCACCGTCAGCTTTCGGAATTTCACGTGAAAATTAAGCATTCATACCTAGTGTGGTGTCACGCTGTGACCTTTAAAATTGCTGTCGTCGGGAAGAGGATGTAAAATGATCTTCTGTGCTTTCACACTGTTTGCTACACACATTTGACGGGACTCTGCGGGTGAGCCAGCGGTTGCGCCCTTCCCTGGGAGGCCGAGCAGGCAGTGGCTCTGTAATGAGCTGGGAGGGGGCAGCCACTAGCTCCTGAAATCAGGGGGTCTAGCGGGGGTCTGCACCCAGTGCTGGAGTGGGGGAGCCCTGGCTGACGTGTTGCTTCATGGGAACAACCTCATCAATATCTTGGAAGCAGCAGAAAAACCATTTGTAAATCAGATTTTGAAGGAAGTTTTAAATAGCTTGGGCTACAGTTTGTCTGAGCGCAGAATTATGCAAAATGAGTCAAATGGAAAATAAAGTTACCAGTGTTTTGACATGAGTAAGGGCCCTGGCCAGCAACAAACCTGAGAATGACTTCCTTGATTCCCAAACAGGTCCACTTTGTGTCTCATCATTTCCTTTCTCCAATCCAACCTTTATGGCTCCAAAAATATTTGAAAATACTGAGTTTGGGTGAAAGGGTAGAAGAAAGGGGCTGGAAATTTGAGAGGTATGGTCCAAATGCATTTGGGCAGGTCAACATTTTAGGATGCTGTAGGGAACCCACCATTTTAGGATGGTGTAGGGAACCCACCGTGTATTGCGCAAAC